>NC_138209.1:44640139-44870139 GCF_964194415.1 Vipera berus | reverse complement strand
GTGGTTTAGTTGTAATAGATGGTTAGATTCAAAATAGTTTTCAAGAGTATGTACAAAAGATACTATTTTTTTTTCTAGCATCAGCTAAATTAGACATATTACATTGAGAAAAATGTTTCTCATTTCTTTCCTTTACCTTTATTGATTTCATTGCAGTTAACATAGGCAATAGATTATTTTGTTATCTAATTTTACCTTCCAAAAGACAGAAGCAGATGAAAAATGTGAGGTTCTTTCCTGTTGGCTTTTTTGAATTAGCTGTTTTAGATTCTAAAAGTTTAGTTCCTAAAGAAGTAACCTTGTAAATAATTTTAACATTCTCCTCTAGTGCAGGATAGGCAACCTTGGCTCTTTTATGACTCAAGGACTTCAACTCCCAGAATTCCTGAGCCAGCATGGCTCAGCTTGGAAACCTCTCTCTTTCTTCTCAGCGTGGCTTGCTCAGGATTTCTGGGAGTTGACGTCCACGAGTCATAAAAAAGAGCCAAGATTGCCTACTCCTAAAGCCACATAGAGGGAGCTTTTTTTTTTTTTTTTTGCAAAAAAAGGTGCCAGAACGCCGTTCTGAGCATTCTATGAGAAAAAAAGCCCTGTTTTTAAATAACCAAAATGTATTCCTGGCTTAAAGTGATTTAATTGTACTTTCTTTGAATTAGACTTAATAATTTCTAATATAAATGCATTAATAATATTATAGAGCTGATGTATGAAGGATAAAATTCATCAGCTCAGAAAGTTATTGTGATTAGGTATTATTTTTCTTCTATCTGCTATCCCTGAAGGTTTGAAAAACTCAAGAAATGATGCTTAGCCTTTTTGAAACTTAAGTTCTCCTCAACAATGATGACATAATTTGTCATCAAAAATGGTTTTGATCTTAACTTTAAGTCAAATTTTAGTCCCGTAAGCTTACTGAAACCTAGTTTTTCTAAAGACCATGGATTATTTAAAAGCTTCTAGGAAAACAGAGATGTTGTTAGGCAGCAGAATTTCCTAGATCCTTGGTATATTTACATCTTTCAAATGGAAACAAAGGAAAAGATAGTGTTAAAGGTAATGAAAACAATATTGTGTATGAAGTACTGTTTGAAAATAGTAATTGTGCTGAGAATAGCACAAGTGTTTTTTTTAAAAAAAATATTTTTCCCCAAGATGGCAGTTTAAAGTCAAATTCAGTATAGGAAGGAATCTTTCTGGCAGAATAACAAGAAGTCCAATGAGTTATAAATATATTCCAACAAAAATACACTAATCACATCTTAACTGTTTACGAAAGCATTTTCTATGCATGGACAATTCATTCAGATACATTGCTGATATTGTTAACATTAAAGAAGAACTAAAATGCCAAAATGAAATGAAAACTGGACAGAACCCAATAAAGGGAAGTGGGGAATGTGATTCGAAAGGCAAAAAGGATTGGAAACACTTAAAAGGGAGAAGTACATTTAGCAATATATCTTTAAGATGGCTCAATTCTGCTGTTCCTTGTATTTATTGTACCTGTTTTATTTTTTAAAATTGTATTATGAGCATTAATCTGGGCAACAAATATAAGCAAACTAGATAATGAAGATGGGGTTTGCTATGATTTTGTGACAAAGACATTGCCTGGTTGTGGCTGGTTTTCAAGTTAGCTTCCATCACAGATCTAGTTTTTTTTTCACTTGGTTCAGTTTCCTGATATGTTTGTAAATGATATAATTAAATACATCCCAAAGGTCCTAGCACTGGGTGCAAGACTTGTGAGCATGTTAGGAATTCAAATTGCATCAACAGAAGTTTACAAATGCGATGGAAGAGAAAGAAATGTATTATTGGGCCTTAGAAATCTATGTGCTTAGCCCCTACCTGTACTCTTTATACACTTATGATTGTGTATCATCTGACCCATCCACTGCGATAATCAAGTTCGCAGATGATAAAACTGTGGTGGGTCTTATTACAGGTGGGCATGAGACAGCATATAGGGCGGAGGTACAAAAACTATCCATATGGTGTAGAAACAACAACTTGCACCTGAACATCGGCAAGATGAAAGAGATAGTGTTAGACTTCCGGAGAAAAAAGGAGGAACCTGTCCCACTTTACATCGGGGAGGACTGTGTGGAGAGAGTTTCCTCCTTTAAATTTCTGGGAGTCTACCTCTGTGAAGATCTGACCTGGAATGTTAACACAACCCAGGTGGCTAGAAAGGCCCAACAGAGGCTTCACTTTCTTAGGGTCTTGCGGAAGAACAGGGTAGAACAATGGCTAATGACCCTCTTTTACTGGTCTACTATAGAGAGCGTCCTCTCGTATGGTATTGCAGTTTGGTATGCTGGTCTGACAGCTGTGGACAGGAAAGTATTACAGAGGGTAGTGAGCACAGCACAAGACATTGTGGGCTGTCCCCTGACACCACTGGATGACATCGCCAGGGCTCGTTGCCTTGAAAGAGTGAAGAAGATTCTCAGGGATGACTCACACCCTGGATGGTATCTCTTTACTCTCCTACCAACTGGTAGGAGATATAGGAGTATAGCCAGCCGTACCAACAGGCTGAAAAATAGCTTTAATCCGTGGGCTGTTAGGCTTTTAAATGGGATATAATCTCTGTGAACTTATGCAGAATTGACTTGGGAGGCCAGTGTGTGGTATAGTTGGTTAACATGGTGTGGTAGGATGGAGGGTTTGTTGTCACTGTGTGTTGAGGGGAGAGAGCATGGGGGGAAGCTCAGCTAATCTCAATGTACACATGTTGTACTTTGACAATAAAGGTTTATTATTATTATTATTATTATTATTATTATTATTATTATTATTATTATTATTATTATTATTATTATTATTATTATTATTATTAATCACAGCCTTGCTGCATCCACATTACCACAAAGGAAAAAATGTAAATAATTGGTATACCAGCCCTCCCACATTTGGTTGGTCTCCCACCTGTGTGGACTTCAGTTATTTGTATTCCCAAGAATGGCATGCTGAAGGTTGGGGAGTTGATATACCCACATGTGGAAGGCAACCAAATTGAAGAAAAGTATTGTAAAAATATTCGTGAATACATAATAGCCTAGCTATGTACTTATTGTACTATTATATAGCTTATATAATTTGTTCTTCATTAAACTGTGTTGTCTGTTTTCTCTGTGGCAAATCTGTAAGCTATTATATACCATGAACCATGAACAAAATAGAGGATATAAATCTAAGAAATTTGTAATGAATATAGTTTTTGCTAAGATAATTTTTCAATCTATCTTATTTTAAAAAAATAAAATAAATGTGCAGCATGCTCTTATAAGTACAAGAATGAAGTGTCTCTTCTTTTCATTTCCAACCCTCTGCATTTATCTACTCTTGCAGAACTTAAGATGAAGACATATACTTGTAGTTGCCATTTGAAAGTGTTAGTCAAAACAGAAAGAAAATAAATTTTAAAAATAAGGAAAAAGTCAACCATACTTTAAAAATAATTTCCATATCTCCTCATATGATCCCAAGTGTAACTATTGTGACATGCAGTTGTTAAGTTTCATCTCTTAATCTTCAATATTAGGGTGGGTCAAAAAGGGAAATAATCCTAGGATGACTGCTAATTACCAACTAAAATGAAACGTACTGTAACCCATCGGTACTGGTTTAACTTGTTGAAATATGTTCACAGAAGCCTAATTGCAAGTGCGTAGATAACACTGTTGTCAAACTGTGGATGTGTGATTTACAGTCCTATTAAAAAGCAGCAGTGCATAAAATCCAAGCTGTCAACCATTATTTGGAGGTATTCTTGTTCAGAAAGTGTACCATAGCACTTGCTAAACTACTCAAATGAAGAGTTCTCCAGACATTAGCAGAGTAGCTTGCTTTTTCCTTTTACAAATGAGAGAGAAGCTCCAAAGAAGAAACAAACTTGTGAAGTCCATTGTTTCTATGTAAGAATTGATATCAGTGTTTATCAACCAGGACAATTTAAAGATGCGTGGACTTCAATTCCCAGGATTTTGGAAATTGAAGTCCACAAATCTTAAAGTTGCCCAGGCTGAGATTTAATGATCTACCATATTTTCTGGCGTATAAGACGACTTTTTAACCTATGAAAATCTTCTCAAAAGCATCGTCTTATATGCCAGGTGCTGAAACTTTAGGGACAGGGCTGGCTGGAAAACCTGGAGCGGATCTCCAATTTGGTCTGCGCAGGGAAAGCGGGACCAATTGGAGAAGAAGCTGCAGTCTGTGATTTTTTACAGACTGGGGTCTGGGCGTCTTTCCTTCTAAAGTTGAAGAGCAGCTGCAGTCTATCCCAACTTGAAAGGCAGGTGGGAAATGCAGCAGCCAGAGCAGCTGCTTAGCTCTAGGGACACATTTGACTCAGGAACTGGGCAGGCTGGCTGGAAAACCTGGAGCGGATCTCCCATTTGGTCTGCGCAGGGAAAGCTTTAGAGTGAATTAGGAAAAAATTAATCCACTTGCACTGTTTTATGTTTACATGTTTGATGACAAACAGCCTTATGTTTATAAGTGACAGTTTTCCTACTAAGTACATGCATGTCATAAGCATTTGAATTAAAATTACCATATTAAAATCAAATCTGATGTTTTTTAATTTTTATTTGGTGTGCGTTGGAAGAGCCTTCCATCCTTCCGAGGTAGGTAAAATGAGGACCCAGATTGTTGGGGGCAATTAAGCTGACTTTGTAATAGTGCCGCTTGGGGTGTGCGTGAAAGCCCTAATAAGCAGGCATATACATAGAATGAAGGCTACTGCTAAGCTTGTAAGCCGCCCTGAGTCTTCGGAGAAGGGCAGGATATAAATGGAATTAAAATAAAAAAAATTAAAAAGTATAGCCCAAACCCTATAATTTAACAGGAAATGTAGGGGGTTGTCTTATATGCCCAGTCGTCTTATACGCCAGAAAATACGGTATATAACATTTTTTTGTTTCTGTCCAGTTGTATTCTACTATTTTATTTTATTTTATTGGCTTGTTTTTTGAGAACTGATTTACCATTAACCCCTTCTTAGAGAAAGTGACTGGCCCATGCTTGTACCTCGAGCATATCCAGAACATACAATCTCCCGGTTTCTAGTCTGATGCCTTAACCATTACACCAAATTGGTTGTTGTACAAAGCATAGTGACTTCAAAAGGCATCTTTAAACATGGCAAGTTGCCATTTGGTAAAAAAAGTAAAATGTGACAAACAAATTGGAATACATTTCAAGTAGAGTCCTCAACATACTATACTAGGAAGGGTCCAAGTCAGAAATTTTTTGCCCCACAGTCATCACTAAATGTCAGAACATTGCAATTTTTTTAAGGTCTGCACCCTGGGTGAACTTCTTCAATACTGCTTTGTTAAGACTTCAACTGATATTGTAAATGGGCTGTGAGTTGCCTGAAGATCACCAGATCCATTTTTTGTAGTGGTTCCCAAAAACTCCTGAGATTGTGCTGGTGAAATTAGCACCATTAGGTAAATAACAACAAGAAAAATGGTATTGGTGAAATGAAAAATAAATTGTTTGGTTAGACCTATTTACACATCTATACTAATTCTTTTAAGAGAATCACGCAAAATTAAATGTAATTCTTTTAAGAGAATTACACAAAAAGGGAAAGAGACAGAGTGAGAGAATGCACTCTGTTTATAGCATTCTGTCTAGCACATGTCTTTGGGAAGCCATGCTATAACTTTAAATACATCTTCCACAGGGAAGTCAATGATCACAATCATCAAATAATACTTGTTGAACTACTCATATGGATTCTCCTATAAAGGTGTCACTGTAGAAAATTCTTCAGCTATATACTTTAACTGTATGCTCCCTTTTGAGATAATAAAGAACTAAAACTTGGAGCCATGAGGACCGATTATTTTATGGTAAGCATTTGTGAAGTAAAGCATACATATTAAGAGTCATACATGGTAATGTCTGAATGTGTGCACTCATGTCTGTAGAAATAGAAAGGATATCAAATGGAATCACTGTATTTAGGAGTATTCCAATGAGAAGTGTACCTTATGCTAGCTTCTTTTAAAAATAGATATAACTTACACATACAATCTTACTACTAAAAATGTATTGCATTTAATTAATATAATTAAAATATTAGAAAATCAGAAGCATGCCAAAAGGAAGTAAATTCAATTCTGTACAATATATGATTAACTTATTTGTATATGTAAAGTTGAACAGTTTGATTTTAATTGCAACTCTCTTGATCATTCTACACTTTGTCTGAACTCCTTCTGTTTATTGATCTCAATTATTCCAGGGGTGTAACTCTGTGATCAGTTTAAACTTTGGGTTTCTATTGAAGAATTAGAAACCATGAAGGTTACAACACACTAGAATGATGATTGAAGAGTGCCTAATATTGAAGAGTGCCTAATATTGAAGAGTGCCTAATATTCTCATATATAGTAATAACAAGGCACACATATAATATCCAGACCACTAAGGAAAGCACATCAATTCTGTATTCTGCCTGCAACAATTAATTTATTGAATTTATTGAATTTATATACCACCCTTTCCCAAAGGACTCAGGGCGGTTTACAGGGTATAATTTTTAAAACATTAATACAAAAATTAAGACCAATTTAAAAAAGATTAAACTAAGTCCCTGCAACATGTAAAACCCCAGTTAAAACCCCAATTAAAACTCAGCCTGAGCCGGAAAGCTCGAAGAGCCAGGTCTTCAGGTCTCGGCGGAATGATCGAATTTCACTATGTGTTTTTCTCATATAAAAATGAAGAATTGAAAAAATGGAGAATAAACATTAGGTACTGTATAATATAATTTGTAATTTTAAAAAGAAGAGGATGTTAATTTTTCCACCTGATGATACCTATGGGTAAAGTTGCCTAATCTAAAACAGATGAAGAAATTTTTCCATGTAGACACATATTTCCAGTCTGCTAGTTGATTCTTTCTGTCTGAACTTATCCAAACTTATCCAAATTTTTCAATATTTGTGCCAATATGACTGCAGCAAGTAGGAAAAACTTGGTTAACAAATCACTATAAAAACATAGGAAGTTGCACAAAGCCCTTCTGAACAGCGCTTTTCAGCTATACGTATCTACTGAGATTTAAAATAGGCCAAGAAATCAGAAAGTTTTAAAAATAGTCCTTTTATGGCAGAAAAGGGAAACATTTATATTTCAAATGAATCTTTCAAGTAGTGAGATCCAAAGAAAAAACACATCCAAATATATCTTGGATAGGAAATGTGCAAATGAGATTGTGCTTGAACTGATTCTCAGTTTTACACAGTCTACTTACCTACTCCCAGATTATCTTGTGTTCTTCAGTTAATGATAGGCAAGCTATATTTCCATTTTTTATTGGGGGTTTATATATATTTAAAATTTAAAATACTCCCAGTGGTCAATGTTTATGGAAGTTGAATGGCTAATAATGACAAGTGTGGGCTTCTACCTAATATTTTCTTATGGTCCTAGTTTAAAAAGTTCATACGAATGCAAAAGGATGTTTTTGATCATGGCTTTGTTCCTTTATGTTTACTTTGTTATCCATGTCAGTTGATACAATCAGAATTTTAATCTTCTAAATTAGTAGCTGAGATCAGAATATTAGATGAGGCTGAACTGTGTAATTGCATACTACTGTATAGAGTATGTGGTACGGCATTTAGATGGTTCTGCTGTTGTGACATTGTTTTGAGTTATTATGGACTTTCATGATTGCTTTTTCTTTTCTTTGTTTGAAATTTTTTTATTAGTTTTTATAAGGTTAAGGAGGAGAGTAAGGGGATGGGAATTAGAGCTAGGGTACAGGAAAGTTTGGGGGTGAGGGTTGAGTTTCCCCCAATAACATTCAATTTTTGGCAAACAGCATATTGTCTGGGTAAATATATATAAATAAAAGTAATAAAGCTAATAATTGATAACAACGATAGGTATAATAGATTATCATAAACAATACTAAGTTTTCAATGTATAGTATTTTTCTTACTCAAATAAATTCAAAATTGCATATCACATTCCTTTCTCTCTAACTCGCTTATCTAGCCATTGATATAATTTATTCCAAGTTTTATAGTAAACTGAATGCTCTTTCTCTTTAATCTCTAAAGTTAATCTATCCATTTCTGCACAATCCAATATTTTCTTGATTAATACTTCTTCAGTCGGTAACTTTTCATTTTTCCAATATTGGGCATACATAATTCTCACTGCTGTCAATATATGTAACATTAAGTATCCGCTCTCCTTGTCATAGTTGGGGCCTATCATTCCTAACAAAAACAATTCTGGTTTAAATTCTATTTGTTTTTTAATCATCTTCTCCAACCATAAATTTATCTTAAGCGAAAATCTTTTAGCTTTAGGACATGACCACCAGATATGGTAATAAGTACCTGGTCTTTGATTACATTTCCAACACACATTTGAAGTATTTTTAAACATTTTGGCTAGTCTCACTGATGTCATGTGCCATCTATAAAACATTTTATACAAATTTTCTTTATATGGTACAGCTTTGGTTAATCTAATATTTCTATCCCATAACTTTTCCCATTCTTCAAGCTCTATAGTATGTCCGTTTTTTGCCCATATTATCATTGTTTCTTTATTTTTATTTATTTATTTATTTTAATTCCATTTATATCCCGCCCTTCTCCGAAGACTCAGGGCGGCTTACAAGCTTTAGCAGTAGCCTTCATTCTATGTATATGCGTGCTTATTAGGGCTTTCACACACACCCTAAGCGGCATTATTACAAAGTCAGCTTATTGCCCCCAACAATCTGGGTCCTCATTTTACCTACCTTGGAAGGATGGAAGGCTGAGTCAACCTTGAGCCTGGTGGGATGCGAACCTGCACTAATTGCAGGCAGCTGGTGTTACTTAAGGAGGCATTAACCCACTGCTCCACCAAGGCTCATCTTTAACTTGTTCTTCCTCCATCTTTAAGTTAAGCAGAAATCTATAAAGTTTTTTAATCAGCTTTTCATCTGTTTTAGCAATGTAAGATCAAGTTCTATCTGTTCATTATAGAGTCCCGTTGTTTTCATGTCTTTTTCATATCTTGATTGGATCTGTAGGTATGGCCACAATGATAGGTCAATACCTTGTTGTTCTAAGTATTGTCTAGATTCCAATCTTCCTTCATTGTCCGGTAAGTCTTTATATGTTACAAGTTTATCATAGTTAATTAAGTTTTGGTAAGCAAAGGCTTCCATTGTTGAAAGCCATTCAGGTATCTTAATATAATTTTTTTCTTTTATTTTTTTCCCATTCTAAGAGAAGTGCATTTCTTATAGCATGGTTCTGGAAATATCTATGCGCTTTATTCTTCCCATACCAGAGAAAGGCATGCCAGCCAATCTGCAGGTCATGCCCCTCTAGGTATAGTAGTCTTTTGTCTCTAAGAGTTATCCATTTTTTAATTCATGTTAAAATAGCTGCTTGGAAACGGAGATGAGCACCGGCCCCTAGAGTCGGAAACGACAAGCACGAATGTGCGGGGGAACCTTTACCTTTTTAATATAACTTCCAGTCTGGGAGTCCAAATCCTCCCCTTTTTCTAATGTCCTGTAGCAATTTCACTTTAATTTGTGCCTTTTTCCCTTGCCAAATAGCTTTTTCTTTTTAAAAAACCAAACATTTACTGTTAGTCACACAGACTTACAAGAATGAGATGGATAGGTCTTATTATATTAAAATGTTCAAATCCTCTGCAAATGCACATACCATTGGAATATATTGTTTTAAGTCAGACAAGGCCTGGCCATGGACTAAACATGGATAAGCTAAAACTGTAAAATTTTGCCCATAGCATTTTTATAGCTAGGTTTGCACACTACATTATAACAGCAAAAGGCCTTCTTTTGACTCTGCATTGTTAGATTTATATATCAATAAATAGATTTACTCAAAATAGAATGGGTTGATGTGAAGGCAAAGATTCTAGATAGGAGTAGACTGGGTATATTTACTGCATAAAAATCATTTGCTTTAGTATATGGGCTCTAGTGACCTATAATACTGAATAAATAAAATAGGCTTATAAAATCTGATAGCAACTTGAAAATGCAAAAATATTTGTGATAGCCCTGTCTATATGACAGAATATCACTTCAGGGTTTCTTTTTTGACTTTTAATATCAGTAATAATGAAGTGAATGGTTATTTGCCATCTAGGCTTCATAACCTTGCTCCCGCCAATCAATTTTCTGATAGGATTATTTTTATAGTTCAATTTTCTATAGAGACAAACATTTATCCCCTACGGTGAGTATTGTGTAGTGCGCTTCAGTAGGCAAGGAGCAGACCAGCATAGTTACAACATCATTTATTCACTAACTTAGCAAAGATTCGGCCTCCCTGGAGTGAAGCGAGGATGTGGCTTAACTGGGGTCACTATTGAAGTCTCCCACTGGCTACAGTCCACTGGTTGGAGCACTCCCTGTTGTACCACCTTGCTTAGTTCCACATCAATTTTAGGCTTCAATGCAAAGGGAACCCTGCATGGTTTTAATTGGATTGGAGTTACTGCTGGATCAAGGTTGAGTGAAATGGGTGCCCCTTTGTATTGTCCCAACTCTGTGCTGAATATGTCAGCATATTGTTGGCATACTACTGCTAGATCAGCTATCTGTGTTTGATGGATGCCTGTCACCCTTATGCCCAGGGCCTCAAACCAGTCCAGTCCTATGAGGCTGGTGCGTGGTCTCTCTATGACCTCTATGCTGAGGGGACCCTCGAACTCTCTGACTTGTACTCTAATGGTAGCTTCCCCCTTTACACTCCGTATTTTTAATTGGGCATGTATTTAATTATCTTTTATCTTTTGTAAATCTCTGTGTTTTATTCTTGCCCTGTACACCGCCCTGAGTCCTTCGGGAGAAGGGCAGTATAGAAATATTAATAAATTAAATTAAATTAAATTTATGGGAACACAGCAATTCTGGAAGTCCGTTAGCACTAAGGTTAATGATTTGAGCAGGACCCACCATCCACTACATTTGCAAATGTGGTTGAAAGTCCTGGAGGAGATAATGGAAAGGGCAGATCCAGTATCTAGCTCCATGGAGTACAGGACTCCTTGCAGTCTTAGTTGGAGTCTTATCTTTTCTTGGATGGAACATGTGCCCCTGCATGTTGGATGCTACACCTTCCTGAGCAGTATTCAACTCTGTTCTGTCCTGGGAGCCATTTCCTCTTGTGTCTGCTATGTCACAGGTTTTGTTTCCCGCTGATGACCTCTACAAACTCTGGCAAGGTGCCCTTGCTTTCCACAGGCATGGCATTCTGCTGTGCAGAATCTGCACTCTGCTCTTTCATGCTGTCCCCCACAGCTTGTGCAGGTCTGTGGGGAAGTTGCTTGCTCTGTGGAGCATGGCTGTCTGGGTGGCTCTCTCTGCAAACGATTGATTTATTCCCTCTCACTGGCCTCCCCCGAGCCTTCTGTGGTCTCCTGGTGGATCACTGCAGGGCTGGTGTGTGTTTTAGGTGACCAGAGAGTGTTCATTGCCCCTCTGGCAGCCTCTTCTGCCATGACTTCCTTCAATACGTCTTGGAAAGTCAGTTTCTCCATGGTGAATAGGCACTGCTGTAATTCTCCATTATGCAGGCCACAAATAAGCCTTTCTGTGAGACAGTCTTCCAAGTCAGGGAACTCGCATTGGCACAAAGCTTGGTGAAGGGCTGCCACAAACTCTGCTGAAGATTCCCTGGATCTCTGCTCACGTTGCTCTAATGCATAGCACCAGGCAATTACTGAGAGTTTCGGCTCAAAATATTCCCTTAATTTTTTTCTGGAGGTCTGTGTAGGCCATAGTCTCTATATTTGCTGGTGTATCAGGTTTTCAGTGATATCAAACATGGCTTGTCCACATACACATAGTAAGGTTGCTGCCTTCAGGCCATTGTCTGTGATCTGGTTAGCCTGGAGATAGTTGTCTACTCAGGAGATGTATGAGCTCCACTGTTCTGGATGAGTAATTTAGCCATTTTGGGAAGGCCGTTGTGGTGCTGGTTAATGCATGTACTGCTGTGGTTGGAGCTGTGTTGCACTTAGGGATCCTGGGGACAGATCCCTCAGGTATATCTGTGCCTCCAGTGTGTCTTACTGGCAGACAGGGCAGGGAGCGTAGTCCCACCAGGGCTCTTTACCTGGTCTGACACCCAGTGATTTCAGCGTGCCTCCAGTGTGGCTTACTGGTAGGCGGGGGATGAGAACTAGGCCTGCCAGGGCTCTTCACCCAGCCTATCACCCAGTGGTTAGCAGTCTCTTGATTAGCAGCAGCTCTCTCCTCTGCAGCATCCCACCTTCATTGCCACTATTGTGTAATGGGCTTCAGTAGGCAAAGAACAAACCAGCATAGTTACATCATCATTTATTGATTCAAACTAGAACTGGAGAACTGCAGGCAATTGCCTATAATTTATACTCTGAGCCCACAGGGCATTAACCAATCACAATACTAGAAACCCCCACCCAAATATGAATGTTCAAAGTTTCCCTCCAAAACAGTTGGAGTTAACAGTCAGGGTCATCTAAAGTTTAGTTTCATTTTAGCTTCACAAGCAGTTGGAGTTAAGTTAATTTCACTTTAGCAGGGACCAATACAACTTTATATATATTCAATACATAACAGTAAGGGAGGTGTGGCTACTGATTGTAATAATCTGCTTTTGAGGCAGGCCATAAAGGAAAATATAGATAATACCTATGGATGCTGTATGTCATAAATGTGAGGTAGGACACAAAAGTAAGGCATAGAGAGTAATGCGTGTATTAGTTAGAAGAAGAACCAGGAAATGGAAAATGTCAGACCACACCTTCACCCCTGGGGCACCTTTGAGATAGCTGTCACAGAGTTCAGTTACAGCTAACCACATATGTCTCGCTTATACCCAACCACAGACATAGCACAGGAAACTTAGATGCTAGCAAGGGGCCTGTGACCATTGTTAGAAACAAGGTTGCACGATATTTAGCTAGAATTTCGCACTACAAAAGGGGGGCTAGGGATGAACTAGAAGGGGGCTTAGAATCCATGTAACCAATCAGAATTAATAATTTACATTTCCGTGTTCTGTGACTTTTGAAGACTATAAATGTACTTGCTTGTTTCCTGGAAAGGGGTTCAGACATTGCCTTTGCTCTCTAATCTGAACCTTTTGCGCGCAAAATAAAACAAACTTCTTTTGATTCCGAGGTCTGAGTCTCTTAATTCTGCAACACTTTGGTATAGAGTACATCTAATTTTACATCCAGCATTTCGATTTGTAAACTGCTGTTCTCACTGTAGACTCACATTGCAAAGGTAATTGCTTGTTTTTGTATTTGTGTGTGTGGGGGGAGGATATGTGTCTGCACATGACTACATGTATATGCATGGAGAGAAAAAAATTATCATCAAAGAAAACATCCTAAAATTCAGGGAGAAATCAGATATATCACATATAATAAAAGTCACTTGGCAATTGTTTGGCAGACTGTTTTTCCCCCCAATATTTGGTTAATTTAGTCTCCCACACCATTTGGAATCAGAGTAGTTTTTTTAAAACACTGCTTGGAGACTAATGGTCTTAAACTGGTGAAATATGAAGTCCATTTATGTTGGAATCTGTGTAAACTCCACTGAAATAAATGAAAGATGAATAGAAAGGCACTTTTTGTGTAATGATATGTGAGAAGGACCTTGGGAGACCTGGCCAATAGATTTTCTCAAGGGAATAGTCAGATAAGAGACCGAAAAGCCTGCTGCTGGATACAAGGCAGGGCAAGAGGCTCAGAAGACTTCCCTATTTCTTGAGCTGTAAAGGAGGCCAGAGTGGTGGTGGTGGTGGTGGTGGTAGTGGTGGTGGTAGTGGGAAATTGAACTTTCAGACTTCAAGACTGATGTCAGCCTCACTGGGTAAACCAGATAGGAAGCATTTCTGTACTTAATTTGGATTAAGAAGCTCACAGTTTCTCAGTGGAAATTGTAGTTAAGTCTGTCCATGTGTTGTGAGATTAAGGCATTTTCATCATGTCTTTTCATTGCTAGTTATATTTATAGATCCCTCTGCCAGTCTTCTGCCTGTCTGCCCTACATAATGCCTGTTACAGTCCTTAAGAGCAAGCTCCTGTAGATAAACAGGGACCAAACCCCAACTTACTAGCATTGAGGATGCTACCTAGTTGGGTAATGAAACAGATGTGAGCAAACAACCAAGCTCAGAGAGCACCAAGTAGTCCATAACATATAATTATTTCTCAATTTGTTCTTCCCAGGTATGTGACAGTAAAATTATTACAGAATTTTTAAAAGTCAAACATATAACTTTCTAGGTCATTTTTTCAGGCACAGAAATGCCATCATTTTAACTTTTGACTTCTACAGTGGACCTTCTACAGAGTTAATTACGGCATTCAGAGAGTTTTGATATTCCTTTCAATAGAGTGTTCATTTCCGACTATCTCTCACCTTTTTACAGCAGAATGTTCTTCCAGAGCAGATGCTGGCATGTGTGGAATGTTATTTTAAAATCATCATGTTTCCAATTTAGAAGCTGAAATGAGTCACACATATCACTGTTCCTGGGATTCCTGTGAGCATTACATACCTATAAAAAAGTCAATGGAGTTATTTTAGTTAGACCTAGTAGAAGCTTGCATTTCCCCCTTACAGCAATGACTTCCTAACATTCAGTTTTTAGGGAATTCTTTCCACGTTGTGCTTTTTGGTGGAAAAAAAATCACTCACTGCTACAGAAGATTTTGCCATTAATTCTACACTACTGTGTATTCTGATTTCTCAGCCAACATTTATCTATTTATTAAACAAATTCATATGGCTGTCCAGCTCACATAGGGGGACTCCAAGTGGCTGTAACAAAAAACCCACAATACCCAACCTCTCTCCCCATGGGGGCAACAGGTACAATTTCATTATCCAATTGATTGATTCTGTATCATACTGGGGTTTCCAGGCCACTGATAGAACTTCTTCAGGTTGTTCTGCATTAGAATAGAATAGAATAGAATAGAATAGAATAGAATAGAATAGAATAGAATAGAATAGAATAGAATGGAATGGAATGGAATGGAATGGAATGGAACGGAACGGAACGGAACGGAGCGGAGCGGAGCGGAGCGGAGCGGAGCGGAGCAGAGCAGAGCAGAGCAGAGCAGAGCAGAACAGAACAGAATAGAAAAGAATAGAACTGGAAGAGACCTTTCCAACCATTGTTTCTTGTCCTGCCCTTTGGTGCTTTGGTGAATAATGTGACCCTCCTCTTCTTTGTGGCAGCCCTTCAAATACTGGAATATTGCTATCATGTCTCCCCTATTTCTTCTTTTCTTTAGACTAGTCAAACCCAAGTCCTGCAGCCATTCTTTGTATGTTTTAGTCTACAGGCCTTTGACCATCTTAGTTGCTCTTCTCTGATTTTTTTTCAAAACTCAACATCTTTTGTGATATGGTGACCAAAATTGGCTGCAGTATTCCAGGTGTGGTCTTACTAGGGTTTTCTAAAGTGCTACTACTACTTTGTGTGATCTTGATTCTATGCCTCTGTTTATACAACCCGGGGTTGTATTAACTTTTTTGGCTGCTGTTGCACACTGCTGGCTTACAGTTAAGTGATTGTCTACTAGGTCATCTCCAAGGTCCCTCTCACAGTTACTGTTTTTAAGCCAGGTCTCACCTAATCTGTACTTGTACCTTTGATTTTTCCTGCCTAAATGTAAGACTTTGCTTTTCTCCACATTGAAACTCATTTTGTTGGATAGGTCATTGCTCAAGTTTGTCAAGATACTTTTGGATCCTGAGTTTGTCTTCTGGGGTGTTGGCTACTCCTTTGGTGTCATCTGCAAATTTGATGAGTTCAATTCCCTCATCTAAGTCATTTATGAACATATTGAAGAGTACTGGGCCTAAGACGGAACCTTGTGGTATCCTACTGCTTACTTCTCTCCATGTGGATGTAGTGCCATTGAGGAGTACTCATTGAGTTTGGTTTGCCAGAAAGCTACAGATCCATCTGGTGGTGATGTTGTCTATTCCACCTTTTCTAGCTTAGCAAGGAGTAGGTCGTGACCTACATTATCAAATGCCTTACTGAAATCTAAGTATATTATGTCCACAGCATTTCACTGGTCTATTAGTTTAGTCACTTTATCAAAGAATGAAATAAGATTGGTTTGGCATGATCTGTTTTAAACTAACCATGCTGGCTACTAGATATGACTTTGTTTGCTTCTAGTTGTTCACAGATCTGTTTTTTGATTATCTTTTCTAGAATCTTCCCAGGTATTAATGTTAAATTGATTGGTCTGTAGTTTCCTGGGTCCATTTCCCCCCCCCCCCCCGCCCTTTCTTGAAGATGGGAACCACATCAGCCCTTTTCCAGTCCTCAGGTACTTCCCCGGTGCTCCAGGATTTATGAAAGATATGGTACAATGGTTCTGAGATAACATCTGCCAGCTCCTTCAGAACTCTGGGATGTAATCTGGCAGGTCCCGGTGATTTATATTCATCAAGGTTAGATAGGTGTTGTCTTACCATTTTCTTGCTTATTTTAATTTTTGTTTCTAGTTTGTCTTTTGCAGTGTTTTTTTTTGTATGTTGGGCTATAGGTTCTTTTTGTGAGAAGACTGATGCAAAGAATGAGTTATGCAGCTCTGCTTTCTTCTTGTTGCCTGTTATTTCCTTGCCATCTTCTCTGTTTAGTGGACCTATAGTTTCCTTGTCTTTTTTCGTGTTGTTAATATGTTGGAAGCAACTTTTTTTTTATTATCCTTGATTTGTGTTGCAAGTCTTTGTTTGTTCTGAGCCTTTGCTTTCCTGACTTCATCTTTGCATGTTCTGGCTGTCTGCTGATAATCAGCCTTAGTTATGAGCCCCTCTTTCCTTTTTTTGTAGTTGTCCTTTTTGTCTTTCAGTTTGTCATAGACATCTTTGTGGTTTCTTCTTGAATTTCTTGTTTTTCTTTTTCAGTGGTATTGTGCTGGTGTGGGCTTTTATGATAGCATTTTTCAGAGTTTCCCATGCTTCTTGGGTTGTTTTCCTCTTTAGGATTTTCATCCATGGGATCTTTGCTAGGTTCTCTCTGAGTTTGTTAAAGTCAGCTCTTTTGAAGTTTAAGACACTGGTTGGATTGTTTTCTATTGCTAGTGTTTGCATTATATTAAATTCCAATATGATGTTGTCACTTTCACCCAAGATTCTGGCAACTTCAACTCCCTCTATCACTTCTTCCCTATTAGTAAGAATTAAGTCCAGTATAGCTTTACATCTAGTTCCCTCCTCCCCTTTTGAATGACAAAGTTGTTGGCTAGGTTGGTTAGGAATCTGTTTGATCTCTCGCTCACTGCCGAGTTTGATATCTGGATAGTTGGGGTCTCCCATTACTACTGTGGTATGCTTCCTACATACATTTGTTAACTGATTGGCAAAGAGTTCTATTTCTTCTGATTGGTTGTATGGCCTGTAATAGACACTTATGGCAATGTCATTTTTTTCCTCTTTTATATTGATCCATATATATTCTGGAGAGATTTTATCTTTGATCATGTGCATTTCTGTAGATATGTAGTGTTCTCTTACATTCGGGCCGGCGGAAGCGGGCATTCAGCCGCCCGATGACCCGGCTGGTCACACCAAAAACACCTAATACCAGGCCGTGGTGGCTGTACAGAGGGGGCTTTGGCCGCCGGCAAGCCAGGCCGCTCCTTGGGGGGGCTCCTATCACTCATGTTACCGAACCAGTCCGGCTGGAATTGGGGGCCCACTGGGAGACTTTGCGCTTTGTTGTGGTGCCCTCTATGACTGAAGCTGTTATCCTGGGCCTTACGTGGCTTGACAAATGGGGCCCCACGATTTGGTGGGAGGGGGGTTGCCGTCATCTTCGGGTGGGTCTGGGCCCCGAGCCCCCTCTCCTCCATTCCTTTCTGGGGCCGGAGGACACGGGGACGCGGGAGAAGGCTTGCGGGGTCATGGATGACCCGAAGGTGCACGTACACCGAGTTTACTCCGACTTAATGGACGTCTTCGATGAGCGGGAGTGCGATTCGTTACCACCCCACCGGCCGACGGATTGTGCCATCGAGTTCGAACCTGGTGCCAGACTGCCTAAGCCCCGTATGTACGCCATGTCCCCGAAGGAGATGCAGGAGTTACGGCGGTACATAGATAAAAAACCTGGAGAGAGGATTTATCCAACCAGCACGGTCTCGGGTGGCGGCGCCAGTGCTCTTTCGCGAGAAGAAGGATGGGGGCCTGCGCTTGTGTGTAGACTACCGAGGGGTTAACACGGTGTGCGTGGAGCACCTCTATCCCCTTCCTTTGGTGAAGGACCTGTTGGCCCATTTGGCAACGGGCCGGGTTTTCACCAAGTTGGACCTGAGGGAGGCCTACTACCGGGTGAGGGTCAGAGCCGGGGACGAGTGGAAGACTGCGTTTAATTGTCCCCTTGGTAGTTTCCAGTTCCGAGTGATGCTGTTTGGCCTACAGGGAGCTCCAGCTGTATTCATGCAATTGATCAACCAGGTCCTGCATGAGTTCCTGTATCGGGGAGTTTTGGCGTACTTAGATGACATCCTGATTTACTCGGACACATTGGAGGAGCATGTACTCCTTGTGCGCCAGGTATTGACAAGACTGCGGGAAGCGCAGCTCTATGTTAAACTGTCCAAGTGTGAGTTCCATAGGGCCCAGCTGGACTACCTTGGGTATCGTATATCGGCGGCAGGAGTGGAGATGGATCCTAGAAAGGTACACGCCATTCAACAGTGGCAGGCTCCGCGGACCCGTCGACAGTTGCAAAGTTTCCTTGGCTTTGCCAACTTCTACAGACAGTTCATCCCACGCTTTGCGGCCATCGCCCTGCCGTTAACAGATCTTCTTCGCACACGACAGTTAAAGACATGCCCGCGACCAGGGCTTAAATTGGAGTGGTCCACAGCGTGTCAGCGGGCATTCGAGGAATTGAAGTCCCTCTTCGCTAAAGAGCCCGTTTTGCGACACCCCGACCCCGAACTGGCTTATGTCGTACAGGCGGATGCGAGCGATGTTGCTCTTGGGGCCGTCCTCCTTCAGCGGAGCAGTTCCGGGGTCCTACAGCCGTGCGCTTATGCCTCCAAGAAACTGACTCCCACTGAACGGGCCTGGGCGGTGTGGGAGAAGGAGGCTTTTGTGGTCCGTTGGGCTTTGGAGACCTGGCGACACCTCCTGGAAGGGGCCTCCCGTCCATTTGAACTGTGGACGGACCATAAAAACCTGGAGGCCCTACAGACCCCTCGCCGCCTGTCGCCTAAGCATGTCCGGTGGGCGTTATACTTCCGTCGCTTCCGGTTTGTGCTGAAGTATGTGCCGGGGGGTCAGAACTTTCTGGCGGATGCTTTATCCCGCATGCCACAATTTGACAGCAAGAGGGAGGAGGTGGTGCAGGCACTCATCCCGACACTGGTGGAGGAGGGGGTTGGTTCAGGGAGTGCTGGACAGGTGACGGAGGAGAATTTGAACCAGGCCATCCAAAGGGCCCTGCAGGAGGACGCCTGGTTACGGAGTAATTCGGGACTATTAACTATGCCGGAAGGCCTGGCGTGGCATGGAACACGATTGTATGTACCTGAAACTGTGCGGCCACGCGTTCTGTATGGCTGTCACGACACCAAACAGGCGGGACATTTCGGGTTTGTGAAAACCTTACATCTGGCACGTCGTCAATTTTGGTGGCCCCGCATGAAGAGTGACATCGAGGAGTATGTACGGCATTGCCATGTTTGTGCTACTACAAAACCCCAAGTTGGGAAGCCTTTGGGGCTGTTGCAGCAAGTGGCTGACCTGACCCGGCCATGGCAAGACATCGCCATGGACTTCGTTGTGGACCTCCCAGAGAGCAAGGGTCACACCGTTATTTGGACAGTGGTCGACCTGTTTTCCAAGCAGGCACACTTTGTTCCTTGTAAGGGGTTGCCATCAGCTCGTCGGCTGGCTTGGCTGTTTCTCACGCAAGTATACTGACTGCATGGAGTGCCGCGGCGTGTGATCTCAGACAGAGGGGTGCAGTTCACAGCCCGGTTTTGGAGAGAGTTCCTGCGTCATATCGGCTCATCGCAGGGGCTGAGTACGGCCTATCACCCCAGCACCAACGGGGCCGCAGAACGAGCCAACGCTGCCGTTGAACGTTATCTACGGAGCTACGTTTCTTTTCAGCAGACGGACTGGGTTGACCTGTTGGCGCTTGCTGAAGTGGCGTACAATAATGCGGTTCATAGCAGTACTGGCTTCTCTCCATATCGGGTGGTCACCGGTCACGAATTTGTCCCCTTCGCTGAATGCCTCCAGGAGGAGGGGTCTCCGTGCTCACTGCAGGACTGGATGCGACAAATCACGGCTGCCTGGGGGGCAGCGAAGGAAGCTTTGGACCGGTCCGCCGTGGCGACCAAAGCACAGGCGGACAAGAAACGAAAACCCTTTGTTACACCGCGGGTGGGGGACCTGGTTTACTTGTCCACCAAGTACTTACGGTTACAGGTCCCGTGCCGCAAGCTAGGACCCAAGTACCTCGGGCCGTTCTGGGTGGTGCAGGTGGTAAACCCGATGACGGTGCGACTGCAGTTGCCTAAGTTCTTGGGTAAGGTCCACCCGGTGTTCCATAGTAGCCTGCTGAAACCTGCTCCAGCGGCTACCGCAGCGGCAGGGGAGGGGGGTCCCGGACCGGTTCACGCTGATCAGTACGAGGTGCAGGAGGTGTTGGACTCCAGGGTGCGGAGGGGCACCATACAATATCTCCTTCGGTGGAAGGGGTACCCGGTGGAGGAGTCAATGTGGGTGTCGCGGGAAGACATCCATGCTCCACGTTTAGTCCGGGCATTCCACCGTGCCCACCCTAGCAGACCGGGAGGTAGGGGACACGGAGGGGTATGCGGAGTGAATGATTCTGTAACCTTGTTCTCTACATCTGCAGGAGGACCCTTGGTAGGGGGGGCGGCATGTCGGGCCTGGCACGCCCGACATTCTGAGGGGCCGCGGAGCGACTCGCCAGGCCCCGAAACCTACTGCCGGCACCTGCGGAGCGCCCCGCCAGGTCCCAAAACCAACCGCCGGCGCCCGCGGTTCCCTGGAGGGCCGGGACAATGCTCGGCTGTCGCCACACCCCAGCAACCGCCCGCCCAACTCCCGGGGAAGCCGCGAAGCGTCCTACCAGCCTCCATGAACTCCCGCCAGCCTCTTCTTCTCCCTGACGAGCTGCCGCGCTCCGGAGGTGGTCGCTGGCGTCCTAGTGGGCCAGGGAAAGGAGCGACCGGGACGACAGCGCAGCGGCAGGCCGCCTGTCAGCTGGGGAGGCCACGGACCAGCCCGCCGGCTCCTGGAAGGAACCAACGAGTCGGGAAGGAGCGCGGCTGCCGTGTACGGCCATGGAGCGGCCAGCTGGCTTTCGGGGACTGGAGGGGAGGGCGTGAATGCCGACGCGGCCTGACAGCCTCCGGGGCCGACCAGAGGGCTGGGGAGCGGCCGGCCGGTGGATACCCAGCGCTCAAGCGGCAGGACAAGAACCGACGCCAGGGTGACTCAGGGGGTGGTGGAGACTGCCGGCAGGTCGGGGAGGGGCTCAAGGCACAATTCACGGCGGACTGGAGAGCTAGGGGGGAGATGAAAATATGCGGAGCTCTGGGGGAAAGGAGGGTGGTTTGGGCTGGGGGGTGGCTTACCGGCTGCAATGGTGGTGGGGCGGGTGCCAAAGGGTGGGAACCAGGGGAGGCAGTAGTTAAGTAGGGTGTGGGCGTGGTGGAATAATTAAGGGTGTGGTGGAGGGTGTCGGCTTTGCCGACTATTTAACAGCGTTGATTATGCTGTAGAATCAACGCTGACTTCGTCTGTCTTCGAGCAACTGTTTATGAGGTTAATAAACGTGGCTTAGGAGAACCAGCTCCCGTTCCGGATTCATTCTTTTTGGTGGCTCGTCGGACGGGGCCTGAAAACATATAGTGTAACTTCCCCTCCTCTTTTTGTAGATCTGTTTCTTTTGAAAAAGTTGTATCCATCCATCAGTCCATTCTATTCATGGGTTTTGTCCCACCAGGTTTCTGTAATGCCAACTATGTCATACCCTCCCTCGTGTACTATTGCTTCTAGTTCGCCCTGTTTGTTCCCAAGGTTTGAGCATTTGTATATGAGCATTTAACACTTTTATGCCTGTCTGTGGGTATGTTTTCTGCATCTCCTAATTGTTGTTTGAGTTTTTCTTTTTTTCTCATTACTACCTATCTTATTGTTTGATTTGTTTTCTTGGGATTTATGATTGGTTTTGGGTTCTAGAGATTTTAAAGATTGGTCATCCTTCCCCCTCAATTTTAGTTTTAAAGCCCTCCTGATGAGTTTGGCCAGTCTTTTTCCGAGTACATTTTTCCCTGTTTACATGAGGTGAAGCCCATCCCTTGCCAAGAATCCTTCACATAGGAAATGCAGTCCATGATCCAGGAAACCAAAGTTTTCTTGGTGACATCAACTCTTTAGCTAATGGTTTATTTCTAGAATTCTTTTTTCCCTCACTGAGTGTTGGCCTTTCATTGGGAGTACTGATAAGAGCACTACTTGTGCTCCTAGCATCTTAACTTTATTGCCTAGTTGTTTATAATCTCTCACTATTGTACTCAGGTTCTTTGTTGTGTCATTCATCCCAATGTGGAGGAGGAGGAAAGGATAGTAATCTGTAGGCCTAATTAGGTTCTCAGCCACATGTTTGATTTTTGCTCCAGGGAGACAACATACCTCCCTGGATTGTATGTCCGGTCTGCAGATGGATGATTCCATTCCTTTGAGGATAGAATTTCCTATTACCAGGGCTTTTTTTGTTATAGAACGCCCAGAACGGAGTTCTGGCACCATTTTTGGATGGAACCTTGTAGGGTAGGCAAGGCAGGTTGTATGATGTGTGTGAGTTTCGGCACCTTTTTTTTTTTTAACAGAAAAAGCACTGCCTATTACCAACACTCGCCTTCCTTTTTCGGGGGCTATAGTCTGGGGTGCTTTTCTGTTTATCTCAGGTGTGTTTGTTGATATGACTTTTTAAGGGATATGTGAAGTGACTTTTTTAGGGATATTTGAAGTTGCTTCTTTGCTATGTGTCTGCATGTTTTCTTTGAGGCGGAGGTTGTATGTCTGTGTGCTTCCATCTAAGGGAGAAATCAATTGCTCAGTTAATAATAATAATAATAATAATAATAATAATAATAATAATAATAATAATAATAATAATAATAATAATAATAATAATAATAATAATAATAATATAAAGTTGGAAGGGACCTTGGAGGTCATCTAGTCCAACCCCCTGCTCAGGCAGGAAACCCTATACCATTTCAGGCAAATGGCTGTCCAGTCTCTTCTTAAAAACCTCCAGTGTTGGAGCATTCACCACCAGTTTTAATGGGGCTGCTTCTACTTGGGTTGGATTGGGCAGAAGGGGTTTGTATTGCAATTATAATTCTCAGACAACATGTCCAAGGCATGGACAAATTATTCTTATTATGCCAAAAATGTAGGTAATGTTTGGGGTTGGCAATTTTGTCTCCCCCCCTTTTTTAACATTCAGAGATTTAAAAATATGGCAGTAGGAAGAAAAGGAAGGAAAGTTGCTACCTTATATTCTCCCTCTGAAAATAATAATAAAAAAACCCTACCAGCCTGAAACCAGAACTCTGAAAGTTGAGATCTTTGATCTTTCAAATGTTTTTTACATCTGAGATAAATATTCAGCTCTATCCTATTAAGACAAAGCTCAGGGCCATATAGGTTGGAAACATGCAGAAGAGGCCTTTATCCTGCAGTGGATAGACAATGGCTAAAGTGATGAACGATGATGATCTTATTAAGAAGGAAATGTTATTATTAAGTGTTTGAAAATATTCAGGGTTAAGTCATTAAAAGGCTACATTTAAAGGTTGATGCATTACAAAGTTCCCTATTTGGATTATCTGGGTCACCATGTTGAATTTCCATGCCTATGTTAACAGCTATTTGGAATATTGAGTGAAACAGATGAGCCCTTCTGTTGTTGATCCATGTGACACTTGATATTTTAATCTCATTGCATAGGAGTATTTCTTTTAAAGCTAAAACAGTTTTTATGTATCTGGCCCAGCTTAAGCTATTCTTAAATGATGAATGGTGATCTACATACAGTACATTGTTGAATCAAGTATACAAATTAACAACCAAGCAATTTCATAAAAAGGGCTCTTCTGCAACCTTCAAGCAACTGAGGCAACTTTTTCTTTCTTATTTCCCTTTGTTCTGTTTGTTTTGCTTTTCTTGCTTCATTCTGTTCATACAGCAGGAAGAGTGGTTTACCTCTTTATTGCAATACCTGTTTCCTTCAATAACAGCTTAAAACATCCTACATTGTGAACCTAAGCAAGTATCTGTTAAATGCCTACAGCACTAGGTAATCCTCATATGCTTTCAGGTAGGAGATTTTCATAATAGTCTCAATATATATGTTCATAGCTAGGAGGAATCAGTCTTGAGACAAGTGTATGTGTGTAATTTACAAAAAATGCAGATTCCACATTCAGTTTATAAGGAGTCCATGCAGTTTAGAAATTGTTGTCATTCTGTTACACATACACATGTGAGAGGTAAAGCAAAAGCCTTGCTCTCTGACTTACAATTTAAATTCTATGAGAAGAGACACATAAGAAATGTAGTCATATAAATATGCTTGGATTACTCGTGAGATGAAAGGGACTATTTTGCTTAATGAACATAATGACATAGCAAAGCCAATAATTTCTGTTGGATTTCTATGAGACAATACAGTATGCATCTAAATATATTGATCGTGGCCATCCTTCAAAATTACTACATTTAAACATGACATAACTAGTGGAACTAACAAAATGCAGTCCTAAAACCCTATCCCATACAATAGGTATGAGAAACATGTGATCCTCCAAATATTGGTGAAAACTGCATTGGCAATCAGTATACTTCTGGGTACAAGTTAAGGTAAAACTTTTTATAATGTTTAGAACTCAGTGAGTAAATATAACAATAATAAATATAATAAGTAGATAGACTTACTGGATAGTTCGACCTATACAGACCTTCAAAATGTCTATTCTGAATCAAACCTCCATGCTCTATGCATGAGCATGCCTGTTGAAAGTCCTCTCCTATCAAAAGCTTTTTTGCAGCAGGGGGTTTAGAAATGGGCTTTCTCCGTAGGGGCTTCCCTCTTTTAGAACAGCTTGCTTTAGTAGTGGGCAGCATGCCTGATTTTTTTAGAAATTGATCAAAATTTTCTGTTCCTGAAGGTATTCAGAGAAGAGTGCATTTATCTGAGTAAATACCATACTGATAATCAAAATAAATGTTGGTGGTAGTATATGTATTGTCTGTATTGGCTGGTATCGACCTGTATTGTATACAGGTCACCTTCTGACCAACAATCAAGTAAGTGATACCCCAATCAAGAAACTGCCACAGAGCCATTAGTAAACAGCCCAACCAAAGAATCCCTAAGACCGCCCCTACCCACACAGACAGGCAAGACACCAGAATATAACTGACAGCAAACAGCACTCCTTACTAGCACTGATGATGTTACCTAGTATTCTGACCCAGCTCCCCATCATATAGTCTCTAACGTTCCTTTTATTTCAGGAACTCCAGCAGTTTCACGCAGCCTCCAAACAACGGAGCTCATTCCCTTTTCCCCTGTAGGGGTCTCCCAACACCCAGAGTTACTCTAAGTCTCACCATGCTTGCAACCCAAAGTCTTTCAAGCAAGCTGGCTATTTTTCAGCATAAGACATGCCCACGCTCAGAAGGCGCTCTGACTCCCAGCACCACAGGATATGCAGAAAACTCCAGCAAAATTACAATTAGAAGTGTCAGGAGTTCCAAATACAGAAGGCTGACCAGCAGGAAGATGAATAGTTGTCTGCCACACCTATTTGTCTCCTCCCCTGCCTTTTATCCACAGCTGAGGGTGGGGCTCCATTAGCAGTGGTGACTCTTCCGCCCCGAAAATCAGACCATAGCCTCTTGCTGTTCTCCTCTTCTCAGCTCCGCCATGCCCATGCATCAATCACTGGCCCCATGTGATCCTCCTCTCCTAAATAACTTGCCTCAAGGCATGGAGGTCTCAGCCTTTCCATCTGAGGGCTGGCGGATGACCCGGGCTCCATCTCTGTCCCTGGCTGCGATAGCTCCATTCCTTTGTCTTTCCATTCCCCACCATCCAGACAGAACTGAAGAAACTTCTTGGATGAGAAGCGAAAGATTTTCAAAGAAAAACAAGAAAGTCCAGTTGCCTCGTGAAAAAGTATCTTTCGGATAACTATGACCTGGATGACTGAGAATCTCCATAGACATATTATTTATTTATTTATTTATTTATTTATTTATTTATTTATTTATTTATTTATTTATTTATTTATTAATTAATTATTTGGATTTATATACCGCCCCTCTCCCGAAGGACTCGGGGCGGTGTACAGGGCAATTAAAACACTATATACAACACATAATATACAAAAAATAAAATAAATTAAACCAAGTAGCCCTAAACAATAAAACCCATTCTAAAATGTAAAATTTAAAGTTTAAAATCTAAAATCCCAGTCCCTCAGTCCAGGCCGGCAAGTTCAAATAGCCAAGTCTTCAGGTCGCGGCGGAAAGAGCGAAGGTCGGGAGCCATCCGGAGCTCACTCAACAGGGAGCTGATTCCAGAGGGCAGGTGCACCCACAGAGAATGCTCTCCCCCTGGGGGCCACCAGTCAACATTCCCTGACCGACGGCACCCTGAGGAGGCCCTCTCTGTGGGAGCACACAGGACGATGGGAAGTTAACGCCGGCAAAAGGTACTCCCATAAATAATCCAGACCCATGCCCTTTAGGGCTTTATAGGTCATCACCAGCACCTTGAATCTCACCCGGAAGACAACTGGAAGCCAATGTAGCTCACGGAGCAGAGGTGTTACATGGGAATATCGGGAGACCCCCATCACAACTCGCGCGGCCGCATTCTGCACCAGCTGGAGCCTCCGAGTGGTATTCAAGGGCAGCCCCATGTAGAGAGCGTTGCAGTAGTCTATCCGAGAGGTCACGAGCGCATGAGTGACTGTGCGTAGGGCATCTCGGTCCAAATAGGGCTGCAACTGGTGCACCAGGCGAACCTGGGCAAAAGCCCCCCTGGTCACAGCTCCTATATGATCTTCTAAACTGAGCTGTGAGTCAAGGAGGACACCCAAGTTGCGAGCCCTATCTACAGGGGGTAACACCTCACCCCCTATAGATAAAGATGGAATAGAGTGGACAACCTGAGATGTCGGTATGCACAGCCATTCGGTCTTGTCAGGATTTAGACGAAGCCTGTTCCTCCCCATCCAGACCCTCACCGCCTCCAGGCAATGAGACATCACATCGAGGGCATCACCGGGTTGATCTGGGGTGGAAATAAAAAGCTGGGTATCATCAGCGTACTGATGATACCCCACCCCAAAACCACGAATGATCTCACCCAGTGGCTTCATATAGATATTGAACAGAAGGGGCGAGAGGACCGACCCCTGAGGGATTCCACAAACAAGAGGCCTCGAGGCCAACCTCTGCCCCCCTGCCAACACTGACTGTGAACGACCCAGGAGGTAGGAGGAGAACCACTGTAAAACAGTGCCACCCACTCCCAACCCCCTGAGGTGCCGCAGTAGGATACCATGGTCGATGGTATCAAAAGCCACTGAGAGGTCTAATAGGACTAGGACAGAGGAGCGACCCCTGTCCCGAGCCCGCCAGAGATCATTCACCAGTGCGACCAATGCTGTCTCTGTGCTATACCTGGGCCTAAAGCCCGATTGGTAGGGATCCAGATAATCCGCTTCCTCCAGGAACAGAGGAAGCTGATTTGCCACCACACTCTCAACAACCTTCGCTAAAAAGCGAAGGTTGGAGACGGGACGATAGTTGTTCAAAATGGCCGGGTCCAGGGCAGGCTTCTTGAGGAGGGGCCTCACCACCGCCTCCTTCAAGGCGGCAGGGAAGCTACCCTCTCTCAAAGAAGCAGTTATTACTGCCTGGAGCCAGCCTTGTGTCCCCTCCCGAGCTGCATAAACCAGCCAGGAGGGTCATGGGTCCAATAAACACGTGGTGGATCTCAGCCTCCCCATGATCCTGTCCACTTCTTTCGGAGTCACAGGATCAAATTTTTCCCAAGTAATGTTCCCAAGACTGCTTGATTCCCCATCGTCAGACTCTGCCCAGTCGGAGTCCAAGCCGGCCTGAATCTGAGCAATTTTATCCACCAGATATTGACTAAACTCCTCGGCACAACCTTGCAGGGGCTCCTCCCTCACCTCCTGATTCAGGAGGGAGTGAGTCACCCCAAACAGGGTGGCCAGGCGATTATCTGCGGACGCGATGAGGGCAGCGAAGTAATTAGACTTCGCTGCCTCCATCGCTGTGAGATATGACCTCGTGAAGGTTCTTTACTGCAATCGATCAGACTCAGACCGGCTGGAACTCCAACAGCTCTCTAGGCTCCGTCTCCGATGCTTCATCTCCTGGAGCTCGACAGAGAACCATGGTGCCCACTGGGATCTGTGCCGGGTCAGGGGCCGCATGGGAACAACGCGGTCAAGTGCCTCCGTGGCCGCCCTTTCCCAGGCATCGACCGGGCTGTGAGCGAAGGTGGCAGGCACAGATCCAAGCACCACCTGGAACCGTTCAGGGTCCATTAGATGCCTGGGACAGAACCACCTGGTCAGTTCCTTAACCCCGTGACGGGGGGGGGGGGGGCAAAACAGAAGGCCAGCCACAGGAGGTAATGATCGGTCCATGACAGGGGTGTAATAGCTGAAGATCCCCCTCCCAGATCATCAAGCCACCATCCAGATAGAAAAATAAGATCAAGTGTGTGACCCCCCCATGAGTTGGGCCCTGAATTACCTGGGTCAGGTCCATGGCCATCATGGAGGCCATAAACTCCCAAGCCAACCCTGACGAACCTCCTAGGGATGGCAGGTTAAAGTCCCCCAGAACCATAAGTCTGGGGAACTCAACCGCCAACCCAGAAAGGGTGTCGAGGAGCTTGGGTAGGGATGCTGCTACACAGGTAGGCAAAAGATACGCCAGCAACAAGCCCAACTGAGCCCCAGGGCCAAATCTCAGGAGGAGCAACTCACACCCAAATATCTGAGTAACGGTAGCCTCCCGCGGACACAAGGTCTCCCTTACAACCACCGCAACACCCCCACCCCTTCCCTGAGCCCGAGGCTGGTGAAGCACATGGAAACCTGGTGGGCAAAGTTCAGTCAGAGGGACACCTCCCTCTGGGCCCAACCAGGTCTCAGTAATGCAAGCCAGATCGGCACACTCCTCCTCAACCAACTCTCGGATAAGGGGAGCCTTATTAACTACCGATCTGGCATTAAAGATACTAGGGACTTAAATCTGGGTTTTGCTGTGGATCAGCATTAATCCACATGGTTACATGAGAGTATCTTCATGGTAAGGGAAGTATCCTTGTTATGGTTATGTTATATAGCATAGTAACAGAATCTTGAAATTTGAGAAAGTTTTGTTTTGTCTCCCTTTTTATACCCAAAATAAATAAGGCAGGCCAACACTGAGTTTCTTCTTTGCTCCTTCATCTCTTTCATGGTTATGTTGGGATACTTTTTTTCCAAGCCTGCTCCATAGTCTTTACATCTATGAGAGATAGAGAAATTTCGTATAAATACTTAGGGATAAATAAAGGGAGTGTTACAATTGCAGTGAGAAATTCTGCTCCTGTTTTTCTGTTGAATTAGATTTAGGATACATTGCTTGATCTCCTGTAAATGCCTTCTCAGAACCTATTATTTTTAGTGATTTGTCTGAGAAGCTGCAGTAAATAGTTTTGAGACTGTGCTTTTTCCCCACAAGGAGTTGAAATTGTTGACAAAAATTAACTGGGATAGAGAACTCTCCTCTCAGATTAGTTTTAGTCAGTATTTCAATCAGCAAATTCTCATGTGAGCCTCAATTGATTCTCTACCTAGTGGCAGCCTTAAATATATGTTTCAAACGAGGACAGAATGCACTGCTGCTAAGATCCTGAATTAAATTTCTCCATTTTTTTACATCATTATAGGCAAAAAAATGTGCACCATAGAGTAGAAGGTTCAACAAAATTTTATGGGCATAATTACTTTAGAGATTATGCTCTCTTTCAAGTTCAAACCCTATTTGAGTGAAAGCTAAGTTATAATATAACCTCCCTTGCTTTTCCTTTTGTAGTTTTCCCAGTAATAATTTTAGATGCTTTCCCTATACAGAATGAAATGTTATTTATCCAATAAAAGGAACTTTTCTCTTTAATAAAAAATGAAGCTAATACATCATAATGAAAATGCTGAGCTTTAAGGTCAAATGACACATTGAGCTAAACAAACTATATGTTATTAAAGGCACACTCCTACTCACCAATGGATAACTATTTGCTCTGAATACTCTAAAAAACAAAAACATTCTCAACTTCTGTTTTGATTCTCTCTCTGGACAACTATATAAGTAGAAGAAAAGTAAAGTAAGTAAAGGAAAAGAAAATCTATTTCAATTATAATAAAAGACAATAATCTAAACAGCAAAGGACAACTCCTGCATTTTTTTCTCAAACTAGTTAGTCCATTTTACTTAGTGAGTTTTAATTAAGGAAAACTAAGGCCAGGAAAATGTGTTTTAAAGAAAAATACAGAGGTTTAAGTAGAAACTCATTCTTCATTCTTTGACCCATACTGCCAGTGGCGTAGCGTGGGTTGTCAGCACCCGGGGCAAGGCAAGTAATTTGCGTCCCCTAACCCGCTGGGTGGCCGCTGCACTGTCCCTCCCCCAGATAGTCCCTCGCTCTCTCTCCGCACCGCACCGCACACCTGGCACCCCCCCTCCACAGTGGGCGGCGACCCGGCGGCTCGGATCGGATTTGCACAGCCAGCACTGCAGTGAGAGAGAGTGAGTGAGCCAGGCAGGGGCAGAGAGCTGCGAGTGCGAGCGTGCCCCCCCAGATGTTGCACCCGGTGTGGCCGGCCCCCCCTGCACCCCCCACACTACGCCACTGCGTACTGCATTCATTTGGCAGCTTCCACTCAAAAAGCTATAATTTAGGAAATGAAAACATGAGCAAAATGGTTTGACAAGTTCAGTATTCAAGTTTGTTCTCAGTGCCCTGACTTCTCAGTCAATGATATCAATCTATTCAAAGTGGCACTGCTGAGTTCATAAGTGAAGATATACTTCTCATTTATTTTTCTTTATATTCTACAAAGAAGCCAAAAGACCATATCAATGATGAATCCAATTATTACTAATAGGTTATTTATCTTAGTATAGTAATTAGAAATAATGCAGAAATAATTGTCATTTGGTTCTGGTGCATAAATTACCATGGATGTTTTATTTGTTTATTATAGATTTTTATTGTTGTAAGCTGCCAGGAGTTTGGCAAGATTTGATGGCAATCAAGCCCAACCCAATCAAATATAAATTAATAAATACTGGGGCAAAATGTTTTATAAACTAACAAACCAACAAATAATAACAATAATGAAAAATATAAATATAAACAATTACTTTAAATGAAGAAAGAGAAAAAGAGGGCTGGCATTTTGGTAATATACAAATTTTTACAACAGAAAATTTGAACTTAGGATGCTACTTTGCAACTCAAGTAGAAATTCTAAACAATAGCATAGACAATATTTTGTAACATTGCAATAGCACAATATATGGATACCTCATATATCCACATTTATATTACAATTTCTAGCACTCTTTTATGCAGATGCATTTCACTGAGTATAGTCTGGTATATGTCTGAATATGCATTAGATTGGACTGTTGGTTTGTTGGGAATTCCAGTTAATGCAGCTGCACATCTTTGCTTTTAAAGTTATTTTCATCTTCCTATTGCCTTCTGGAAATATACATGAGCAAAATATTGGAAAGAATGTGTGAAATCTGATTCTGTATAAGACGCAGTTATCTGAGACTGCTGTTGCTCCTGAGAAACGTGTGGATCAAAAGCCACTTATGTTTATACTTGCAGGCTGTATACGTTTCTCATTAGCATAGTGAGAAGCAACACGGGGGGGGGAAACGATAAAAGTAAATGCAGTAAGAATTGCTGAAAAAGATTGTATGATAAAACAGTGTTTTAAATAACAAGAACTGCGTGTCTAAGATTCATTCATGTATTATCTGTGATAGTTGGTCATAGAAACCACATGGAACAAAATAATCATTCTTACTTAACAAAAAGGCAAATTTCACTTTGCATATTATATGATATGTAATCTACATAGAACCTATTATGGTGTAAATGTTCCTGTAGTTTTACAGTGGTCAAAAAATTGGAGTCCAATAATATGGTACCTACATGTGGAGAATCCGTATCACAAATGATATTCATACATTTTTCAGATTAAAAAAGTATTACTAGCAAAGAAAGATTGAATAATGGTGTATTAAACATTTTGAACCTGTTCTTCAAATGAGTCTTAAAATAATTGTAAATCTTGGAATGATTGCTATCAATCTTTTTTTCTGTAATCAGATTACTAAAAATATAAAATATAAGCACATTGAAAATATCTATTCTGGCCTTGACTTTCTATTGATTCAACACTAGATCATGATAAGCTTCTATTAAGTATCTCACAATAAATTCCAATTTAGTATATTTATCTTCTTAACCTCACCAAATTTATTTTTGATGCTAGCTGCAAGTCTTCCGAAACAAAATGCTTTTCCATAGAAGTAAAGCTTCAAATCACAATGGATATCTTTGTGCCTCCATGAAGGAAAAAATGATAATGTCATTTCATATATCAACTGTGAATGTATGAAGTGCTAGTGCTTTGTGTATTACCAGTATAAAAATGTGGTGTACATTTGGCAGTTCCTCTGAAAACTGATTTATTTATCTGATAAATAATAGAAAGAAGGTTCTTGATTAACATTTGTATAGTAAAAAATTCAGCATGTTCTCAGATTAGTGGCTATTCATGAGAATGAAAAATTATCATGTTCTAGAAGAATGGCAATATAATTTCAAATAATCGATCTGAATAAAGATATCCATAATCAGAGAGAGGGGATTTCCATAATGTAGAGTCATAATCCATTTGAGATATTAAAAAGTGCACTAGCCAAATCCTATTATGTTCTATTTAAACATCCTCACATGCTATCAGACAGTTTAAACAGTTGACTTACTGTTAGCAGCAAGTGAAGACCTGCGTAAAAGGATTTAATTTCTCAAGTGCTTGGGGACATTATCCAATTGCCTAATACCTGCTTGACTGAGGGTCAAACAAGATAATTGTAACTTGGTATTTGCAAATACCTAAATCTTACTTGAAGTGCTCAGTGTAATCCCTTAATCTGATGAAAAGGGAACATAATGATTAAAATGGAGAGCTATCTGACAGCCAGCAAACTTTTTATTTTTTATTTCATATAAAATAAACAATTGAACTGTTTCCTCTCTGCATGAATTACTTTTGCTTCAAGAATATCAAGGGACAAGCAGGATAATCAAGTTTGGTTAGAACATGCTGGGCTTTTTTGAGATGTACTGTACATGATCTGAGCAATTCAGCATCACTTGCTGAATGTAACACACAATTTCTTAGGAAACATGTTATTTTCAGTTAAGCAGAATGACACAGGCCATTCCCTTTGCAACTGATGGATATTTTTAAAGAAGTTACTCATTGCATTCTGTTGATGATCGAATGCTTTGTTTTTGATGTATAAGAGCCTGTATTGTCCCAAAATAACCATAAAATGTATTATTGCCACATAAAAATACCATTGTCATTTTTTCCAATAATTTCAAAAATTTTCTCATTTATATTATGCAATATTAGAAATAAATTTCAGAGCTGCTACACATTTTTCCAAGTAATAAAGCCTTCTTTTAACTGAATTCAAATCCTAGTACTTTCATTAACACATCCACTTAGTTTGTTATTGCTTTTTTCCAAGAATTTTCCCAGTTTCATTTACCTTTGGTAATTTCTGGTGTCTTCTCATCCAGCTCGCTGCCTAAATTGTAGAAGAAGAGTGGTGTTAGTCTACAGGGACAAAAAAAGGAGGAGTCTGGTAGTATCATTTGCAATTACAAATATTTATAAAGTAATTAAAGCTTTTGTGATCAGAGTAGAGCAGCTACACTAAAGTAGCATTTTAATCAGTGTAAGGAGAAGCCATCAGGTATCAATGGCTGTGCCAGTGATTTGCATTGAATTGTTATTGCCAAGGTGTTAATGCCAAGATAAAATATTTATGGGTGAATAAAACATTATGCAACCTAATGCTAATGAATGTTCTTTTGCCAGACAGATAATAGATAGATGGTAGGTAGGTAGGCAGATAGGTAGGTAGGTAGATAGAGATACTAATATATACTAAGAAACAGTAACACCTTATATTTGACTTGTGAGATTGCCTGAGTGGTTAGGTTTGTGTATTTTCTGTAGAAGGTGAAAGAGTCACCTCTAGCAAGATGGGCAGCATATAAATATAGTAAGAAAAAGAAAGAAAGAAAGAAAGAAAGAAAGAAAGAAAGAAAGAAAGAAAGAAAGAAAGAAAGAAAGAAAGAAAGAAAGAAAGAAAGAAAGAAAAAAGAGAGAGAGTTAGTTAGTAGCTTTCTGGACATAATCCATTTATTTATGATGGTATCTTACTTTCCTTTGTCAGTTCATTTTATTATAATGTCATTATTCCCGAGGCCCCAAATGTCATATTGTTCTGCTCGGCCGATATTGTTGTGTTAAGGGAGATTTTTTTAATTGATAATTATGGCTTGAGAGAGTTGGCAAAAGCATTCATTATGAAAATCCAGTTCTATGTCTTGTATCCTTATGAATGTGTCCATGCAGATTTTGTTTTAATTAGATCAATAGTAATCTTCATTTGCAAACCACAAACAAGTGTTGAAGCTTCAGAAACTCTGTTGTATGAACATTTATTTATATTATAGACTTCTCAGACCTGTTAAAAAAGAGGGTAGTTTGAAAAAATATTGCAAGTTCAGGACATCTATATTAGTTCCTGCATTATCTGGAAAAAAAAACAACCAGTTGTTTTCCTGGTCATTGTAGGCTGTTACCAACATAATGAAGAAAGAGTTAAATTACCAAATCCTCTTTTCCTTTTGATAAATATGGTCAGATGTCTCTGTAAGAATCTTGGTTTTGGGTGTACTCAACTATTAAGAGTCTGGAATAATGTTGACATATGAAAAAAATCACAATGGAGATTCAATTCATTTGTGTTTGTTAGGGCGGAATGTTCCTTATACTCTGGTAATAACTCTTTGACTAATAGAGAAACTAGCTTTTCATTTTCTAAACAATGGAAGAATGTATAGATGTTCTGAACTTGCAGAATGGCTTTTCTCTTTGTGAGGCATTGAAAAGATTCTTAACAGCTTCATTCCTTGCAGATAAATTGTTAGGATTTATAGTTTGATCTTCATTGATCCTATAGTCTTCAAACAATGTTACAAAAAAGCTAAACCTCACTGTCATTTTGCATGGCTCCTAAGCACCATGGTTTCTAAAAAATCAGTTTTTATTAAGCAGAAATACTAAATAAAAATATATGTCCCTCTGTTGTATCTTTCCCATAAGCTGTTAGTTTACAAGGAGGTAATCCTTGAAAATGTAAGAAAAACAAAACACACATGTATGATTTTGTAACATTTACCATATAGTTTGTTCCTTTATGTGTAGGTTTCAGGTGTAGAGTATAAGTAAAGGGTACCAGATATCTCCTGCCTTCATTTGTTGTGCTACTATGATTGGATATTACCCACATGGTAAGCTAAAGATAGCAAAATAAATGATGCTTTATCAGCATTAAACAGTATGTAAAAAGTAAAAAGAGACATGGTGGCTCAGTGGGCTAGGACGCTGAGCTTGTCGATTAGATGGTCGGCAGTTTGGTGGGTCGAAGCCCGAGTGCCGTGTAACAGAGTGAGCGCCTGTTACTCATCCCACCTTCTGCCAACCTAGCAGTTCAAAAGCACGTAAAAATGCAAGTAGAAAAATAGGGACCACTACGGTGGGAAGGTAACAGCGTTCTGTGTGCCTTTGGCATCTAGTCATGCTGGCCACATGACCACGGAGACATCCTCGGACAAGCACTGGCTCTTCAGCTTTGAAACTGAGATGAGCACTGGCCCCTAGAGTTGGAAATGACTAGCACGCATGTGTGGGGGAACCTTTACCTTTTACCTTAGTATTCTAAGGCATACACATGGCTTACAAATCATATTGTTTAAGATGATGCATGGATTCAGTCAGTTTCTCAAACTTATTTGGCTGATAAACTCATATTTGGCTAATTATTGGTAGTTTTATACCTTTCACAGAAACCTTCTTTGTTTATTTGCCATTAAGATTTAATTAGCAGACCAATGTTTTTGACCAACCAGTCTTTGATACTTCCTTTAAGATTGGTTTCCTATAGTCAATAAGATCATGTATTCTGAATAAATATTTCAAGAATTCAGAAGCCATAGCTGGGGGAAGGAGGTCACTTCAAGAATGATAGTTGTACTTTTTTTTTTAAAGAGACTAAAGTAAAGGTGAAGGTTCCCCCGCACATGCGTGTTAGTCGTTTCTGACTCTAGGGGCCGGTGCTCATCTCCGTTTCAAAGCCGAAGAGCCAGCGCTTGTCTGAGGATGTCTCCGTGGTCATGTGGCCGGCATGACTAGATGCCAAAGGCGCACAGAACACTGTTACCTTCCCACCATAGTGGTCCCTATTTTTCTACTTGCATGTTTATGCGCTTTCAAACTTCTAGGTGGGCAGAAGCTGGAACGAGTAACAGGCGCTCACTCTGTTACGCGTCACTCGGGATTCGACCCGCCAAACTGCCGACCTTCTGATTGACAAGCTCAGCGTCCTAACCCAAAAAAAATCTCAAGTGCTGTAACTGCACATGTGGCATGTTTATATAAATTACTATTTCATTAGGCTTTTCCCCAGCTTTATTATTATATTATCCACACTGACAGACACTCCTGATGTGCTTACAATCTAAATTTAAGCAGTGATGAAATAAATAGGATGGTAGTATAGGAAGTAACGAGAAATACATGGGAGGAATGGCAGAAGCCAGCAGTGCCTATGAGAACATTGTATGGTTAGACATTTCTCTTGCCAAGGGGAATATCTTGGCATTGCTGTAATCTGAATGAAACCACTAAGGCTAAGGCCGCCATCAGCTTCATATAGCCTTAAAAGCAATGTTGGCACAAGCATATTTTTTTTAATTGGTTTTGCTTTGCTGCAATTTCTTATTTAGACATCAGCAATATGCAGAGCTGCTCTATAAAGTGATTTCAGGTTCCAGGAATGGGGGAATTATGCTAATCACATCTAAACAAAACTCTTCAAGATTATTTTTCTGAAGCGTTCTGTGTTGGATATCTAAACCTAAAGTACATTTGGTGCTCTTGCAGAAAGCTGCTTGTTTGGAGATTATTTTTCAAAGGATAACTGCATGTTTTCCACAGAAGAAAAAATAATATTCTTTTTAAAAATAAATGAATAACAATTACGCCTGAAAAACTACATAGTTGAATCTTCATGGTAGCATGGATAGTATTCTAATTGTTGCCTATGAAGATTTGATGACCAATTTTGGAAATCATAATTTGAAATTTAGGTAAGGTCTACCACCACTCATTACAACCATTTGAAAGAAATTAGGGAAATGAAGGAACTGTCAAATACATTACTATGCCAGCTTTCAAAATAATGCAGCCTTAAGCATATGCTCTGTCTTATTATTACCCAAAAATAGTATCATAGAACCATAATTAAAATAGTGTTGCTAACTCTGGTGAACCCCCAACCGACAACTCTTGTTTTTGTTCTTTATAAACATGTGTTAGTGTTGCCAAATTCATTGGCTGCCATTGCAGTTTATGGCTTTAGCAACTTTTTTCCATGCACAGATTTATGGGAACGTATTCACAGAGAAAATATTCTTTGCAGAACAGTTTTTAAATTCCATGTTTTGATTGTCCTTTGCCAAGGTTGTCCTTTGCCAAAAAGAAAAATAATAACCATTTCATGTGAGACCAATGGTGTTTGTTTTATCTTCATTTTTAGAAGGCATGTGTGGTAGTATTATAGCTGTGTTGATCTAACCTGCTTTGTCTTGCTGCCACTGCAGGACAACCTGCCTCTTCTCAATTATTCTTGATGTTGTAGTTGTTATTATTGATTGTATGAAGTTTACCAAAGAAAAAATAAAAAGAATTTCTTAGCATTGGTATCATTGGAGACAAAGCTCTAAGATTGGTCTGCATAAGCTTTATCCACTCAAGAATCCATAAATTAGTCAAATGAACTAAAATTTAAGAGGAAATAAAGGAAACAGAACAGAATGGGGCAAAATCTATATAATTTAAAATTAATTTAATCCTTAAACTTATTAGTAAATATAGGACAGATAGCAACTTATTTATATCCTATTTTTAGAATATGAAAACATTCCAAAAACCAATAAAACACCTTTGTTAACATCAGGAAACTAAATTTCTTTTCATCTTTTAAAAACAATTCTCTTTGCTAACATTCTAGCTGAATGAAGTCAGAGTTCTTCATAAAAAGTCAAATTCCATCACATCTAATGTAACCCCTTTAAGGTAGACCAGACTAGGAAACCAAGTTATGAATCCTTTTATTATAGCAGTAGGGTTTTATTACAGGGTTACAGCACCAAACCTTGAAAGCCTGAATATGCTTCTTCCTTCTGTCCCTTTATCTTCAGGAGAATTAGGTAGGAGCAATTATAAGGTGCTTCTTCAAATTATATTTCTGCCCTGGGCTCCATTTTTTAAATCTAACTTTTGGTTATGAATATTCCTCCTATTCCTCAATGTTATCCTTATTACCAACTACATTGTCATGCTTAATTACTATTATTTTTCCTTAGTCTATTTTGCCACATGCAATATAGCAAAAGTGGCCGTAACAGCACATGACTAAGTTATATGAGTCAAAGAACCGGAACATTCTCATTATGCCAGCCCAGGAAATCTAACACCCAACCTTTTTGAGGAGTCCAAAAAACAGAAAACAATAATAAATCAACCTATTTAAGTCATAACAATACATTTCTTAAAACCTGGATCCATCGATTTCTGCCCAATGGATACCTCCAATGGATATCCCATTATCAGGATAATAAATATCCTGAGATATCTTTCTGAGGCAATAAAATTAAAAGTACTACTATATACAGTTTTTCCTACTGTTTTTTTCTCACAAGGTCATGGTCTCCAGAGGACAATGAATAAGTCAGCTAGTGCAGTGAGTCCTTAAATTACTGATGCTATCTAACATCATGCAAGGAGCATAAGGACACTCCTCTTTATAACTTTGGCTAAAGAGTTTCACCAAATCGAGAAAACATGTAATAAAACAAAATAAAAATATCTTGCAGAGCCTAACATCCAGACCAAGTTATCATATAATAGGTAAAGGTAAGGTAAAGGTTCCCCCGCACATGCGTGCTACTTGTTTCCGACTCTAGGGGCCGGTGCTCATCTCCGTTTCAAAGCCAAAGAGCCAGCGCGTGTCCGAGGACATGATGACTAGACATCAAAGGCTCACGGAATGCTGTTACCTTCCCACCGTAGTGGTCCCTATTTTTCTACTTGCATTTTTACATGCTTTCGAACTGCTAGGTTGGCAGAAGGTGGGACAAGTAACAGGTGCTCACTCTGTTACGCGGCACTCAGGATTCGACCCGCCAAACTGCCGACCTTCTGATCGACAAGCTCAGCGTCCTAACCCACTGAGCCACCACGTCCCTTATCATATAATAAAGTATACTAAATTATATAATTATTGCAGAATCCTTGCACAATTCTTAACTAAAATTTCAGAAATGAAGAGTCCAATCCTTTTATTTCAACCTACTCCATATTATGGAGATCCAGTGACCCATAGTACAGTGGTACAGCTCAAACATATGCTGCAACAGAGACTTGCTTTGCTGCAGACAATATGGCATCAAATGTAAAGCAAGTAGAAAACACAATACAGTTTTTCTCCCATTGCTTTTGAAAAAAAAGAACAGCAATTTCTACACTATGTGTTGAGGTCTTTTTGAAATAATGCTGTGAGATATGCACTTCTCAAGTTTTGCCTTGGAAAGTTCAATCATATTATTTAAGGCATTCACTATTCTATGACTGCCCTTGTTTTTCCTTTAGATGAATTATGATATTATTTAAAAGATAGGTCTGCTAAAATTCTCCGACACCACCAAGTTCCTTGCACCGTGAAATCCTTATTGTCATTTGAAGAATTTCCTTCGTGTCAAGCCTCAAGCATGATCAAGGAGGCAAAACTATACAGTTTCAGTAATGTTGATCTGGAATAAATACAGGATGTCAAGAAACTATAAGATGAATTTTCCAGCATTATTTCTAGTATAATGGAAGCTGAGCCTTCTGAAGTAACCTGAAAGGCTTTTCCCAGATTTCTTCCCATCTGAATTAAGGTGCCATTTTTGAGATAAGCTGTCAACTGATTCACCCAATATCTCCTAATGATTTATTTCTATGCCTTTCCCAGCTTCACCAGAAATTCTAACACTTAGCATCTTGGTCTTTAAGAACATCATTCTGGTCTAATAAAGTACACAAACCATAAGAAAACAGGAAAAATTGCAATGTAAACTATGTGTCCTACATTAGAAACTGCTGTATTTGTATCCTATTGGGAGCAGATTTGAACATTCTGCTTTTATTTGACCTTCACTTGGCCTAAAGGCTCACATGAAAGTCTGATAAGCATTCATTTCACCCAATCTACAAAGCAAAAGCCTGGAGATTACTGCAAATTGCATACAAACAGCTCTAATGACTTTTTAAAAATTACATCAAAAATGTGTATTTTAGAAGCTGGTCCTGGAAGAATTTAATGTCAGAGAGTAAAAGACAGGCATTGAACAAACAGTTCTAAATAATTTATATTAATAGTTACAAAAAATGGAAGGAAATGCATACAAAGACGTATGTTAGGAGGCATTGTGAACTTCAGCATTTACTGACAGATAAAAATGCCACAGTTACTTAATCATGAATTAACTTCACTAGTAAAGAAACATGTACAGTATATTACACATTACTTTTTTTGCACACTGCACCTTTTAACTATCTTTTATTCTATTCCATTTTAGTGAGCTTAAATAGCACCCATATTTTTGCTTCATCTTTAGACATAATGGAACTTGGAATCTAAAGTAGCACAACCACCCATTGGTCCCATCACAGCTGTTTCATGAGTGGGAAATTGAGGTCAGATACCCATAACTTGTAAGATACTCCCTTGTTTCTATAGTTTCCAACTTGGCCTGCTGAAACTACTACAATTTTCTAATCCTTTCCCATCAAGAGCCTTGAGAATACAAAACTTTTGCTGTGTCCATCATTTCATTCACATAGGCAGCTGCCTATGTATTTCTGGACCAAGTTATTTACATTCTGACTTCTATCTAATTGCATGTCTAGCTTCCTGTCTCTTTAACACCTGCACACAATACTAGCCTACTCAATTGTGTACTCTCAGTATGCTGTAAGATATGCTTCACTATCTCCAAACTTCTTCTCATAGGATAAGCAAACTTGCCACCTTCTTGCATTTTCAGGAAAGCTAAGACAAGCTTGTTAGGAGATTTTTGAAAGTATCACCTAATACATTGCATCACCACCCCACCACCATGATAACACTTCAAATCACTAGAGATATGATTGCTTAAATAATGTTGGGCATTCCTATCATTTATTAGCCATCCAGTCCTGTCCATAAACGTGTATTCAAAATTTTATTTTTCTTTTTTTTGCAAATGTTTTAGAACAAAGCAGATCTATTATTTGTCTGTCTTTCTAACTATCTATCATCTATATTGCTTTGTCAAATTGAATGAGAAAACCTTTCAAAAGCAGAAGAGTCTTCTTCATTTAGCTGTATAATAAGTTACACATTTAATCATTCTAAATTCAAAACTTGTCATCTCCCGGATTTTTACACACCTTGTTGCACAAGTGTTGCTTCTAACTCTGACATTTTACAAGCTCCTGTGTGTATGATTAGCCCCTTGCTGCAGATATTTGAGCAGGTTTCAGCAGAGACAGGCAGGAAGTAAACAAATAAATAAAATGAATAAAAAATTCCCCAGAAAAGGTAATCTATTTCATGGTTCCTCATTGTCTCTGTTAGGAGACATAGGTAACTGAGCTTTCCCATAATTGTGGGAATGTGTGTGCGTGCATATGTGTGAATGCATGTCCGTGTGTGTTTTTTAATGTACGCATGTGTGTATGCATTTGGTACTTTCATTTTTTACTGAAACTGAAGTTATCAAACATTTAGAAGTTCTGTACGTTTCCTGATGGAATTTATTCATTCAAGTGTAAGCATGTACCAACTGTAGAGGGAAAAAGAATAACTGAAAATTGGTCATCCAGTTTCTCTTAACAAAGAATACTGTGTTAGGCAGCTATGTACTTTGTTACACAAGTTTAAATGTATTGAAAGTGTCTCACAGCAAGGCAAAGACAGGAGTGTATCCAAGAACTGAAGAAATATTCCATGCAACAGTGTGGGAAACTGAGCATTTACTCTTGTGATGCTATGCATAGCTCCCACATGAAAAATCAATTCTGAACGCTAGCAATTTGAGTGACACTTTGAACATATCTCAGATGTTGTGTCTGTAAATAGTTGCAAACAAGGAGGATAGCAGATTGCAATATAGCTGGGTTTAGAGCGGGAGATTCCGGTGCAATCATTGGTTACAACAAACAAGAAGCGGGAAAATAGACTCCGATGATTGGTTACAGTTCAAACAGTTCCACTATAAAAGCTTGCAACATTTGACAGTTGACAGTTGACTTATGTGTATTCAATAAACTCGTTCATTGTAAAACCACTCTGAGTCCTCGTCTATCAGAACCAAACAATTGGCGACGAAGGTGGGATAGACAGAAGACCAGAGAATCAGCGAAATTGTTGCGCAAAGGCGGCAAATTCGAACGCGTGTCACAGTCAACCGAGCGGCCGCGGCGGAATAAGAAAAATTCTCCGAATGGCGCAAATAGGGTCATTGAAAGAATTCAACCCAAACTTTCCAGAGGATTGGGAAGAATACATCGGACAAGTCGAAGGGTTCCTGCTAGTGAACGGAATCACAGACGACCGGAAAAAGGCGGCAGCATTATTGACAATTTGCGGCACGCCAGTTTATCGAATCGCTGTCGGAGTGTGCCAACCGCAGCCGGTCTCAAGCGTGCCATATGCCGACCTCCTAGCCAAACTAAAGGTCCACTTCACACCTAGGAGATCCGAACTCTTCTGGCGGCGCATTTTTGAGAAAAGGAACCAGAGACCGGGAGAATCCATACAAAAATTCATTGCTGCCGTCAGGGAAGCCGCAGTACGATGTAAATACGACAATTTAGAAATTAGAATTCGGGACCGAGTAGTACTGGGCTTGCGAGACGAGCAGCTGCAAAACAGAATAATCGCCAAACCCACCGGCGATCTGCAGGAAGTGTTGGATGAACTTTTAACGTACGAATCCACCGGGTATCATGACCCCCCCACAGTAGCATGGCAGTGTCGGCCGAGATTAACCAAGAAGGCTATGCGGACTGCGGGGAGGTGGACCAGCAGTGGGAAGAAGATATCGCCGAAGTCTCCAGACGATTCGGAAAATTGGCGCCTAACCCAACCCGAAGTGAGGGGCCGGAACCTAACCGCCGTCACCAAGCCGCAACACCGCAAAGACAAGCGATAGGGGCCCAACGACCATGGAGGGACACCACAACCAGACCGCGCGACAACGACATCCAAAACCGGTGTGGCAGCTGCGGAGGCAACCATCCCCGCGCCTCTTGCCGATTCCGTACCGCAAAATGCAGAGCGTGTGGGAAGACCGGCCACATCCAGGCCATCTGTAGGAGCCGTGCTCGTGACAACCGCCTTCACGAAGTCGATGTGTGGCCTGAAGGTAAGGTAACCCCTTACTTTAGTGGCAAAGAGACCCCTAGACCCAGGGTTAAAATTCCAAATCTAGGGGAGGTGGCGCGTGTCAATCGAAGTAGGAAAAGAAAAAATAATTTCCCAGAAGGAAAATTAAAAATCATAGTCCATCTGCAAGGGGTTCCTTGCAGAATGGAAATTGACTCAGGGGCTTCAGTGTCAATAATATCTAGTGAAACCCTTGAAAGGATTGAACAAATAAGTGGAAAGAAAATTCCACTTAGTTCAACAAAAATACAATTAACCGATTTCCAAAAAACCCCAATAAAAATAAAAGGGAAGATTAGCCTTAGTGTTAAATTTAAGGGGTTTAAGGGGTTTTTAGATTTAATAGTCACTGAGGGACAAAGGACTAGTTTAATTGGCCTTAACTGGTTCCCAGCCCTGGGCATTTGGATCGGGGGAATAAATTCAGTAATTAAAAATAAGACCCTCGAATCAGTCTGCAATGAATTTGCAGACGTATTCGATGGAACTCTAGGTAAATACAAAGGGCCCCCAATTAAATTTAATCTAGACCCCTCAGTAAAACCTATCAGGCTTAAGGCCCGAAGGGTACCTTTCGCCCTGAAGGAAAAAATCGAGGCCGAGCTCGACAGGCTTGTAGGCCAAGGCGTCTTAGAACCTGTTGAGGGTGGTTTGTGGGAAACGCCGATTGTCACACCCCTCAAACCCAATGGGGATGTGAGAATCTGCGCTGACTACAAAGCCACCCTGAACATTGGAATGAAAAAACATGCTTACCCGGTCCCGACGGTGAAACAGGTCCTCGCCACGATCCAGGACGGCGCCATGTTTGCCAAGCTAGACTTAGCACATGCGTACTTACAATTGACTGTTTCTGAAGAGGCTGCAGAAGCACAGACGATTGTTACCCACAAGGGGGCGTTCCGAGTCCACAGACTGCAATTTGGTATTGCAGCAGCTCCAGGCATCTTTCAAGAAGTGATGGAGAGGACCTTAAAGGGCATACCTGGTGTATGCCCTTACTTTGATGATGTCTTGATAGCTGGAAAAAATGAGGAAATGTTAGTGGAGCGGCTTGAACAGGTATTGGGAAGATTTAGGAGGGCTGGATTGAAACTAAAAAGGGAAAAATGTTGCATTGGGGTTAAGTCCACTGATTTCTTGGGGTTCAGGATAGACAAAAATGGAATCCATCCTACCCCTGACAAAATTAAAGCAATTAAATGGGCTCCTGAACCAAGGAACAAGGCTGAACTACAAGCCTTCCTTGGCTTAGTAAACTTCTATCATACATTTGTGCCACACAAGGCTGCCATTGCAGAACCCCTCCATAGACTCTTAGATAAAAAGACTCCTTGGCAGTGGCTGAATAAACATAGAGTTAGTTTCCAAACTTTAAAGGACATTCTTTCCAGCCAATCAACAGTAACCCATTTTATCGAAAATAAACCAATTTATCTAGCGTGTGATGCTTCACCTTATGGTGTGGGGGCTGTTATCAGCCACTTAGACAACCAAGGGATACAAAGACCAATCGCATATTATTCCCGGACGCTAACCAAAGCAGAGCGGAATTATGCTCAGATAGACAGGGAAGCATTAGCAATTGTGGCAGGAGTAAAAAAGTTCCATGACTACCTTTATGGTAGGAACTTTACCATACTGACTGACCACAAGCCCCTATTGGGACTGTTTACCACGGATAAACAGACTCCCCAAATCATGTCACCTAGAATGCTGAGGTGGTCCATTTTCCTCTCTGCATATTCATTTTCTCTCCAATACAGACCAGGCAAGGACATGGGACATGCTGACGCCCTTAGCAGACTGCCATTGAACATCACTGAGGAAGACCCTGCCCCTGTGGGACAAATAATGTCCCTACAGGACATTCCTGACTGGCCTTTAACCGCTAAAGATATTGCTGTGGCAACAAATAATGACCATACTTTAAAGAGAATAATGGCCTGGGTCCTGAGCGGGTGGCCAAATGCCAACCCTGATGCCAAGTACATTCCCTATTTTAGAAGGAAAAATGAACTGTCAGTTCATTTGGGATGCTTACTGTGGGGGAACCGTGTGGTCATTCCAGAAATCCACAGACCAGCTATTTTATTAGAGTTACATGAAGGGCACCCAGGAATAGTTCGTATGAAGGCGTTGGCTAGGAGCCACTTGTGGTGGCCAGGACTGGACAATGACATTGAGGAATGTGTTGCCAATTGCCATTTGTGCCAACGTTCTAGGCCGGAACAACAACACACTCGTACGCATAAGTGGGAGTTAGCTAGGAATCCTTGGTCCAGGATTCATATTGACTTTGCTGGACCTTTCCAAGGGTTAACATTCCTGGTAGTTGTGGACAGTTTCTCTAGATGGCTGGAGGTAGTACCAGTCAGTTCATTGACTTCAGGTAGAACAATACAGGTATTAAGGGGCCTCTTTGCCACTCATGGGTTACCGGATGTAATTGTGTCGGATAATGGGCCCCAATTCACCTCTGTTGAATTCCAGGATTTCCTCAAGGCCAACTCGATTAAACACAAGACATCAGCACCCTTCCACCCATCCACCAACGGCTTGGCTGAACGAAATGTGAGGACCATGAAAGACGCCTTAAAAAGAATCATTCGGGGCGACTGGCACCAAAGACTGGCCGAATTTTTGCTGACCCAACACACGACCCCATGTACAGCTACCGGCAAAAGTCCAGCTGAAATGAGGTGGGGAAGGAGACTAACCACCAAATTGGACAGATTACACCCTGACAGACTCCTACCAAGTGCTGAACTGGACATTCCAAATAGAACATTTAAAGTGGGGGATTTAATCTGGGCCAGGAACTATGCACAAGGGGACAAATGGATCCCAGGGGTGGTTACTGAAATATTGGGTCCCCTGTCTTACACTATTGAGGGGGAAGGGAATTGGATCAGCAAAAGACACATAGATCAGCTGAGAAAGAGAACTAGTGGATGTTTGCCAGTAGATGGGGATCAAAGTATATTTGGGGGGAACCTTACATCCAGGTTCAGTGATAACAACACGCCAGATAGTGGGGTAGCAGAAACGCAAAATAACTCATCCCCTGGTAACCAACAACAACAATTTAGTCAAATTGACTGGGAAATACCCCTGCGGAGTAGGCCAGTGATAGCTGATCTTCAAACACAAACAAATCCACAAAACAGTAACAGGGAAGCGTCAGAGTCAGGTAGCCAAGAGTCCAGGTCCAACAGAGGCAATCAGCCATGCAGACAATCAGAAAGAAGTGACCCTAGCAGCCAGAGCAATAGATACCCTTCAAGAATCCATAGGCCACCAAAATATTTAAAGGATTTTGTATATAAATAACAACAACTGGGGGGTAAGGGGTGTTGTGTCTGTAAATAGTTGCAAACAAGGAGGATAGCAGATTGCAATATAGCTGGGTTTAGAGCGGGAGATTCCGGTGCAATCATTGGTTACAACAAACAAGAAGCGGGAAAATAGATTCCGATGATTGGTTACAGTTCAAACAGTTCCACTATAAAAGCTTGCAACATTTGACAGTTGACAGTTGACTTATGTGTATTCAATAAACTCGTTCATTGTAAAACCACTCTGAGTCCTCGTCTATCAGAACCAAACATCAGACATCTCATATATTTCTTCTATATATATCTTCCGCTGATCCAGTCCATTATCAATAGAACACCAGTGAAGAGGAGTTAGAATCATACAGCATATTCCTTCATTGATACATGCAGAAACTGGGTCTCCTGACTTTGTAGTCAGTAGCTTTAGGCAGTGGAGCCTAAATTTAAACAGATATAGCATAGAGCTCCATGTTGCGTCCAGTTACAGATAGCCACTGGCAATTAGCTGATTTCTTAAAATATTTTGCCATTTCACTTTGAAATTAATTCTGTTGATTCTTCTGACTGCAGATTTATATCTCACAAAAATGGGAAATGAAGCGGAATAACTATTACCGGTATATTGTACTAATTCATAATATCTATGAAATGAGTGCTGGAGTCTTTTTTTCCCCTGAGTATTCGGTGGGTTTTTACCCACACTTCATTCCATATTTATAGACAGGATAGCTGTAAATAAATTGCAAGAAAATTACTTTTCCACTGTTTCACAAAGATTGCCTTATCTAACAGGCACAGCTGCCATATATCTAAATTATTTTATTTACAATAGCTATACTTAAAAATGGTGGCAATATTCTCCTTTAATCAATACTGTATGAATGTTAACTAACCTGCAAGTTTGAGAATTATTACAGTGGCTTGTATTCATTAAGCTTATCCACCTCAAAATATTTTATCATTCTTGGAGTAACTTCCTCTGATGGCCATATCAAGATTAAGTGACTGAACTACTAAGTCTCTAATTTTCTCTGCATTAAAGGTCAGCTTCTATCTCTAGTTTTTCACCTTTAACAAAAAAGTGAATGAGCGAAAAAGTCAAAATAAAGTGTAAAGTGGAGTTAAATAAATATGCTTTCCTAAGCTCTTAACTACATAGGCTTAGAAGACATAAAAGTAAAAGTTCATTTTTTAAAAAAAAGAATAAAACTTTCACAATTTATCTCCTTGATTGAAAATATTGCAGTTTAACTCAGAAAAAATTCAACTTAACAGGTTTATTTGCTTTATGGTTGACAAAGCTGATTTTACAAATACTTGTTCATACATTTATATCAGTTATGATCCAGCTAAATTGCAACCCTTGATATCAGTGGGAGATAAGAAAAGACAGAGTAATTACTTTGGATATGAGTCTGCATGATGTAAAAGAAAGAAACAGAATAGGAAAACCTAATCTGTTCCAGAACGACTTTAATTTAGACTACCACTGTATCTAGAATTATTTAATTCTTTACAAACAGTGGTTTCTCAGAGATTTGTTCAGATGTTCAGACATCATGAAGACTATCTAAATTATTTATTTTACACTATTCTGCTCATGTTGCCAAACTATATGATGGGATTTCTAGAAAAAAATACATATATAAAAACATGGTATTATTTCAAATCTGCATATATCTTTGTTCTCAAATATATCTCAGATGCATATTGTCCTTATGCAGACAAAATAGCATTTCTCCATATTTTAAAGGGGATATTTTCAATATCCCATGATAATCTACTTATTTGGAAATTCCATTCAATTAACACATAAATTTACAATAATTTTATCTCTCTGGCAGCAAAGTCATAGTAACATTAGAAGATGGTGAATCTTCTCACAGCTTGGTTAACTAATTCAGAGTAAAATGCAATCCTTAATTCAAGGTTCCTTCGTAGTGCATAAGGCATTTTATATGTTGTGGTTGGGTTTGTTTTTATGGTATGATTGTTCAAATGTGTGGTGCCTAGATTGTTTGGAGAAGGCAGTTACAAACCTATGTACAAAGTAAAGCATAAATAATAACAATATAATGCTTCAGCAAAAAGCAAGACACCCTAGAAGTAGAGATAACATATCTGTCACTATGAGTTCAATTAATCTTATCTTGATGACACTACCTTTGTAAGTTTCCCAACCTCTCTCGGAAGCAGCTAAAGCTGCCAAGAAAGATGGCTGACAAGAATATCCTTTCAAACGTGTGATCTTTTGTTCAATGTCTTATTCATGTCTGATTTAAAGATAAAGAACCGGGTGATATGTTAGGGGACAGCAATATTATAACTTGTTTTTCTTATGGGTTTGAAAGATTGAGCTCTCATGCTCTGTTGCATCTTTTCATTCAGATAAATGTGTAAATGTATTAACTTTTAATTTTGTCTGTAACCATTCCTTCCCAATGGTGCGAACTAGTAATTCAATTAAAAGTTCCACATTGCTTATGCTAATTCTAAAAAATAGCTACTCCCAAACCACTAAACAACACTGAACACAACTACGCCACGCATGCAAAACTTCTCTAGAAAAAAAGGCCTTTTTTTTCATCTGTTAACCGTGTGTTTGAGCCATGGTGGCACAGTGGTTAGAATGCAGTATTGCAGGCTAACTCACTGCTTACTCCAGTAGTTCAATTCTGACCAGCTCAAGGTTGACTCAGCCTTCCATTCTTCTGAGATGGGTAAAATGAGGATCCTGCTTTTTGAGGGCAATATATGGACTCTGTAAACAGCTTAGAGAGGGCTGCAGAGCATTATGAAGCACTAAGTCTAACTGCTATTGCTATGTGTACTATATACAGATGAGGTGGTATATAGAGGAATTTAAATGGCAAGAAGGAATGATGAGAAAATCAATAGAGGACTTCTTTTCTCAGGAACAGGCATATGATTGTGAACTATCTTGTTGTATACCTAACTTTTACAAATCCTATTAAAACATATTGATCAACACTGATTAAATCATCGCAAAAATAGTGCCTGCTCCTCATTCAGACATCTATGTACTTACTGTGTACTTAATAATGTGTGAGAGACATTCAATATCCAGGCAAGTAAAACATAAAATCACAGAGGAAGAATTGCAATTGTAAATTAGAACTGGAGTCATTAAAAATATCAGATCTAAAGATTGTGATATTCATTGCATAAATATAACAGCAGCAGCAGCAACAATAATAACAAAAAGACCAAGGCTCTTGTCATAATTCATGCTGCAGATCAACTATTCAGAGTCACCTAAAACTCATGAAATTGAAAACAGTACACTGTTAAACTATTCTCACCAGAAAATCTCTCAAGAGATTACAGAAAACAGCATATTAAAAAAGGCAGGTTTCTACATTTTCATTTAACCCATTTCCTGGTAATTTGGCAGTACAATTGTTTGGTAGGTAAGATCAGAGGACTTTACTTGTAATACGGATAAATAGTTGAAGGAGGGAAAGCAAACAATCATTCTGAAGAATGCACTCAACTTTCTGGAAAGCCATCATAGCAATTATGAGAAGTGGGCCATTTCACAGTGTAGAAAACGACTCAGTGAGATGCTCTGCTCTTACATTATAAAGGGGGGAAAATTATTTCATCCCTATTAAACAACATTCACTCCACAAAATGAAAAGAGAAATATGCAGCAATTTCAAACTTACTTGTGGTAAATATTGCTTAGTTTTCAGAGGCAATCCAGTGCTACCTGAACAAAAATAAAATATTTTCAATCAATCAAATCCCCAACTGGAATGACTACAGCAGAATTTCTGGCTCTCTGAAAAAGCTTTTATGATACAGAGCATTAATGTGAAGTTGCAGAACCTTCATTAGCTTGAAGGTTTGGCTGGACACCTAAAATAATAGTGGGTGTGTGGTGTGTGTCTATTTGTCTATCTGTCTGTGCACACCTTCAAGGTAGTGTTGATTTGGAAAGTCCCCACAGTATTTAGTAGAGTATATATTACAGGGCTTTTCAACCTTTTCAATCATTGTACCACTTTTAGGATATGACAATATCTGAGTACCACCAGTCGCCTAGAAAGGTGTCAAAAACTTGATGACTCCCCTCCCCCCAAAAAGGAAAAAAAGTGATAAAGTACAGGTAGACCTCAACTTACAACAGTTCACTTAGTGACTGTTCAAAGTTACAATGGCACTGAAAAAAGTGACTTATGACAATTTTTCACACTCATGACTGTTTCAGCATTCCCAGGGTCATGTGATTTACATTCAGATGCTTGGCAACTGGTTGATATTTATGATGGCTGCAGTGTCTCAAGGTCATGTGTTCCCTTTTGCAAACTTTTGACAAGCAAAGTCGATAGGGAAACCAGATTCACTTAACCTTTTATATCAGGGGTGTCAAACTCAATTTCATTGACGGCCGCATAAGCATTGTGGGTACCATGCTGGGTTTTTTTTTCCTTCCTTCCTTTTTCCCTGCCTCCCTCCTTCTCATTCCCATCTCCTTCCTTCCTTCCTTCCTTCCTTTCTTCCTTCCTTCCTTCCTTCCTTCCTTCCTTCCTTCCTTCCTTCCTTCCTCCCTCCCTCCCTCCCTTCCTTCTCCCCTCCTTCTTTCTGTCCTTCTCATTCCCATATCCATCCTTCCTTCCTTCCTTCTTTCCTTCCTTCCTTCCTTCCTTCCTTCCTTCCTTCCTTCCTTCCTTCCTTCCTTCCTTCCTTCCTTCCTTCCTTCCTTCCTTCCTTCCTTCCCTCCCTGATCTTGGCGCTTCTGCTGAGCCCTGATAGCTGATCGGCTGTCAGGGCTCAGCAGAAGCGGCAGAATCAGCGCTGGGCTCCAGCTGATCGGCACTTCCTTGGGGCTCAGCAGAAGTGGCTGGATCAGCACTGGGGTCCAGCTGATTGGTGCTTCTTTGGGGATCAGCAGAAGTGGCAGGATCAGTGCTGGGATCCAGCTGATCGGTGCTTCTGGGGGGCTCAGCAAAAGCACCGATCAGTTGTAGCTGCATGTGCCAATCCTGGGTTCTTGCTGAGCCCCCATATGCTTGCAGAAGCACACGGAGATTCTGGGACTCCTGCCCAGCTTGCTCACTTACCCTTTTCCCAAAAACAGGCTGCTCACTCATTTGTCCTTTCCCTGAAAACAGGCCACTTGCTCGCCCTTCTCCCAAAAACAGGCCACTCACTTGCTCACCCTTCCCCCCAAAATAGGCCACTTGCTTGCTTGCTCTTCCCCCCAAAACAGGCCCCTTGCTCACTCAATATTCCCCCCTAAACAGGATTTTCACTTGCCCTTCCCCAACAACAAGCCACTCACTTGCTTGCTCACTCTTATCCTTCCTCTGAAAACAGGCTGCTTGCTCTGTCTCTGCTCACTGCTTTGCTAAGAAAAATCTCTTCACTTCTTGCTCTTTCTTTTCCTCTCCCACCAAAACCTTCCCCTTTTATACCTTCTTTTTTCTCCACCGTCCTCCTCCTTTTCTCTTCTGGGGGTGTCAGAAGCTCCAATTACCATGTCACCATGTGCGCCAATCCTGAGGTTTCTGCCAAGCTCTACAGCTCCAGCTGATCTCCTCCAGGTCTGTGTGGCACTGCTTTAGCTGGTTGCCTCCCCCACTACACTTGGCTAGGGGTCACGTACCACCTGCCAGGTGCTCAAGTACCATTGGTGGTACACGTACCACAGGTTGAAAAGGCCAGGTTCATTATATTACGCCCAGTCTATAGCTAAGCCCCTTCATGGATTACTGCCTTGTCATGGTGAAGGGGCTTGTGTAATTCAATGAAGCTATGAGCTATGCTGTGCAGGTCCACCCAAGATGGACAGGTCATAGCACAGAGTTCTGACAAAATGTGATCCACTGGAGAAGGAAATGGCAACCCACTCCAGTATCTTTGCCATGAAAACCCCATGGACAGTACCAAAAGGCAAAACAATATGACACTGGAAGATGAGCCCCTCAGGTCAGAAGGTGTCCAATATGCTACTGGGGAAGAGCAGAGGGCTAGTACTAGTAACGCCAGAAAGAATGAAGTGACTGGGCCAAAGCTGAAAGGACGCTCAGCTGTGGATGTATCTGGTGGTGAAAGGAAAGTGTGATGCTTAAAGATTTTTTCTCCATAGGAACCTGGAATGTAAGATCCATGAATCAAGGCAAGCTGGACGTGGTCAAACAAGAGATGACAAGACTGAACATCAACATCTTAGGAATCAGCGAACTAAAATGGACAGAAATGGATGAATTTAATTCAGATGACCATCAGGTATACTACTGCAGGCAAGAATCCCTCAGAAGAAATGGAGTATCCTTCATAGTCAATAAAAGAGTAGGAAAAGCAATACTGGGATACAATCCCCAAAATGACAGAATAATCTCAGTTCGAATCCAAGGCAAACCATTCAATATCACAATAGTCCAAGTCTATGCCTCAACCACCGGTGCTGAAGAGGATGAAATTGACTGGTTCTATGAAGCCCTACAGCACCTTATAGAACTAACACCAAAAAATGATGTCCTTATCATCATGGAGAATTGGAATGCTAAAGTAGGAAGCCAAAAGATAACCAGAATAACAGGCAAGTTTGGCCTTGGAGTACAAAATGATGCAGGGCACAGGCTGATAGAATTTTGTCAAGAGAATACGATGGTCATAGCAAGCACTCTTTTCCAACAACCCAAGAGATGCCTCTACATATGGACATCACCAGCTGGTCAACACAGAAATCAGATTGACTATGTGCTCTGCAGTCAAAGATGGAGAAGTTCTATACAGTCAGTAAAAACAAGACCAGGAGCTGACTGTGGCTCAGACCATGAGCTTTTTGGTGCAAAATTTAGGCTGAAACTGAAGAAAGTAGGGAAAAGCACTAGGCCACTCAAGTATGAATTAAATCATATCCCTGTTGAATATACAGTAGAGGTGACAAATAGATTCAAGGAATTAGATCTGATAGACAGAGTGCCTGAAGAACTATGGAGAGAGGTTCGCAACATTGTACAACAGGTAGCAACCAAAACCATCCCAAAGAAAAAGAAATGCAAGAAAGCAAAATGGCTGTCTGAGGAAGCTTTGCAAATAGCTGAGGAAAGGAGGGAAGCGAAATGCAAGGGAGAAAAAGAAAGATATGCCCAATTGAATGCAGAATTCCAGAGAATAGCTAGAAGAGATAAGCATGCCTTCTTAAATGAACAGTGCAAAGAAATAGAAGAAAACAATACAATAGGGAGGACCAGAGATCTCTTCAAGAAAATTGGAGAGATGAAGGGAACGTTTCATGCAAAGATGGGCATGATAAACGACCAAAATGGCAGGGACCTAACAGAGGAAGAAGAGATTAAGAAGAGGTGTCAAAATTACACAGAAGTACTATACAAGAATGAGCTTAATGTCCCTGATAACCACAATGAGGTGGTTACTGACCTCGAGCCAGACATCCTAGAATATGAAGTGAACTGGGCCTTAGGAAAGCTGAACAACAACAAAGCTAGTGGAGCTGACAGTATTCCAGCTGAGCTATTCAAAATCTTAAAAGTTGATGCAATAAAATTGCTACACTCAATTTGCCAGCAAATTTGGAAAATTCAACAGTGGCCACAGAAAGTGCCAAAGAATGCTCAAACTATCACACCATTGCACTCATTTCACATGCTAGTAAAGTTAGGCTTAAAATCCTACAAGCTAGACTCCAGCAGTATTTGGATCGAGAACTACCAGAAGTACAGGCAGGATTTCGAAGAGGCAGAGATCAAATTGCCAGCATAAGCTGGATCATGGAGAAAGCTAGGGAGTTCCAGAAAAACATCTACTTCTGCTTCATTGACTATGCTAAAGCCTTTGATTGTGTTGATCACAACAAACTGTGGCAAGTTCTTAAAGAGATGGGAGTACCAGACCATCTTATTTGTCTCTTGAGAAACTTATATACGGGTCAAGAAGCAACAGTGAGAACTGGACACAGAACCACTGATTGGTTCAAAATTGGGAAAGGAGTCTGGCAAGGTTGTATACTGTCACCTTGCCTATTTAACTTATATGCAGAGCATATCATGAGAATGGCAGGGCTAGATGAATCAAAAGTTGGAATTAAGATTGCCGGAAGAAATATCAACAACCTAAGATATGCAGATGATAGCACTCTAATGGGAGAAAGTGAAGAAGAACTAAAGAGCCTCTTGTTGCAAGTGAAGAAGGAGAGTGCAAAAGTTGGGTTGAAACATAACTTTAAGAAAACCAAGATCATGGCATCCCTCCCTCTCAATTCCTGGCAAATAGATGGGGAAGAAATGGAGGTAGTGACAGATTTTATTTTCCTGGGCTCCAAGATCATCACAGACTGGGACTGCAGCCAAGAAATTAAAAGACGCTTGCTCCTAGGGAGGAAAGCCATGGCAAATCTAGACAGCATACGTACTAAAAAACAGACATCACCCTGCCAACAAAAGTGTGTATAGTCAAGGCTATGGTCTTCCCAGTTGCAATGTATGGATGTGAAAGTTGGACCATAAGAAAGGCTGAGCACCAAATTGAGGCCTTTGAACTATGGTACTGGAGAAAACTCCTGCGAGTCCCTTGGACTGCAAGGTGATCAAACCGGTCAGTCCTAGAGGAGATCAACCCTGACTGCTCTTTAGATCCTGAAGTTGAAACTCAAATAGTTTGGCCACCTAATGAGAAGGAAGGACTCACTGGAGAAGAGCCTAATGCTGGGAAAGATTGAGGGCAATAGAAGAAGGGGACGACAGAGAATGAGGTGGCTGGATGGAGTCACTGAAGCAGTAGGTGTGAGCTTAAATGGACTCCAGAAGGTGGTAGAGGACTGGAAGGCCTGGAGGAACTTTGTCCATGGGGTCCCGATGGGTCGGACATGACTTCACAGCTAACAACAAATAGGTAAGCAGTCATGAATGCATCCAATGTATTATACTCCAGTAGGATACTATTTTCTTAATAGTTATCCTTAGTTATATTGCATTATTTCAGTTTTGGTTTTTCACCACCTAAAAACATTTTGATTTATCACTTCACACTCAACATATTCACATATATGGCATATTGGTCAATTGTCTTCTTCAGTAACCCATGTTTTGTCAATTTAACTTGTAGATTGAATACAGGGAAGGAGGGAAGAAGGGAGAGAGAGGAAGGAAGAAAAGAAGGAAAGAAGAAAGAAAAGCTCTTCATGCTCAAAAGGTGATTCAGAGCAGAACTTGTAGATACATAATTGTATGTATGCTTGGGAATTCAGTTTTTATGTATGTGTAAGATGCACTCAACATGCAAAATCTCTGTAGAACTTCAATTCATTGTATGTGCATAGATAATATTTGTAAAGATTTTCTTCTTAATATACTATTTTATGAACAGGCATTTTATTGTATGTTATATTATATAACAGTACAATTCTATCACATATTAAAGTAAATGGTATTCAGTTCACTGGAGTTTACGATATTTATGTGCAGTCACAGCCTTTTCAATTACATACGTATGAATTAAACTACATCAAATGAGCTTCTTTCCCTCTCACCCTCTCTGTTTACATTTGAAGTTTGCTCATAATCTTTTCCAACATTGTTTCTTTTATCTGCCAGTACTGCTTCATTTTCCATCAGTTTAATATAACATAGTGTTCTTTTCAACATGATACAGAAAACAGAAATGGAAGAATCTTTTTCAACAGCTGCAAGTAATCTCTAAAAATTCCAATCAGGTAACTGCCAAGATACAAAGTTGAAGTTCCACAAAGATGCAAGTTTACTTTATTTTCTTTGTCCGATTTAGAATAAAGCTGGAAGGGACTTGGAGTTGTTCTAGTTCAGCCCCATTCTCAAGCAGGAGAATGTATACCATTTCAGACAAGTGACTCTCTAGCCTCTTTTTAAAAATCTCCAGTGATGGAGCGTCCATGTTTTCTGGGGGCAAGCTATTCCACTGGTTAATTGTCCTCACTGTCAGGAAGTTTCTCCTTAATTCCAGGTTGCTTCTCTCTTTGATCAGTTTCCAACCATTGTTTCTTGTCCTCTGGTGCTTTGGTGAATAATGTGACCCCCTCTTCTTTGTGGAAGCCCCTCAAATACTGGAATACTGCTATCATGTCTCCCCTATTTCTTCTTTTATTTAGACTAGCCAAAACCAAGTCCTGCAACGGAAACCATTATATGCGGAGTCGAATCCAGCCTGACCAAAATTAACCCTGACGACGCCAACAAAATCAGACTCGAAGTTGCCAACATCCTCTGCACCAGCAAACCACCCAAAAGCAACTTACCCAAAGAGGAACAGACAGCACTACTTAACCTAAAAAAAGACACCAGCATAATCATTCTGCCAGCAGACAAAGGCAACGCCACAGTGGTAATGAACTCATCTAACTACCATACCAAATTATCCAACCTACTCCGAGACTCCACATACAAACTCCTCAAGACAGATCCCACCACCTACCTGGAAAAAACCACAAAATCCAAAATAAAAGCCACCCCCATCAGTGAAGAGATCCAGCAAACAATCATTCCCAGAGAAAAATCATCCAGATGTCTTAAGCTCTATGGTCTGCCCAAGATACACAAAGAAGGAATCCCACTCAGACCCATAGTCAGCTCCATAGGCTCACCTCTCCAAAATCTAGCCAAATTTCTTGCCAAACAACTACAGCCTTACGCAAATTCCATCACCTCACACGTACAAAACTCATTCCAATTCACAGAGTTCATAAGTAAACTAAACTTACAGCCCTGTGACCTACTTGTGAGCTTCGATGTCATATCCCTCTTCACCCAAGTGCCAATCAAAGAAGCCTTGACAGCTATCCTAAATAAATACAACCCCCCAAAACACATCCTAGATCTGACCAACCACTGCCTATCTAACACATACTTCATCTACAATGGACAAAGATAAAAGCAAATGGAAGGAGCACCCATGGGATCACCCCTTTCACCTGTCATCGGAAACCTCTACATGGAACACTTTGAAACCCTCGCTCTAGAAAAATCCAACCACAAACCCAAACTCTGGCTCAGATACGTAGATGACACCTTCGTAATCTGGCCACACGGCAAAGAAAAACTGGATGACTTCCTCACACACCTCAATAGCCTACACCCCAAAATACAATTCACCATGGAAACAGAAGCTAACAATCAACTTCCCTTCCTTGATGTCTTAGTCTACAAGAAATCCAACGGCTCCCTAGGACACACTATCTACCATAAAAAAACACACACAAACCGCTATCTGAACGCACTCTCACAAAGCACCATGGATACATCCTGCAATGAGACCTTTAAACCCAACAGCACTAACAAACAATACCTTCCTATTCCAGGTCCTTTAGAAGAACTCAGTAGGCAGGTAAAAATGACAAAATCCAATCTAAACATCTGCTTGACTATGCAATGAATCATATAATAACCATAAATAATTTTCAGTTAAAAAAGAAAGATGACTGTTGATCCATGGTGACTTCATGCAAACACCCATGTGGTTATCTGGCAACAATACAGAAGAGGCTTGCTACAGTCTTCTTTCAATTGTTTTAATTAAATTTTACAAAAATGGGAATATATTTATTCTCATTTCATTCCAAGCATACGTTTTGTAATTTTATTCTCCTATGACAACAAAGAGAGCAAAATTGGTAGGCCTTTAGGGGCTCAGTAGCAACACACAGAACTAGGTTGCCAGTACTGGAGTACATGATTCTAATAACATGCTTGAAAATCACAATGCTTTTGAATTAAGCATCAAGCAGGCATGGGAGATGCAGAAAGCTTTCTACAGGATGAAATGGTTTAAGCATTCCAATTCCTGCTGCAGCATACTATACGATCCTCTATGCCAGTGAAATTGCCAGCGACTCCACATTGGAACTAAGAGAAGGCTTTTTCTTAACCGTATTGATTTTAAGTGAGGAATTTACTACTAACATTTATTGTAGTGGCAGCTGGATAACAAAGATTTCATTCTCCTGTCCCCTGAATATAATTTCCTCACTTTTCATTGCCTTTATGTGTGTAGTGTTTTAACAGCAGTTTCTTTCTATGCTCCAACTTTGGGATAACCTGATGTCAGCCTTGCAAGGTAGTCCAAACAGGAACTACATCCAAAAGTACTGGCTCTAATGTGATTGTAAGGTTCCATTAAGGGACTCTTGCAAGTCTGAAAGTACATATCTTCCCCCTTTACTTTACAGCCCAACAAACTGCTCTGAGACAATTGTTGCGCCCCCATTCCTTCTGTGGATTCTGTTGCCACTTGTTGACAACTGTCTAATTTGTGGTTCTTCCTCCTGTCTCCCATGGTCATTCTTACATACAATCAAATCAGATCAGATCAAATCAAATCTTTATTATGATCAGATCAGATCAAATCAAATCTTTATTATGATCAGATCAAATCAAATCTTTATTATGATAAATGGGGGAGGAAATAATTTAAAAGCGTCAAAATCAAGCATTACATATAAAAAAACTAAAATATATAAAAACAAAAAAACCAATGAATATGAAATGTATCTAAAAGGAGGAATAGAAGCAATAGATAAGTTCAAGGGATCATTGCAAACTTAGATATATCACAATACAGAGCACTCTAGAATGATGAACTAGTTGCTTGTAAAAACTGGTTTATGGCACAGGTCATATTCTGACCTGTGCTTCTACACAGAATCTGGCAACATTATATGTTCTAGCAGAGTTCATATTTAAAAGCAGCAGGGAGGTGTCAAATTGTCCTGAGCATCTTGGGTATTTATGCAATAATGCCAAGATAAGACTAATATGAATGTCTCTGAAATACAAGCACTATGTGTCCAGAGTCACAAGCACAGTCTTTCCAGGGAGGAGATCTTATACCCACCTTCAAGGAGAGCTGAGGGAAGGACATAACATTGTGCAAGACCTAAATGCCCTCCAGTAATTATATAATCCAGGATTAGTTATGTTGCCTTAGGGCAGGCAGACTACCTGTTGGGTTCACTGGCAATAAAGTTTGGGCTTGGCTAGGTTCAATTGTCAATCTTAGTCTGCCACATGCTATTTAATGAGTGCATTGGCCAGATGGAAACCCATGCTAAGAAGTTCTGTTATTGGCTTAGCTTCAAATAGTTTTGAGCACTGCAAGTATTTGATGGTTGTCTTGAGGTTGGTAGTTGAGTTCCTCTGTGCATTTTCAGCAATGTAGTTGCAAGTCCCACATACCATGACAGCTGGAGAGAAGAGATGCTTGGGTCCTTTGGCTTCTCTTGCTTTCTAGAAGGGAAAACCACCCAGAGTCATTGGGAGTCAGGCAGCATAAACATTCAATAATTTCAAGCCCAGATTCTGATTCCAAATGGATGTTCAGTGTAATACTACAGACACACAAAAAAAATTGAATCACAGATTTGATTCTTATGTCATCATCACTAATGGTGTCACCACTGCTGCACATAATTCTTTTTGGGGTATAAATACAAACATCTGGTAGCTTGTATGAACTGGAGAATAGGATATAAAAATATTAAAACTGATTGCTTAAAATTATTAATGATTTGTTGGATTTAGCTTCAATGTTCCTGGTTCAATCCTAATTTATTGTTTAAAAACAATAAACATGCACCATATAATAACAAATATAATAGTGCTTCCCTTATTTATTGTATTACTGTTTCCACAATTCAAATAGTCCCAAACATACTTATTTCTATTGATTACATTAAAACATCTCAATCAAACAAGATGACAACTGATAATATTTTTAAACCAAAGTAACATTATATCCACATGAAACTTATGAATGCACAAGAAAAAAAATCTCGATTGTGAGTTTTATTGGTTTTACTCAAAATCTCTGGGCATTTGGCCAAGAAAAAAGAAATTGTAGGCAATTGTCATAAAAACCCAGTACTGCCCAACCAAAGCAATGCTTCTCAACTTTATTATAAGACCACAACAATACTCATTCTTATTTTGATATTACAATAAGTAAATCACACTCTAAAGAAAGTCATGTCAATTAAGACATCAGATTCAAAAGCAAACTTTCACATATGTAAATACTGTTGTATTTAATTGTGCCATAATATTTTGACCAGGAGTTTTAAACCTCAGAGCCTCTTAAGCCAGGCCCTATTTTGGATGCAGATGGCATATCATTAAAACCAACTGTAGACAAGATTTTTATATTTTATAATTTCCCATTTTATGTTGTGTCTTCTTTCAGCTCCATCTGTGATCCATTGCACTGGCAGTAAATACTTCAAGATAGGATATAGCTTTTCTAATACATTGACACAACAAAGCTTGAATTCATTTGATGACTTCATGAATAACATTCCAGAACAAACCATGCTGTGGAACAGATGACTAGAATTATGGAATTGATCTAGCTGCTCTGTTTCTGTATTTAAGCATTTATATGACCCTGTTTATGGCATGGCTGTCACAAGTCAGGCTTATGAGAGACCAGAAAAATTTGTTCAGGGAGCTGTTCTGAAACCATTTCCACTACTACTGCATCACTTAACATTCAGTTTCCACCTTGGAAAATATCATTATAATGGATGAGAAGTTTTATTTCTTGTTTTCCAGCACTTTGTTGGATAGAAATTCCTAAATCAGTTTCTAATATAAAAATATATAAAGCAATAATAACAACAAAGTGATAAAAAGGATATTCTAGTGAAATCATACCTGGAATAGCAATTGTTTGACCAATTAAATCCAAATTAAAACCAATGTTTTATGAAAAAGGCAAAATCCAGGTGAATCTATTATTTGGTAATCACCCTTCATTACTAAAAGGAAGCTCCTGTGATCAGGCTGGCTTGAATCAGTAGGTCTGCTCCTAATAGACTGTGATGTTGAACAAATGGAGCTCTTATGTTCCAAGTCAGACCACTGATCTGTGTCAAGCTTATGGAGCTCTTTTCTTCAGAGGCTACAGTAGGTAGTAATCTTTCCCGTTTCAGATTAAGCAGTGGTAGAAATCCTTCTCTTAAATTGCCTCACCTTCACTTCTTATTTTACATTACTTCAATGCTTTAAAAAGTAGATCGGTATTTTTTTATATCCATTTGTAGTTTGTCCTTTAGGAAAGTGCTCATTGCCCCCTTCTCACACATCCATGTCGCAGCAGCTCCATGACACAGTGATGGTGCACCTACTTTTTTGCTAAAAAATATTCCTAATTTTCTTTATATCTCTGCATAACACTAGAAAATTACGTCACTATATTTCTACACAATGTTAGCCAGTCAGCTTTTACAATACTGACATTACATTCCCATGTGACAGAAAGTGTTCTATTTTTGCATATTTTTGCCCTATGACCCACAATTGCCGAGAAATTATTTAAATCTTGATGCCATTATATTAAAATGAATAAAAAAGTCATACTTGATAGGCATATCCCATGTCTGGCATCACATCTTCAAAATAAGTGTGTGCTATAACAACAACAACAACAAAACAACATCATTTTCTTGCCCCTGTCAATCTGTCTGACACTTAAAGGATGGTTTACTCAATTATATATCCTGTTCCAATAAATTCTGTTCTTAGTTTGAAATGAATAATATATTGGAAATATAGGGATATTGCAAATACATTTTCATGACAGAATTACTTTAAACCAGTTAGATTTAAATTAGCAATATACTTTTGCTTAAATATGTATCTCAAAGAGCATCCAGGAAGGTGTTATATTGGGGTAATACTAATTCATGAATATTTTGGATGAACGAAGGTTAAAAGATATTGTACATAACATAAATAATAGTGCTTACTCAATGTAATATATGAATACAAGTAAATAGTAATAAACCTGTACAGGTCTGTCTGTGTGATGGTATGTGGGAATAATTTGGGAGACTTGAAGAAAAGCCAAAAAATACATAATTGTTATGCAAAAGCTGTGTCATCCCACAGAAGAAAAAGGGACTGTCTCAGAAAGGACCCTGGTTTTACGGAAGGTGAATGTAAAAAAGGGGGAAAAATGTTTTCAGACTTGTAACAGTCTGATCCTGCAATCTTACATTGAAGGTACTGTGTTAGAATTCATGGTTGGGGCTTATCTGAACTACTTGGAATTGCTGACAGCATATTTATTTAAATGTATTCTACAGCTGATTGAGAATGTAGGAGCAGAGTTAGTTTTGGGTGTTTCTCATTATGCATATGTAGCATGAATTACATCTCCCTTGACCAATTGAAGGTGCTGGTAATCACCTACAGAACTCTTCATGGTATGTCACAAGGTGCTTGTGAGTCAACCTTTTTCTTATTGTTTCTGCTTGCCCCACCATTTCTAGTAGAAAGAATAAAGTGTACTGTGGGTCTCTTCTATTAAACAATGACATCTTTGGGGGCTTCTTTCTCAATGGCAGCACCTGCCCTGTGGAATAGTAATGCCTTGGCAATTTGGATAGCCCCAACTTTGCTAACCTTACACAAGGCATTGAGGACCTGGCTGTTTCTCCAGGCATATGAGCCATGTGAGTAGATAACCTCTATTATTATTGATGGTGAATGTTTATCTTTGGGTACTGGGAAACAGTGTGTGTTGGTTTGTATCAAGAGCTGTCAAAATGAAAAAGCAGGCATTATAATATCACAACACAAGAGCCACTCTTTGTGTGCAATACTAGAACACAAATATTAAAGAGGTGTTCCAATGTAATGGGATTTTTTTATGATTTGCTATCTCCTTATCCTCATGATGCTACCAATTGAATGACTTTGAGGAAACATTTAGAGCAAATCTAAAAATGTGTTCTGGGCTAACACTCTAATATCTATAGATGAGAAATGATATATCCTGGGAAATTAATTTCATATCAGAGGAATGCAACTTTTAGTTCCTGAGCCACATTCTTGCTTGTAAACCTTGGGTGTGACTTTGGGTGTGTCATCTAGAGGCTGTTTATATCAAATTGTAATCTTAGTGCAACTGAAAGGAAAAAATGATGAATATATAACAGAAGAGTGATCATATGAATTATACATAAATGTAGGTTAACTTAAATCATTATAAATTTTACACTCTATACAAAATGGCTTCAATATATTATTCCAAGGTCAAATAACTACAGGCCTAGAAAAAGCTGTGCACCCAGTGTTATATCTATGTCAGCAGAATACAGGTTATGTAGGCCTTTTTAGATGTTATAGATTCTGCTGTTATGTTGAATCTAGTCTAGAGGCAGCCTAGGAAAGTCAGGAAGTCCTTCTCAAGAGATGGAGCAGGCAATTAGAGGATTAAACAAGGATTAGCTTTGCCCAGAGGAAGCATGACCTAGACCCTTCTCCACATAATCACTGAGTTCATTAAGAGGGATTATACTATTGTGTCACCTCTCTATATTAATCTGAAAATGAAATCTACATTTAGCTTTGTCTGTGCTCTGATCCTTCAGACATAGCAAACATTCAGGGATTATTTTATCAGAGGAAGTTTGGGTCAGAGGAAATTAACACTGGTTAGAGTGATGCAGCCTACTTAGATTCTGTAAGATTGGGGACTTTGAAACTGAATTTTAAATGTTCAAAGTTAAGATCTGGATGTCTATGCTTCTTGAGTATATTAAACTTAGGAAAGAAAGTACAGTCTACCTTATTACAGTATTTCCATTAGTAGGGTAACAGTCCATTCTAACAGCTTCAAAAGAGCATTTTTTTCCACTTTAAGAAAATTAAATTTGTATTGTCAGGCTCTCCTAATTGACACAGTCTTTATATTAATCTTCCTCTAATTTATATGGCATTTATTTAAGGAGTTTCTGCTGTCAATTTATGCTAATACAAATTATTCTGATTGAATTCTTTTGCAAATATATTTTACTGCTGAACTCTTAAACATAGTCATTACTGTTTGTATAGAACATTCAGTTGCATCCCTTATTTTTCTGATATGCATTTGTTTCTGACTGAAGGAAAACAAACTATTTAATGTTTATCTCTCCACAGTTACAACCTTCAATGGAATGGAAAATATTCTAAATACAATCCATGGGGAAATTATTTGGCATCTTTTTTCTGGCTCTGCTGGATTTTGACAGACAGCAAGCAGTACAGTTCATTTCCTAGCATCTCCCTAAAACCACAGTGCTGAAACTCATAAAAAGTTTGATTACACCAACTGCTTAATATATTGCAATAGCATGTATTAGGATCTAAGCAGAATGGAGGCTTTACTATTAGGGAAGTCTTATACTCACAAAATTAGTGTAGCCATCAAGTGCTCTAAAATGTTAAAAAACAAAAATAAAATATTCAGATCATATATGGTAGTTGCAAAATAATGTCCTCATAGTGAATTTTCATTGGGTTATACTGCAAGATACAAGTAGTCTATGACTTAGGACCATAATTGGAACTGGTAAATTTATCTTTACCCAGCATGGTCATTAAGTGAGACATCACACGATCACACCTGATTGTGCAACCTTTTTTACTGCCATCATTGAGGAAATCTCTGGGGTGTTATGCAAATCACATCATTGTTAAGTGAATTACACAGTTGTTTCAGCAAATTTGGCTTCTGCCATTGAATTGGCTTGTTAGAAGCTGGCTGGGAAGGTTGCAATTGTGATCACATGATCACAATAGTGGTGTGATGGTTATAATTTTGAGGATGGGTTTTTTTTCAGTTCTATCATAACTCTGAAGTTTTATTAATGAATTATTGAAAGTTGAGGACTATTAATATAAATATAAACATTCAGGTAAAGGGCAACTGTGGTTGCTTTTTCAAAGATCCTGCAATATACTGGATTGTTAAACTTCTGTATTATAATTGATTTTTGAAACTTTGCAATGCTTTTTTTCTCATGATCGCAAATATAATAAATCAAAGACAGAGTTGTATATGTAGAAATAGGCAAAATGTTTAAAAAGTTGTAAAATGAATTTATGATAGCATAGTAACCAGCATAGATTTCTGCCTCCTTACCTGACTTGCAAAGTTAGCCCAACTGAAGAAAAATGTGTGGGATAGGTCTAACAAATCTATTTTGAAATCGGCTCATCAATCATAACTTTTGCATAAGGGATTATGCAAGTTCATTCTTAAAATGTGAAAACTGGAATGGAGAATTTATTACTGTTGTTTTTGCAAGATAAAGATAAGAACCAATAAGATGTATGCTTGAGATACCACTCCCAGACATGGGATTTTGTGGGGTGTGCACAATATTTTTTTCTGTGAACAGAGAAATGTCATCAGAAATAGAATCTCATTCATTCAGATTAAAATAAATCCTATTTTGATGAGCAGCATAACACCATCCATTACTGCAGTATACTACAAAAGAAATTATATTGTGTACTTTATGGCAAATGGGTATTGTCACATTAAATGGGCATAAATATTCAAGGTGTCCTAAGGCTGATCTCTTTGACCAGGTTGTTCCAACACAAGTATGGGCCATTAACTCCTTCTCAAGACCATGCATAACATTGTCATCTATTCACTCCAGTCCACAGGAAGACAAACTTGATCTGTCTGTTTTTACTCTACATCAAAAGTAGAGTTTTGGACCTTATGTATTTTATTTTAGTCTGCGTAAATTCCCCCACTGCTCCAATTCCCCAAAAGAAACTGAAATATGCAACTAACAAATAATTGGATACTGGAGGAAGAACACTATTCTCTGCCCTCCACAGATATTTTGCTTTGGGCTACCATTTTGTTTTATGACTGAGCAAAACATGGCGGATCTTGTTTTTTGTTTTTAAACTGGATGACAAGAATTTTGCCAAGTGGTCTTCAAGGCCCAAGAGACAGAGGGAATAGTGAAATCATGTTATTTTCTTTTGATATTTTTATTGGTTCAGTGATGGGCACATCAGAGAGGAAGGTGTCAATAAAAGGAAGAGTCAATGAGGGTAGGTATCAAACAAAAATGGCTGTTAATGGAAATCAATAAGTGTACTCAATAATCTACCAAAGATTATGGGAAAACAATTGGGACTTACTTTTTTAGCATGTGTGGCAAGAATAAAGAAAAAGGGGACACCACCAGTTGGAGATCATAGTAAGCATAGTCTAGAAAGCAGATCAAAATGGCAAGGATGGATTAAAATGTTGGAATAGCAAGAGCATTTAGGCTTATATATCACCTCACAGCACTTTACAACACTCTCTGGACAGTTTACAATGTATAAACATTATTTGCATATTGCTCCCAGCAATCTGGGTCCTCATTTTACCAACTTTGGAAGGATGGAAGGATGAGTCAACCTTGAGACCCATCAAGATCAAATGCCAGGCTTTGGGCTGAGTTTGCCTGAAGTACTGCACTTTAATCATTATGTCACCAGGGTTCCAGAAATGTTGAAAAGGATTTCCTTTGCATCTTTGTGGGGTACAGGAAACAAGCATTTAAGGCTGTGGTGACAGGACTCTTCACAGAGAACCATTTTTGACATTTTTATTCCTGAAAGCAGAACTTTCAGCCAAAGTTGCCAGCAGTCTATCTTGAGTTTCAGTCCAGAAGCCACAAATCCAATTGTTGCCAGGCAAATTTATTGAAAATGGCAACATGAAACTCACGATCATTGCAGAAACTTCAAGGCAAGCATATGCTAAATGTCATCATTTTAATTTTCTTGTTTTCAAGGAAATCTGTTGATGTCAAATGTATACAATGCAAAAAATGTTCAGGGCTCTAGTATTCAAAAGATTTTAAAAAATCAAGAAGCAGACCAACATACTATGTAGAAGATAGGGTTTATATAATTTATCATTAGTTTATGTCAATGCTTTTTTTGTAAAAGAAAAAGGTGCCGGAACTCACATATGTCATACAACCCACCTTGCCTACCCTACAAGGTTCCATCCAAAAAAGGTGCCGGAACTGCGTTCTGAGCGTTCTATGAGAAAAAAAGCCCTGGTTTATGTTATGAAAACAGAAAACAACTTTGTGAACATATTAGCTCTGTAATACTGTAGGTCTGGGTCATTACTCTAAGCTTAACTTGGCATAGCTTTCACAAACATAAATAGAAAGTGTACAATTTAGAGACCAATACTGTATACAGTAGCTATTATATTAGACAACTATTCTTTAAGGTGGGTAAGACAATTGAAATTGGGAATGACATTTGAGAATTAAAACACTGCAGATACCCTCTTCACCAAGCAGCTCACTACATGGAAAATTATTTAGATGTATTACATTAATTAGATAAATTAATTAGGCATCATGAATACGTATACCTCCAAGATCAGAAGTAGCTTCTGAACAGAGAAAATGAGTTGGATGCTACTCTTGTCCATTTGCCCTGTTTATAGAGTTCCCATAGGCATCTGTGTGATCAAAATTCTAGATAAGATATACTTTTCACTTGATTTAAGTGACCTTTTCTTCTGTTCTTCTGTTTTCACTTTAGTCAAAGAAAGAACACTACATAGAAGATGATTTTGAAACCCCAATCTGAAATTGTAAAATTAGATTTTTTCCCAGCTTGCTTTGATGTTTTAATGTTTCTTTTCATCTTAAAATAATTTATCAAAAATGAAACAGTGATTTTATTTTAAGAAGTGGATTGGCATTCATTGATGAAAAGGAAAAATGGCTTAATCAAGGGCATCTTAGATTGAAATAGCTGCATCAAAAGCAGATATCTGTGGAGAAATAGTGATGCTGAATGATGGTCCGGTGGTACTATGCTACTCATTTCATAAATGAAAGGTAAGTAACTTTTTGTAGATATACTGGGCAGTACTGGGATGATGATGATATGATGATGATAAGATGGCTGCAAAAGCTACAATGCTGCCAGAGTCAAAATGGTTGTTCTGTCAATTTGTAAAGATCAACCCATATTAATGGAAATGTAAATAGGGATTATTGGAAATGAATAACATTTGTCTTCATTTTGGATATTCTTTTTGTTCAAGAAATTGGAGACAGCATTCTTTTGTTCAGTTTGCTAAATGACAAAGTATGAAGAATAGTAAACTTGTTTGAAATGATCATATATATTACTTTTATCTGTCTCAACAATATCAAAAGAGCACAAAATAATATGTGTACCATTATACTTTAGACTCTGTTGAATAGACCTAAGGTTGAATGCCAGTTAGACACCCTGGCAATTGGAATGAAGTCCTGAAGAGCACTGTTGTCTGCTATGAATCTTCATTTACTCTTTCAATAAAAAAATCAGGTTTCATTATTTCATATTATTCTAAAAAAAGAAGAGTGAAACTCTTGTTAACTTAATGGAAATTAGTTTTCATTGCAAAAATGTCAAAGTAGTTGGTTATAGATATTTTTGGGAACTAAAATCATGCCTCCAAATTCAGCACCAAAGCTACTAAATAATGAGAGAGTTATATATTTTTATTACCATTACTGTTGCAACCTTGTGACCCTTAGTAGCGTTTTTTTTCAGAAAGCACTTCTATGACTGCAAGACATTTCTCTAGACTTTAGACACTGAAATGGTGATTCATCATGGATTAATCAGTCAAGCAAGAAGTAGGCAGGATCTATGCTTAGATTAAAACCATTTTTATCACATTAATGTCTGGGAAATTAATCCAGTTTTTGAAAATGATGGAAAGGTGTATGGCAGTTGTTTTCAAAGAGGTTGGGAGATTGTCAAATGAATGCTATGTAAACTAATCATGATGATATTGATAGTGTATAAATTACTTAGATTTCCAACATGCCCATTTTGGAAGAGATAAATAGTTAATTCACCCTTGAGTTCATCACCAATTAACCTTCCAACAGCAAGAATGGAAAGGAAAAATCAAACCTTTGATTTTGGCAAAACAAATTAAACCCGATGCTGTTTAAAAAAACTTTTTGATGTGATATTGTTTCTGGGATTTAAACACTCACTACCTATTAAATGGCTTTTACACTTGTTTTTCCATCAGGAGCACACAAAAGACTAGATAAGAAAGGCAAAATTTGAATTTTACTAGATTTAATAAAAATCACATTTTCATTGTTTCCAGAATAATGATTTGCATATGCCTTAAATAATTTGCTAGTTACACATTCTTCAGGAAATCTTTTCAAGTTCTTGGACAATAATCCATATAATGACCTTATAGCCAAAAGATTTCTGGACTGGAAGTAATTTACTGATTTTTTTCTCTCTACTCCTACTAAAGTGCTAATCACTAACCATTTAAAATAGCTTTTACAAGACATGTCATTATGGTTCCTTGTTTGCCTTTTTACTATTTCTGTGATATGTTTTTTCAGTACTGATTTAAAATAATGCTTTATTTTGAATGTTAATTTCCATTTAATACTTATATGGCCCATTAATATTGTTCACATGATGTAGAACAGTCTTTTATCAATCTGGATGCACTCTAGGTGTGTAGTCTTCAACTTTCAAGACTATATTGGCTAAGGAATTCTGGAAACAGACCTTGGAAAAGGCTGATATAGAATGGGCAGGAGCTTAGGTAGATGATATCCAAATCTTTTCCAATCCTTAGCCAATTTTAGATTCAATGCTACATTATATGATTTCTTTTTTTAAAAAAATGAGACTTACAAGTTTAGCTAAAAGCAGAATCTTAGCCCTGTATCAGATGAATGTGTTTTATTTAACAATTTGTGTATTCAAGCTCATAGGTTTCCATGCAGAGCTATAAAAGAGCCTTAGAGAGTTGAGAACAATTATTTCATAGTGGCTTTGATTATATAGAATAATCAGCTGTTGGATAATTGTAAAAAAATAAAATTTCAGATTGCATAAATGTTTTCAAATTGCATAAATAACAACACAAATATAGTTAATTTCCTTGTATATTTGGCATCCTAAAGGTTAAATTATTATCTGCAGATTCCACTTTTAATAAAATAATATATATTTTTTAAATTATTATCTTTTGTTTATTTGTGTATCAAGCAAACATTAAGTCAATAGCGGTCTACATCACATTGCGAAGAGGAGATAAGGTTGTCCCATTACATATAAGAAAATAGCCACAAAGAAAGAAGAAATTCTTACATATAACAAATAATAAAGTTCAATTAACAACTCTTTTTGACATCCAATTGTACCATTGACTCCAAGATAGATAATATTCTGTGTCCCCTCATCCCCTTAACATCATAGTAAGCCGATCTGATTCTGCACAGTTCATTATTTTCTGAATTATTATTTGGTCGGGTGGGCTAACATCCCTCTTCCAATATTGGGCCCACACCAATCTTGCAGCAGTGGTTATATGTAACAACAGGTACCATGCAGTTCTGTTTATATTTTGTGGTCTTATCCCCAATAAAAATACCTCAGGACACAATTATATATGGTATCCTAACATCTCAATTAGCCATTTCTGAATTTTCTTCCAGAATTTCATAGCCTCTCGACAGGTCCACCATTGGTGGAAATATGTGCCTTCTTTGACCCCACATTTCCAACAAGTTGGGGATTTTCCCGGAAACATTTTGGTGAGCCTGGCCAGCTGTAAATGCCAACAATATACCATTTTATATATATTTTCTTTGTATGCTATTGACCGTGTTAACTTAATGTTCTTAATCCAAATTTTGCTCCACCTCTCAATATCTATTGAACAAACCTAAATCTCTCACCCAGGCATGAAGCAAGGTCTTCACACCCTCCTCAGCTACTTCCATAGCCATAAAAATTTGTAACACTTAGATAAGATCTTTTCATCCACTCCCTACAAAATCCTATCCAGGGTATGGCGCTCTAATAAAATAATATTTTTGTCCATGTGAAACATTGTAGTTTTTACAGATCAAGCACTTTGAATTATGTTTTCTTCACTTTGCTGTCTACTTGAATACAGTGGTTATTCAACTGAGGAATATTTTTATTAGGCCACGAGTCATTGGTGAGATTTATATTGCACAAAACTATAATGTAGTTTGGTTGACTTTAGCTTAGTACTAAGTTTGAATTTTGACTCTGTGAATTGTATGAACACTGTAAAGCAGGGATCCGCCAACCCCAGATTGTGGCCCACTACCAGGCCATAGTCTATTCAGAACTGGGCCACACAAGAGGCTGGTTGGTGCACACGCAGCTCCACTCACAAGAGTGACACCCCAAAGGCTTCTTTTCTTTATTGCATGGGTGGATCTGCATGCGTGCACACCGCCCCACCACCCACATGGCCTGGTTCCCCTCTCCCCCACAGCCAGGCCACCAAGCTGCATGGTCCCAATAGTCCAAAAGTGGAGCACTGAGAGCAGAGGCTGATGACAAATTTGTCTCTCCCTCTTACAATTCTTTAAAATCTCTAAACTTGTTCTGGAGAACCCAGGATAATGATATAAGTGTGTAACGGTAACATTGAATATTATGTTTCTGAACATCTAAAAGGATGTCTTTTGATTAAGATTAGACAAGATTCTGTATTGCCTTGGTACAGGGGATATTTTTGTATCTGGGCTAGATTTTTCAAATGTTTTTGAGTGTTTATTGACCACTGCAGGGAATATTGAAATGTGGTGACTGCAATTTTTCTTTTTCTTATGGTCAAGCTCATTGGAGGTTTAAACACCAATTTTACTTGTTTTTCATGATGCTGTCTTTATTTCCATCATGAACTTGAATGAAATATTTAAAAGCTAGGGGGGAAGCAGGGGAAGGGGGAAAGCTGTACAGCTTATGAAATTTGATGTCACAGACTTGCCACTCCTTTAAAGCTTAACAAGCTTTTATGTGTATAATGCATTGGAAAGTATAATGGGAAAACATTAATATAGTTATTTCTTATTCCACTTTCAAAATTTGTCTTTGATCCAGTATCTTCTAATTGTAGCAGTATGTAGCTATTAAGTAACTAACTTGATAAAGTTAATGCCACTTGATTATTCCAATATTTAATGCAATGACTGCACTGCACATAAAGATGATTTCATCATTTGAAGCCATAATTATAATTGTATTTTCCTTTAATGCCTGTTTCCAGACATCTGTTTGGTTTTAAACACTGTGTCCAAAGTTGTATCCATCCACAACCACATATTCCTATCAGCTGTATTCTGTTCACATTGTTTGTCACAAAATTATAGGCCTATAGACAAAGAGAAATGAAACATCAAAGATAAATCAAAACTGCTTGACAGTTACTGAATTTAGCTTTTATTTTCCATACCAGATCAACAGAGGGTGATAAACCAAGGGTTGGTAATGTGTCAGATCAAAATGGCCTCTACTGAACATATAGGCTCTGTCCCATCTTCAGGACTAATATTTTATTTTAATTTTAATAAACTATAGCAGACAGGAAAAGTGTAGAGGCTTTCCATGCCTCTTTGAAGAAATCAACAAGAGGATGGGCACCATCATGCCAGTAGAGAGGAAATTTATTGCTTTGTCTGCAGAATGATATATCAAATGACATTGGTTGAAATATGGTGGACTGCACCGGCCAGCTGGCTGACTGTCATGTCTAAGGGAGGAACATATTCCTTCCCTAACAACTGTAGAATGTAAATGTGCTCAAGACATCAAGACTTGGTTCTTCTCCTAACCTACACATGATCCTCTTCTAAGACAGACAAAGTTCATTCTTTTTTTTTCTTGCAAGTATGTCTGGAGGCCCTGAAGGTTAAAACGGCTAAAGGCTTTCAGACCAAAGATAATTAAACATTACAGAAAAAAAGAGATAGGTGTGGATCATGATTGTGAAGAAATGGCGTTTGTGGGAGAATTAATTTTGAAATCAGGAAGGTATTTATCATTTGAAGAGAAAAAGGTATTACAGTTTAAAAATGGTTCCACTGGAACAATTCATTTTACCTCTCAAAATTAACTGAACTAGTATTTCCCACTTGGCTAATCCTCCATCTTCTGGATTTCCTTTTTCTTGTTGTTTGTTTGTTTAAGAAATTATAATTGTGTGTTTTTTTAAAAGGTTTTGTTAAGGCAGGTATTAATAATAGCTTGGAAATAGCAGTTAGAAGCATCTTGGCTCCTTACCCACAGTGAATTAAAGGCAGAGATCATGTGTTGGCCAAATGAGTATTTGACATCAACTACTGGCTCACTTTGGAAACATTTGAAAAAACGCCAAAGGCTTTGGCTGCACTTGTCTGTTTCCAGTATGGGCTAAGATTATGTAAAGCAAATGTGGAGAAAAAGATTTCTTTTTCTTCTTTGTTGTGTTCTTTTTTTTTAAGGCTTTGGCTATTTTTAGAAGCAAAGCTGAATCGATTCCTGGGGTCATTCCATCCTTTTATCAGTAATTAATTTGGCTAGCAGTCTAACTTTTTTTCTCATATCTTTGCAACATGGTATTGGTAAACAGTAAACAGTAACAAGAATGCTTTAAAAACACATTAAAAAGAGCATCAGTGCTAAATCATTGTAATTTGTATAGAACCATTAACAACAGCCGTATGGTCAGACTCAACATTGTAGTCTATTTGACCTGCCATATCAGCTTTGAATCTCATACTTGAGTAGGTAGTTGGTGCCTTTAGCTTTCAGATAATGACAAAATATAATCACATGTTAGGATCATTCCACATTAAACAAAACTACGTATTTTCTTTTTCTATAAAGAAACAATAAAAGATCTACAGAGATTTGGAGTTTTCTTATAGTGTACCTTTGCCAATGTGAACTTTAAACACTAGTTGCTTCTTCTATCATTCTGCTGAAACAAGGGACATAGGAGGCAGTAATTCAATGGCTAAGATATATTATTTTAAGACTTTATATTTTCCCCTTAATTGCACACTAAGATCTCTCTGTTCCTGAGAAACCCATAGAAGAAGCAAAAGAAGATAATGGAACTCAAAATATTCCTCCAAGAGCTATAGTATAAACTATTGGACATTTATCCTTGGTTTTCAAAGAATTAACACTAACTGGAAGGGCAAACATACACAGAGCATCAATACTTGGAAAACAAGAGATGGGGGAGATAAGTATAACAAGGAATATATATGGCTCCTGTGGTAAAGGGATAGTCAATATGTAGCCTTTTTTTATTTTTATTAAAGAGTTTTACAATATTTTACAATATATCCCCAAATCCCTCCCACCCCAACCCCCCCACTTCCCCCCCCCACTTCCCAGAGCTAAATACAGGATTATAGTTACAACAATCATATTCTAAATAAAAATTTACACAATATACAATCAACCAAATTCGTACTGCGCTTTAACTCTCTCTTAGCATAACTACTAACAATAACAATATCCCACTAAATTCTACTCATAAGCTAAATGGAACTTTTTGGTCCCATATTTGTTTTCAATATAATTTATCCATCTCCTCCAAACTGAAATATATCTCTCCTGTGAGTGATCCTTTAAATAAGCAGAAATCTTGGACATTTCTGCAAGATTAGAAACTTTAAACACCCATTCTTCTACCGTGGGCAGATTGTCCTTCTTCCAATATTGTCCCACCAGTAACCGTGCTGCCGTTATCATATTCAACATCAGATTAGTCTCTTTGACATCACAATTTACAACAATACCCAGTAAGAAGAATTGCGGGGAAAACTTTATCTTCCTCTTAAAAATCTTTTGAATGTTCCACCAAATTTTAATCCAGAAGGCTTTTATGTTTCTACAAGTCCACCATATGTGGAAATAGGTAGCTTCTAAGCTACCACACCTCCAACACTTAGACTGCAGATTAGGATACATGTTGGACAACTTCTTGGGATCCAGATGCCATCTATAAAACATTTTGTAAAAATTTTCTCTTAAATTTTGAGCCTGGGTAAATTTAACATTTCTAACCCAAATTATCTCCCAGGTGTCCAACGAGATTGGTTCCTGAATATTTTGTGCCCACTTTACCATGCAATCTTTAACCAATTCCGTTTCCGAATCCAATTCAATTAAAGCATTATATATCCTCTTTATATGTGCACATTTTGAATCTCTAATTTGCTTTACTAAATTTTGATCTGTAATTGTGATACCAACCTTTTGATCTGACTTCCACCTAGCTTTCAATTGGGTATATTGAAACCAAGAGTAATTTATGTTTTCTTGTCTTAACTCCTCTGCTGATTTAAGTTGCCAATCATTCCCTTGCAATTTGAGTAGTTCCTTATAAGAAACCATATCCATACTCACTCCCATAGATACACCCTCTATCGCGTGTCCAGGAATTCCCCAAATCGGTATTTTATAATTTAACTTATTATAGTACTTTTTCCAGACACGCAGTAAAACACTTCTAAGAATATGGGATTTAAAAGCCCTGTCTACCTTCTTATCATAAAGCAAGTATACATGCCATCCATATACCAAATCCCATCCCTCAAGATGAAGTATTGTTAGTTAAATTAAGCCAATCACTAACCCAGGTCAAAGCAGCCGCATCATAGTACAATTTCAAATTCGGCGCCTTGAGTCCCCCTCTTTCCCTGGCATCCTGTAAAATCTTGAATTTAACTCTTGGTTTTTCCCCCGCCCAGATAAATTTGTTAATACCCTTCTGCCATTGATCAAGGTTGGCATCCTTTTTCAGTATAGGTATCATCTGAAACAGAAAGAGGAACTTTGGTAGAACATTCATTTTAACAACTGCAATTCTTCCCAGTAGTGATAATTGTAATTTTTTCCAATTATTTAAGTCCCTTTGTACCTTCAACCATAGTGTTTCATAATTATTCTTATACAATTTTACATTTGAGGCTGCAATATGCACTCCTAGATATTTAACCTTCTTCACTATTTCAAAACCTGTTAAGTTAGATAACATATCCCTTTCACTCGTAGATAAATTCTTGGATAATATCTTAGTTTTATTACTGTTCACCTTAAACCCAGAAACCTTACCATACTGAGTTATAATTTCCATCAAGTCTACAACCGACTGTAGCGGTTGGGATACTGTCACAACCAAGTCATCAGCAAAAGCTCTCAGTCTATAATCATTCTGTTTTATTTTAATTCCCTTTATCAAAGAGGACTCTCGAATTTTAATTAGTAAAATCTCTAATGTTAAAACAAACAATAATGGTGATAGGGGGCAGCCCTGCCTTGTACCTTTTTCAATTCTAAAAGTCTCTGTTAGTCCCCCATTAACTATAATTTGTGCAGTTTGTTGTTGATATATAGCTTTAATAGCATGTAGAAAACCTTCTCCAAAATTCATCTCCTCAACAACTCTTAATAAAAACTGCCAATTCAATTGGTCAAAGGCTTTCTCTGCATCCAAAAATATCAGTGCTGTGGAGACTTGGTTGTTCTTATCCAAATATTCAAGCAAGTTAACAATTTGTCTTACATTATTTTTCATATACCTCCCAGATATAAATCCCGATTGGTCACTATGAATCATTTGTTTCAAAACTTGCATTAATCTATTAGCCAATACTTTAGCAAAGATCTTATAATCTGTATTTAAGAGCGATATAGGTCTATAATTTTTAGGTTGGGTAAGATCTTGATCCTCCTTTGGGATCAACGATACAAAAGCTGTCCTCCATGATGGAGGAACTGCGCCTCCAGTCTGAATTTCATTAAACAAAATCTTTAAGGGTTCAATCATTTCAGGCAGCAACTTTTTATAATAAATTGCTGTTAATCCATCTGTTCCTGGAGTTTTGCCCAATTTCAACTGTTTAATAGCTAAAGAAATTTCTTCTGGTGTAATTGGGCAATTCATCTCAAGTTGTTGTTCTTGTGAAAGTCTTGGGAAATGAGCTCCCTGTAGATACTTATCTATATCTAGAGCTTGTATATTCTCTTTAGAATATAATTTCGAGTAAAAATCTAGGAAACTCCTCTTAATCAAATTTTGTTGGTAGACTTCTTTTCCTTTATATTCTATTTTGTCTATAGTACGTAATTTCTGTTTCTTCCTTAATTGATAAGCCAGCCATCTACCAGGCTTGTTGGCGTTACAGAAGGTATTGTGTTTGGCATAACGCAAATTAGTTGCTACTTGATCAGCCAATAGCATATTAAATTGTTCTTTCAATAAATGTATTGAGATCTTTAAATTATTATCCAATGGATTCAAAATAAACTTTTTCTCTTTAATTTTAATCTCTTCCTCAATATCTAAACGTTTTTGCACTTGCTTACGCCTATAAGCATTATTCATATAAATCAAAACCCCTCTCATATAGGCCTTACTAGCATCCCAAACCATTTCCATCGAAGTACTTTTATGCATATTCGTGACAAAAAATTCTTTCATATGTTCTCTACATTTCTGCAAGAACAAGTCATTTGTAAATAAGTTCTCATTCAGCCTCCAGGATCTCCTACTAGTGTCTTCAGTAAAGAGCTCCAGCCAAACAGGACTATGGTCAGACATTGTCCTAGGGAAAATCTTAACATTCTTAACCGAGGAGGAAAGGTCAGTAGTAATCAAAATGAAGTCAATCCTGGAAAAAGATTTGTGTCTATCCGAAAAAAAAGTAAAATCCCTGTCTCTCATATTCCTTTCCCGCCATACATCTCTTAATTCCAGATCTTCCTTCAAATCAAAAAAGGCTTTAGGCAATTTTGAGTTACAAAGGGTTTTAGAAGACCCCTTCTTGTCTTCAGATGGCACCAAGACCCCATTCCAATCCCCCATCATAATAACAGATTTGTAATCCAGTTCAATTAGCCTTTGGTGTAAGAATTTAAATTTTTTTTGCTGTTGTTGATTTGGAGCATATAATCCAATAAGAAGAACTTTCTTTCCTTGTAATATTAATTCAATACTAACATATCTCCCTTGCTTATCTGATTCAATCAACCTTGCCGAAAAGTCTTTTCTTAAGTAAATAACCACTCCAGCCTTCTTGTCCGGAGCAGAAGATGCAAAATATGTTCCCAATCGGGAATTAGTCAAATATTTTTGATCTCTTAATGCAATATGTGTCTCTTGTAAACAAACAACGTCATTTTTATGTTGTTTCAAATAAAAAAATTCTTTCTTTTCTGTGGTGAATTTAGCCTGTTAACATTCCATGTCAGGAACTTCACCATCTCTGGTGACCATGAGCCTTTGGAACATGGCCTGAAGATCAGCTGTTGCTCTCTTAGGACGTGCTCCTCCCACGGGCTCTAAAACAGTCGCATCTTGCGTAGCTGAACCAGTTGCAGACTTCTGTTTTTGTTCCTTTTCCATACGCTTATGTGCAGCTCTTGTCATCCTCTGTTTTTTTGGGTCTTCCTTTAATATCAAATTCTGCTCTATGGCCTCCGGTTTCTGGATCTCCTCAGGGGGCAGTAACATTGCCTCTTCACTCAATTGTTTATCATCTTGTCTAGCTTCTGTTCTCTTAATTCGGGGAGATGGTGGTAAACCTGCTTTCAGGACCTTAGTGTAGAAATCTTTTGCTTTTAAGATTGTATCCAGTCTGTATCTGGTCCCTGCATAATGTACCACAATCCCAATAGGAATTTCCCATCTGAACTGGACTTGTCACTTCTTAAGCTCATCAGACAAAAAGGCAAAGTCTTTCCTCTTTCCAAGAATTTTTGAAGGTATCTCCTTTAAGATCATAATATCTTGGCCTGCAATCTGGAATTTTTCCCGACAAAAGGCCTGGATAATAGAATTTCTAGTTGATCTCCTGGAAAAATAGATCACTACATCTCTAGGTAGACTTTTTTGCCTAGCAATCCAGGAGTTAACTCTAAATATCTTATCCATTTCCTTAAGTAATTCTTCAGGTTCCCATTTCAAAACAGGAGCCACTGCTTGTGCTATTTCCCATTCCAGATTTTCTTTAGGATTCTCTTTGAGGTCTCTAATACGCAAAGCAAACTCCATGCTCTTATACTCTAATATAGTGACCTCATCCCCTGTTCTGTCAATCTTGGCCTCTGCTCTATCGACCTTCTGCTCAGCATCAGTAATTTTATTTTCCAAGTTCTCCACATACTCCATAACTGAATCCACACGAGCATCCAGGCGTTCTATATGTGCTGCTAAGCCCTGGAGTGCAAGCACTATATCTTCCCTCATCTGGTTGTTTTGATTCTTTATTTCTTGTTGCAGAACTTGCGTTGACTGCATCACAACTTGCTGGATGTCTGTCAGTGTAAATGCAGGAGGTGGGGGAGAGGGTGGTTGTACTGTAGGTTTCATCGAAGTCTGCCCTGCAGTTTGTGGCATAGGTGAGGAGATAGTGTTCTTAGAAAGTGGGGGCCCTCCCCCACGTTTCGCAGCCATCTCTTAAGTTTCAATTTCCTCTGTCACCCAGCAGAATCAAAGTTCAGGAAGAAAAGGAAAAAAAAAAGTAACAATTCTCCCAGAGTTTTTAACTTTCAATAAGAAGAATAGGAAACAGGCTTTCAAATACACAAAATCAAATACACAAAATCCAATACTGAATAGAGTCAATTGCGAGTTGTATCTCTTGCTTTGTAGCAAAATATAACACTTTTCAAACACAGTCACTTCACACAGGAGAGAAACACTCCAGCGCCATTTTCACTCCATTTCACACTTGAAGCTTGAAGAAGATAATGAAACTGAGTTAAAGTTAAAATCCAGTTTAAAAATCCAGATCTTCCTGCTTTGCTCTGCCTGCTTTTCAAAATACTCACAGTCCCCTCTAAGCAGCAGGTGCAGTTGTCGCGTCTTGTTCCACTCCTTTTGGAGCGAAGACGTCCTGGGAGCGGAGAAAGCCTGGGCTCCGAGGGAGCTCACCCTTTTATCCCCCAAACTACTTGGGAGGATCATATGGGGGCTCTACCTCTATCCAGGCAGGCTCGCCTCTCCCTCTTCTCCCGAAGAAGAAGCTCCAGTGCCGCGGAACAGCTGGTTTTGCTGCCTCCGGGCATTTTGACGCTTCCCAGGATCGGGCGGCTTCAGAACGCCACCATTCGAAGCGGCAGTGCTGCCGGAAGTCGGGATAGTCAATATGTAGCCTTGATGTCGTAGGTAACCTTCAGTTACAGACTAATTTCACAATCCCCTTGCAATGATCTGCTTACTTTTAGTAAGAAATATATTCTTTGACAACCTGCTGTATGAAGGAGTGTTAGAGATTGTTTTAAAAAAGGAAAAGTATCCTCCAAAGAGAAAGGGATATCTAAAAGATGGAATGGGCACTTTCCCCTCTATACATATGGAAGCCTGATCCAACATTAACATTAACCCATTGCCAATTACTTTTCCACTCCTCTCTTTGATGGAAAACAGTCCCTATCATTAAAAAAGAAAAAAATAGGTTTAGTCACTCATATTACATATATCCTCAAGAGACAAATCTATAATGTGCATGGGAGCATAAGAATATAGTGAAGTAAGTGTAGGCTGAAATGAATTTAAACACTTCAGTTATTTTCTTTATTAGAAACACACAAACTTATACAGAATAAGGCTATGTAAGAAATGTTTCAAGGCAGCTTTGTTCTAATGAATTAAAAATAAAAAAATATTTTATGCTGGTTCCATCACAGAAATTAACAGAGTGACATTCTTCATTCACTTGTTACACCTTGTTTGTTAAGAATAAAATGGTAGTCCATGCTATCTACTGTTTTCTACTCAAGCTAGATAAAATTGGTGATCTTTAGCTTGAACTATGTATTTTAGTTAGTTTGTTCATTTTTAATCATTTAGTTGAGTTTGACTCTTGGTGACTTTACAGGCAAATGCTCTCCATGCTACTCTGCCAAGCACAGCTTCTTTCAATTGCTGGATGTTCAACTTTGTATCAAATTTGATGTTATCAAGCCAGTATGTTCTTTGCTTGACCCTTCTTCTTTATCCACTAGCCATTCAAGGCATCGTTGCCTTCTCCAATGAATTTGCTCACATAAATAAGATGTAGTCTTACGATTTTAGCTTCTAGTGATATGTTTGGTTTCATACAGTTTAATACATCTCTGTTAATTATTCTGGCTATACACGGTATATGCAGTAATTTATGCCAGAACTACAGTTCAAGAGTGCCAATTCTTCTTAGATCAGCCATTTGTGTATTTTAGTAAAGGTAAAGGTAAAGGTTCCCCCGCACATGTGTGCTAGTCGTTTCCGACTCTAGGGGCCGGTGCTCATCTCCATTTCAAAGCCGAAGAGCCAGCGCTTGTCCGAGGACGTCTCCGTGGTCATGTGGCCGGCATGACTAGACACCAAAGGCACACGGAACGCTGTTACCTTCCCACTGTAGTGGTCCCTATTTTTCTACCTGCATTTTTACGTGCTTTCGAACTGCTAGGTTGGCAGAAGCTGGGACGAGTAACAGGCGCTCACTCTGTTACGCGGCACTCGGGATTCGACCCACCAAACTGCTGGCCTTCTGATCGACAAGCTCAGCGTCCTAACCCACTGAGCCACCGCGTTCCTTTTTTTTTTAGTAGTTTTAGTTTAATCCCAGAATTTCCTTCTTTAGATTGCTACACTTGGTCTAAGCCAAAAACAACAGGAACATAGTTTGGAAAAGAGCAGAACCTCAATCAAAGCAACAATTACACTCTTTCTTATGCTCAAAACAAGTTCTGTTTACACATTTGCTTTGTTCTGGGCTTGAAGTGGTCAGTACTTTTTAGCTCAAAGCATTTTGTGTGTGCTCCTTGTCTACAGATACACACATAGCGGAAGCTAAATAAAATGGACAAACCCAACCACCCCTTTCCTTTCTGCTTCTCATGTAGCTATAAATCAAGCCATGATGATGTAGTTGCTTTAAAAATGCAGAGACATAATTTGGGTTCTTTTCAAAAAAAATAAATGCAATTTTCACCCCTCTGCACTGGCAGTGTTCAATACTGCAGAAATTCTGGGCATAGAAAGGCCTATGTCATTTCTGCCTGACATATAGCTCTACTTATAAATAAGCGAGCTGTCAAACAAGAAGTGTCAGCTTTATAAACCTGCATGAATTGAGACAGGCTCTAAGCCAGACTTTAAAGAACCAAGCACTCACTGACTTCTGCTCAGAAGCAGAAATCTGTCAGTTCTGCTGTCTTCTACATTTTGTTTAACTACATGGTCTTTCTGTTCCATCTATAAATAAATTTACCAGTGTTGGTAATTTTTTATTAAAGAAAAGGAAAGGGAAGGAAAAAAATCAAAATAGAATTTCACTTCATAATTGAGAAAGGCAAAGTATTTCATTTTTGAATTTGAAATTTGCCAGATACAATATTTTTAAGCACTTTGAAATATATTTTTGGCAAAATATGCTGTACTTTTCTTATCATTGAAAGCCAGAATATATTTTTAACACCGAATAGCTATATAGAAAACAACATAGCAATCTGTTGTTATTTGAGCATTGCTAAAGTTTTTGTAAAAGCTGAAAGGTTGAAGTACAATATTTGAACCATAGAATAGAATAGAATAGAATAGAATAGAATAGAATAGAATAGAATAGAATAGAATAGAATAGAATAGAATAGAATAGAATTAAAAAAAGTTTTATGGTAATGTATAACTTGTCCTACTAGTGTCTGTCTATAGGGAAGTTACCATATAAGCCATCAAACCAGATTATTATAAATTAGTCAAAGCGCAATTATTTATAATTGATAGTGTAACACTTCATTCTTCTAATATGAAGGCAAACAATTAAACCCAGATGAGTCTAGTGGTTGAATTAACTGTCTCATTTTGAGGCAATCACAAGGTGATTTAGGAAGAGGTCATTCTAGATCATGATCACATGTGTTACTAACTTCCGGATCACTCTTTTTTATGTGTATGCATGGAAGTTATAGTAGGTGATGGACAAAGAAAGAGAATTGTCCTCACAGTCACCAGTATGCATCTTTTACCTCTAATAGCACTATCCAAGGAGATGGGGATGGTGGAAGGTGATAGATGAATAGACAAAGAACCCACCAATTAGAATACAAACAATATATTTCTTTCCTATTTATTTTTATATTAAGAAAAATATTCTCTATGATACATGGAATAATATATAAGTATTCTAATGAAAGCTTTATCCTTTAGAAATAAAGTATTTTGAGAAGTAGCCATTTCAAAAACAATTGACAAGTGCAGACCTCATAACTCCTTCACAATCCAGATAGCCCTCCTTCCTTTTACATTTAATGAGTAAAAGAAAAATACTGTCTAATTTACTAATGTATAGATCCCTCATACTCAGCAGAAATTTTGTCTTATTGTTTCTCTAAAATTTTCTCAAATGAATCTTTCTAAGCAATGCCCCATGACTGAAAGGCTTAGTCTTTAGGATTAATAGATTCCTACAAGAGAAATTTAATATTATTATTTAATTATTTTATTCAGTTGGGAGGCTGCCCAACTCCAAAAGTCTCTGAGTGCTCCTAAAACATGAAAACAATATAAAAATATTATAACAAAGACAAGGAAACAACAAAACCAGACAAAGAAGAGAAAGAACAAAAATAGCTAATCCTCAAACATCAACAAGTGACATCCCAAAAAAGGGGGCACCAATCCATGTAGCCCAAGCCTGGGAGAACTGCCAGGTCTTTATGGGTCTTTGGAATGCCAACAGGTTGTGAGTCATCCATGCATCCATTCAAGAGGGCAGCCATTGCAATGGAGAACAAATGCATTTTGGGACTTGATGGATGGCATTGCTTAATCAAAGAAATCCAGAGAGTGTAAAACAACCAGTCAGCTTGAATCAGCAATCAGGCAACACAGGAGCAGCCAGTCACCATGGATGTGGTTAGATAAGCATGTAGAACCAGTAAAATTATTCAACAGATGATTTGCTTTTTTAACAAGCATAATTATTTTATAAATATACACTTTGGTATTAATATAAATCACTTTTAAGGCTAAGGAAGGATACTAGATAAGAAGATATTCAGCACTGAATTTCTAGGTCCCCACCCTCTGTTGTAAAAAAGACTGTGGCCTGTTAATTCCCCTAATTATTTCCCCCTCCCCCCCAAAAGAAAAGAGAGCACACCCCAAAGTCTTCTTCAGACTTCTTCTGACTTATGAGGGAAGAATGATGGCAGGAATAGTTTCTTGAAAATTTCTCATGCCTCTATAATGTGTTCTAGGTACAAAGGACCACAGGGAACATTGATTCTAAGAAACATCCATGTATGAAGAGGAAATTCTCTGGGAAATAATATTTTCCAAGAACATCTGCAGCATCTCATTCATGCTGCTCAAGATAGGGTGATGAAAGAGTCCTAACCTGATGTTGACTTATCAAGTGGAAAGAGGGCAGACTAGGGAGGCTTGCAGATATTGGCTGAATCAGATCCTGATGGCATTGCAGAAAATGCAAAAATATAGTAGTTAATAATTTTCTTCTTGGCTATGGGAGTTAGCTTAACTTACGTTCATTATATTTTTACCCCAGACCTTTATATTTTAATAAATGGCAGAAAATAAAATATATGTTGGGTTTGCTGTTGCAAACATAGGTCAATAAGAAATACGGCATAAGAAAGCTTTATCAACTGCTCATTTATAGTGCTTTTTTTTCTCCTTCTTGTTCTCTCTCAACACTTTGTTAGTACAAGCAGACGGGAGATTTAGATTTAGTTAATGTGTGTTGGTTTTGTAGATGGAGGTTGTGTAGGCAGAAGAATGATTTCCTTTTGCTCTTGGCAATATTGTTTCAGTACTATTCTTCCATGAGAACAGCTGCTAAAGTGACTGTATTGTTTATTCCTTGCCATTGAGGTTTGGCTGTGGAAAGCATTTCCTAGTACACAATGCATATGTAACTGTCTACTTCCTCAACTACTCCTTAGGAATTTTGGCCCCAGATCACACAGCACAGGTGTATTACAAACAATGGGTGTGGACCATTTCTGCATTTTTCATATCTCACTGTAATTCCATACAACATAATCATCTCTTTCTCTCTCTCTGAAAGAAATGAAGTGCTACCTTATAAATTCCCTCTATCACTTCTTCTCTGTTTGTAAGGATTAAGTCCAGTATAGCTTTATGTCTAGTTCCCTCCTCCACCTTTTGGGTGACAAAGTTGTCGGCTAGGTTGGTTAGGAATCTGTTTGATCTCCTGCTCACTGCCGAGTTTGTCTCCCAGTTGATATCTGGATAGTTGGGGTCTCCCATTACTACTGTGGTATGCTTCTTACATACATTTGTTAACTGGTTGGCAAAGAGTTCATCTATTCTGATTGGTTGTGTGGCGTGTAATATACACCTATGGTAATGTCACTTTTTTTTCTTTTATATTGACCCATATACATTCTTGAGAGATTTTGTCTTGGATCATGTGCATTTCTGCAGATATGTAGTGTTCTCTTACATATAGTGTAACTTCCCCTCCTCTTTTTGTAGACCTGTTTCTTTTGAACAAGTTGTATCCATCCATCAGTCTAGTCCATTCATGGGTTTCATCCCACCAGTTTTCTGTAATGCCAACTATGTCATGTCCTCCCTCATGTACTATTGCTCCTAGTTTGCCCTGTTTGTTCCCCAAGATTTGAGCATTCGCATATAAGCATTTAAGACTTTTATGCCTGTCCATGGGAGTGTTTTCTGTATCACCTGATTGTTGTTGTTTTTTTTAATCCCATTTATATCCCACCCTTCTCCAAAGACTCAGGGCGGCTTACAATTTAAAGCACAAATCAATGTGCTTAGCAATAGCCTTCATTCTATGTATATGCCTGCTTATTAGGGCTTTCGGGGGTCCCCAGCGGCATTATTACAAAGTCAGCTTTGAAGTAGCCAAAGGACCGCTCGGGACGACAGGCTAGCTAACAACAAGTTTATTTAGAGCAAGACAACATTGAATGACTTGTTCGGCTTTTATAGCCGGCAGCTGGTCGCGAGGACCAATCAGAAGTGTTTGTTTGGCGCCGTGTCAGACGGGGACCAATCAGCGTCGTCTTCTTCTGACAGCTCCGGCTTCCGCGTGGTGTGGTGTTTTGACAGCCGCGAGCTGTCAGTGGTTGCGCCTGCGCTGTGCGGTGGACGCTTTGACAGCTCAGGCTTCTTCACGGTCCGGAGTTTGACAGCCGCGAGCTGTCAGTGGAGGCGCCTGCGCAGTGCGGGGAACTTTGACAGCTGTCAAAGTTCCCGCGTGTATTTCTGTCAAGCGGCTTTACTTATATACTTTGACGATGCCTAAATATTTGTATTGTTAACATATATACACTTCCATTGAAAGAATGTTTACATATACAATACACCCCTTACCCCTCCCCTGGTGCGTTTCTTTCCTCTTGGATGTTTGAACCTGCCCACTGATAGTCTTTTAGATAGGTGGGTGGTTTCCGATTCCTGGTTGATCGGCGAAGGGGCGGTGGGTGGTCTGGGTCTAGTTCTTCATTTTGATGTTCAACTTCCTGGTTTGGGATAGGCAGCATTTCCGGTGGGGGTTGTACGTCGGCACTGGTTGGTTGCTCAGCATTGTGTGGTGGTTGTCTGGGTCTGAGCTGGTCAATATGGCGGCGTATGTTGCCCTGTGCCTGCGTAGCTATAAGGTATGAGATGGGCCCTGTTTGTTTTATTACAGTCCCTTGGACCCACTTGTTTTTATCTGTGTATGATCTTGCCCATATTAGTTGACCAGGGTTAAGTGTGCGGCCGGGGTGGGGGTGTTGTGGTTCTTCTGGGTATGTGTCGGGGTGCAGTCTGTCGAGACGTGTTATTAGCCTCCTTCCCCATCTTAATTCCGCTGGTGATTTGCCGGTTGTGGAGCATGGCATTGTGTGTTGTGCTAAGAGGAACTGGCTGAGTCGCCTCTGCCAGTTCCCTTTAACGAATTTTTTTAACGCTTCTTTCGTGGATCGTACCATAATTTCTGCCATTCCGTTCGACGATGGGTGGAACGGCGCCGACGTGACCAGCCTAATACAATTCCTCGTAGCGAAGATCTGAAATTCACGAGAGGTGAATTGAGGTCCATTGTCGGAAACTATGGTGTCAGGTAGGCCGTGTGTTGCGAATATTTTTCGTAAGGCTTGAATAGTGGCTGCGGACGTTGTTTTCCTAAGGGGCGTGACTTCCAGCCATTTGGAATAGCTGTCCACTGCTATTAAGAAACTTTGGCCCTGGATAGGCCCTGCAAAATCTATATGTATACGTGACCAAGGGTTCCTTGTAGTCTCCCATTTATGGATCGGGGCCTGGGGGGGTTCATTCCTGGTCTCCTGACAGGTATAACACCCACCCACATACTTTTCAATTTGTTTATCTATGCTAGGCCACCATACGTAACTTCTAGCCATTGCTTTCATTTTTACAATTCCAGGGTGCCCTTCATGTAAAATGTGTAATGTTTGGTCTATGTTTTCCTCTGGTATGATGACCCTATTTCCCCATAGCAGGCATCCTCTATGTGTTGAAATCTCGTTTTTCCTATTATAATAAGGTTGGAATTTGGGTTGTGGGTTTTGAGCTGGCCACCCTGTTGTGGCCCATTTGAGGACTCTGGCAAGTATTTTATCTTTTGCTGAATTATTAGCTATAATGTTTGCAGTCAGGGGGCATTCAGGAAGTTGAGAGATTGCTAAAATTTGGCTGGCTGGGGCTGGATCTGAGTCCCTGGTTTGTATGGGCAGTCTGCTGAGGCAGTCAGCATGTCCCAATTCCTTACCTGGTTTATGTATTAGTTGATAAGAATAGGCTGCTAAGAACGTTGACCATCTTAAGATTCTCGGAGAGAGAATTTGTGGTGTAATTTTATTCCAAGTAAATATGCCTAGCAGGGGTTTGTGATCTGTAAATATCGTAAATGGTCTTCCATACAGATAATCATGAAATTTTTTGACCCCTGCTACTATCGCTAGGGCTTCCCTGTCAATTTGTGCATAGTTTCTTTCAGCTTTGGTCAGAGTGCGAGAATAGAAGGCTATGGGTCTTTGTGTGCCATCCTTGAATAGGTGACTTAAGACTGCCCCAATTCCGTAGGGAGAGGCATCGCAAGCGATGCATATTGGGGTGTCTTCTCTGAAAAGGGTGATGGTTGAGCTTTGACAGATAATCTTTTTTAACGATTGGAAACTATTTTCATGTTCCTTGGTCCAGGACCAAGTTGTACCCTTGTCAAGGAGCCTATGGAGAGGCTCTGCAATAGTGGCTTTGTGGGGAATGAAAGCATGGTAAAAGTTTAACAGTCCCAAAAAGGATTGAAGCTCTTGCTTATTCCTAGGGCTGGGTGCGGTTTGAATAGCCCTTAGTTTCTCAGAGGTGGGGTGGATGCCCTGGCTATCGATTTTATACCCTAGGAATTCTGTAGAAGTGACTCCAATGGAGCACTTTTCCCGCTTAAGTTTGAGACCGGCTTCTCTGAGCCGGCTCAGCACAGCTGACAACCTGTCAGCTAAACTAGCTTCATTTTCTCCGGCGATGAGAACATCGTCGAAATAGGGGCAGACCCCGGGTATTCCCTTCAGGGTCTTTTCCATGATACCCTGGAAGATACCCGGGGCTGCAGATATGCCGAATTGAAGCCTCTTAACTTTAAAAGCACCGCGGTGGGTGACAATAGTTTGAGCTTCCGCGGTGTCGTCTGTGACCGGCAGTTGTAAATACGCCTGCGTGAGGTCAAGCTTGGCGAAAATGGTGCCAGAGCGGATGGAAGCAAATACGTCCCTTACCGCTGGCACCGGGTAAGCATGGGGGCTGAGGGCTAGGTTGACTGTCGCCTTATAGTCAGCGCATACTCTCACTTCGCCATTAGGTTTGATTGGGGTGACAATAGGGGTCTCCCAGGTTCCCCCATCTGTTGGCTCAAGCACCCCTAGACTCACGAGTCGGTCCAGCTCGTTTTCAATTTTTTCTTTGAGGGCAAAGGGTACCCTCCTAGCTCTTATTTTAATTGGTTGGATTGCTGGATTTAATTGCAGGGAAATGGGGGAGCCTGTATATTTCCCTAAAGTGCCATCGAAAACGTCGGCGTACTTTTCGCAAACGGCTTCCAGGCTGGGTGTTTGAATGGTATTAACCCCTGATAAGGCGATGCCTAGTGGAGTGAACCAGTTAAGCCCTATCAAGTTGGTACGGTTCCCTGGCGTGACTAAAACCTCCAGGGGACCTTTGAACCCCTTATACTGTACAAGGACCTTGGCTTTCCCTTCCAACGGAATAGGGGTTTTCTGGAAGTCTGCAAGGTGAACCTGAGTTTGTTTCAGGGGAATTTGTCTTCGGCCTTTCTGACAGATCTCCTGATAGGTTGTTAGCGAAATTAAGGAGACCGCTGACCCTGAATCCACCTCCATGTGGCAAGGCACCCCCTGAATTCTGACCCAGACCTTAACCTTGGAACTTATGCAGTTTACCCTATCGATTGTCTCAACCCGGTTGCCAGGTGGGGTTTCCCTGTTGGCCTGGGCAGCCGGCCTACCTGGGGGGTTTGCCTCCACCTCATTGACGTTGTCCCGGCCCTTGCTGCGGCACACCGGCTTGATGTGGCCAGTCTTCCCGCAGTTGTGGCATTTTGCGTTCCTAAAGCGGCAGCTTCCTCGGGCATGGTTGCCCCCGCAGCTGGCACAGGCGGCTCGTAGCACGTAACGCGGGGGTGGCGGTGGAGGGTCCCTGAATCCTCGGCGGTCCGACGTTTTGCCCCTCCTCGGTTGTCGGTGCTCCATCCTGCGCTGTAGGGCTTCTCCATCGGTGAAATCTACCGACTCTCCGCTGTCGCTGAAGGTTGCGCTTTCCTGGTAGACGGTCGCAGGGGTCTCTGGGGTCGTGTTCGTCGGCTTCTTTTTGTGGCTGTGTTCGTATGCCATGATCTCTCTGGTCAGCTCAGCCAGATTCATGTCGGGTTTGGACGTCAGTTTTTTTTTGTAGCTTCTCGTCCCTCAGACCGATCACCACCTGGTCTCTGATGCGGTCTTCCAGGTCGGGGAAGCAGCAGTTCCGCGCGGCGTGTCTGACCCCGGCGATGAACTCGTTGGCGGGCTCGTCCTGCCGTTGTTTCTTTTGTGCGAATTGCACCCGCCAGTACAGTTCCGAGTGAGCCGGCATGTAGTACTTGTTCAGCTGGTCCACCAGGTCCGCGTAGGAGACTTCCGTGATGGGCACTGGGCTGAACAGCCCGACGGCTGCGTCGTACACCGGGGGCCCGCTGATGTACAGCAGGGCGGCGGCCTTTGCTCGGTCGTCAGTGATTTTACTGACGAGGAGAAATCCTTCAACTTGGCCGAGGTGTGATTGCCATCTCTCGGGATGGCGGGTATCAAACTCCCTCACACGGCCGAAGTTTGCCATGTCGTCCGGTCCTGGGTTGCTCCGATGGAAGTTAAAACTTCCGTGTCAGCTCTTGCCGGGAACTCTCTTCCTCGGCCGTGACTTCAGCTCCGGAGCGATCCCACCTTCGTCGCCAGTGAAGTAGCCAAAGGACCGCTCGGGACGACAGGCTAGCTAACAACAAGTTTATTTAGAGCAAGACAACATTGAATGACTTGTTCGGCTTTTATAGCCGGCAGCTGGTCGCGAGGACCAATCAGAAGTGTTTGTTTTGGCGCCGTGTCAGACGGGGACCAATCAGCGTCGTCTTCTTCTGACAGCTCCGGCTTCCGCGTGGTGTGGTGTTTTGACAGCCGCGAGCTGTCAGTGGTTGCGCCTGCGCTGTGCGGTGGACGCTTTGACAGCTCAGGCTTCTTCACGGTCCGGAGTTTGACAGCCGCGAGCTGTCAGTGGAGGCGCCTGCGCAGTGCGGGGAACTTTGACAGCTGTCAAAGTTCCCGCGTGTATTTCTGTCAAGCGGCTTTACTTATATACTTTGACGATGCCTAAATATTTGTATTGTTAACATATATACACTTCCATTGAAAGAATGTTTACATATACAATACAAGCTTAATTGCCCCCAACAATCTGGGTCCTCATTTCACCTACCTCGGAAGGATGGAAGGCTGAGTCAACCTTGAGCCTGGTGGGATGCGAACCTGCACTAATTACAGGCAGCTGGTGTTTGAGCTTTTCTTTTTTTTCATCACTGCCTACCTCATTGTTTGATTTGTTTTCTTGGGATTTGTGATTGGTTTCGAGTTCTAGAAATTCTAGATTGGTCACCCTCAGTTTCAGTTTAAAGCCGTCCTGATGAGTATTAAGTTTCAAATTTCTCTCCCACCTCCATGTATACAGAATTTTGGTCTTATTTTCAGGTTGACATACATTACAGATTTTCCTACTTTATTTCTTTTTTTCTCTGTCACCATCCACCCCACATTTATGCATTATATTGTAATGCTTTGTGGTTCTGTTAGATATGACAATGGATTGTAGTGATTTGTGCAGAGGTGATGTTAAATTTTATTTATGGTTCACAGGAACAGTAGATTTTTGATGAGTTTAAACACATAGCAAATTTAAATACTCATGCTTTCTACACATAGTGCTTGCTACTTTTTCAACTTTTAATGGATATTGGTCATGTCTGTTTTAAGTTGAACAGTTTTTTTGTGATCTCATGGCTGATGACTCTAGCTGCTTTACTTTTTCTGCTAAATTGAATTCACATAGCCCCTTATTCTCATTTCCCTTTTCAGTTTATAGATAATTTATATAATTCTCAAAAGCCAAGGGTAGGACCTCAGCTTCTGATTCCAAATGATTTAATTGATGGTGATGATAACTTTATTGTCACTTTGAATGTACACCAATCGGCATACATCAAAATGAAATTTCGTTGCATACAGCTCACAAAGGGTCACCACCTCCGATATATATTCCTTGTTCGGGGCCCGCTCAAATTTCAAATTGTCCATTTTAGTCTCTAGGGAGTGAACGATGGCAAACAGGACAGATGGAAATGGGGCTCCAATTGAGCACTTCTCTGTCAATGATTCTAAATTATCCAGTGCTTATTGAAAGGGTTATCCTCTCTTTGTTGGCTTATTCAAATCTTTTAACTGACAAGAAAAGTGACAGTAACAAATTGCTTGAAAGAGATTTATTTTCTGTTTAGTTGTATAATGACTACTTTGTACAGAACTGGGATAGGTTCTGACAATTAAGCTCATTTGCTTCCATGCTAATCCCTTTATCTATTAAAACAATTAGGTCTTTGCATATGATCTTTCTCCTCTTTAATGATCCCTTGGCACAGACAGCATAGAATGATTATTAATAATGAAATAAGCTCTAAACTTATTATTAAAATAAGTTTTAAAATCTCATATGGCAAGTGTAGCCAGGTTGATCTGTACAAAAAATGTACAATTAAATTATAGTGGAGAAAATGACCCAAAGCTTATGCACACTTCTAAGTTCTTCAGAACTTTTTATCATGTCATACAGTATATAGTCATGTTGGGAAGATGGTAAAATTTTCACCAAATTAGCCAGATGTTAAGACCATGATGTCACAGTTAAGTCAGTGTTAAGATGAATTAATAGATCAAATATATTCACTGGAAATAATTTGTGTCAAACTTCACCAAACATTAAGGAAAAAAGAAGCAAAAATCATTAATCCACAGTGTTCGGCTCTTGTTTTCATGTACAACTGGGCCTTTAAATATTTTTAATATCAAGATCAAAAACTGGATTTTTTTTTCTTCTGGTATCCAGTTCTCTTGTGATAGAGCATTCTGTCCTTGTACCACATTCTAAGTTCTAAAGCTGATTGATATGTTTTTTTGTGTTACAGTTTTTAAGAAGGTATACTATCTGTGGTTGCTTTTTTATCCATCATTATTTTAGAAGGATTTCTAATATAATGCAGCAATTTTCAGAATGGAAAGCTATTTCCTGACTGATTTTGGCAGTGGAAATTTCAAAGTTTTATAGCAAAGTGAATATACTTTGTGCTGGTTCTTCGAAGGTGGTAGAGAAAGAGAAAATTTCCTCTCTCTAATTCAAGGCATAAGCTCATGTAGATTGAGTGATCTATACTATGACTATGTTATAATTAAGAAGAAACCCTTTCTCCTAATACTGATACTTGGAATTACAGTATATCAATAAAACCTAGATTCACAAAAGATACAGCTTAGATCTTAAGTGCACATATATTAAATACATACAGCGTGAATGCAAGCATGGCATATTTTGATGCACCAGGTTGGAATTTTATTGCTATTCGAGAGATGTTTATCAATCATTTTAATTCTCATTTTCACTCCTTTCCTCCCTACCAATTGGTCAATCAATGGTATACATGCATCTTAGATAATCAATGCTTTGTAATTTCCTTGACAAATGATTTTGGAAGACAGCCTCTTTTTTGCACAGACAAACATAAAATTTTATGCCTTTTAATTTCAGCTTATTTATCCTTATTTATCAGTAACAAATCACTGTGCTTTTTGTCATGCTGGTGGATACAATTTTCCATTCAGTTATCTGAAGAAGTTCTTCTGCCAGGAAAAAAATAAACAAGGAAATGTTTCTCAACTTCTTGAAGAATGAACTTCAAAAACAGCACAATACCATGTGAGGTTTTTTTTTTTTAAAAAAAAAACCCCTAACACATTTATTTTGGAATAAAAGCTTTCTCCAAAACTTGATATCCTCCAGTTATATTAGGAATATAACTCTCACATTTTCTATTTGGCATGAACATTAATCATTCTGAAAAATTAAATCCCAACATAGGTCAGCATAAAGCTTTGATGGTACATAACACAATTTTCCAGTTGTACAAATAATTATCCTCAATTAGGCAGGTACCTGAGAGCATAGCCAGAAAAAAAATTATGCTGATTTAAAAGGCGATTCCATGAAAAGATTGTAGTCAGCATATATAGTATGTTTAAAACAAGCACATTTCACATTCATACTTGTATGAATAATGCTAGTACTGTCCAGAGGCTTCATTGTTTCTTTTTTTGCAATAAACTAATATCATTTTGAAAAACGAACTATGTGTAATGATTCCCGAAGGTAGTTGTCCTCTAGGAAGAACAAGTAGTTCAGCTGCTTTTGGTCCTGATGCATTACTAATTTCCATTCACATCCCACATTCGTAATGGTCCAAGTTTCATAGCTAGTAATTAAAATGAATAACTTACAGAAGTGGGTACGATCCAGTTATGGATTTTGTACTTTAGGTCAACATGTTACTTACTGTTTTTTGTTATATTAATAATAAAGTTAATAATGTGATTGTGATAATGTACATGGGAAATAATTGAGAGCTGTTCAAGTAGCTTTGCTCAAATACACATTTTTTCACTGGCATTCTATAACAGTGATGAGAAAAATGTTCTATAAATGGTTTTGAAGTTTCTTTGATGTCATTTTGTGCTTTGAAAAACCCTTTGTTGAAACTGGTGCTTTAATTAAGAAGTTAATAGAGTTTTGTTTGAAGTTGCTCATTTATAGCTAACACCACTACAACATTTATAATTGGATCCTTAATACTGTGCTAATGCACACAGGATAAGAAAGTTTATGAGATGGATAAATGGATTTTGTTCCCTTAATATGTTGCCCTCAATGGCAGCTGTGTTTTAATTATAAGTAGGTACTCTCTCTGCTTTGTGCTGCCCTTATGTGTCCTGACTGCTTGATTTATTTTACAGTTGGCAGAATTATATCCATTATTAACACACAACATATGACAGATAATACAACGCAGTAGGATTCCCCAGTGCCATAATGTTTCTTGCTAAATGTAGCATGTTGATGCTAGATTTGCAATTAATCACTATGCTGATTTGCAGAGAAGCTAAACTGAACAAAAAGTACATTTCCCAAAAGGAAATTAATGTACTTTTCATAAACATAGGTGTGATTCTGTTTTTGATATTGGATTTTGAATATGACTCTTCGGGGGACTATTATCCAAGCTTGATGCAATAATATATCATTTTATTATTGAAACAAAGGCAAAAATGAAGAGAGGAGAAGAAATCAATTGTCTCAATGTTGTTGTTGTTTTGAAAAACTGTCATGTACTACCATGAAAGCTTTCAGTATAAAACCATGATGTCGGAAGTTACATTTCCTAACTTTTACCTTATAGAATGGATACCTTATAAAAATTAAGTAATACATGCATATAGCCAACAAGGGTTAAAAGTTGAATCCTGTGCGCTCATACAGGATGTGTGAATTAGCTCTACATGGCATTTTTCTCCAAAGTCCAAAGCCCATCAATCAATCTAATTGCATTACACTTTATGAATTACAGATAGCATTAACTTACTAAGCTATATTTACATGTAAGCAAAATAGCTTTTTTTTTAATTCTTTAGCTCTTCCACAAAAAAAAGAAGAAGAAAGAAAGGAAAGGAATGGAAAGGAAAGGGGAAAAAAAAGAAAATACCAGGATTTTACAACCAAGTGGCCTCTAGATGTTTGGACTGCAATTCCTAGTCAAAAAGTATTTTTGAAATCATATGTATTATACAAAGTTGGAAAAATCTATTCTATTTTAGGAGAAAGTAGCATTGGACTGAACCATTCTGTTGTTCAGGATCTTTTTTTTTGCCACAAATAGAAACATGTTATCATGTTCAGTATTAAACAGTTAAGATATAAAATAGAAAAATGTTGAGTATGTTTGGTATATGGATGTAAAACTTTCAGAGAATACGAGGGACTGCAAGTAAGACTGGGAAGCAAAAAAAAATATATCCAGAAAAAGACAATGGCAAATGACTTCCATATTATTGCCAGGAAAACTATGTGATACACTTATGAATAAATTAATAGTGAAGCAAGACTTTAGGTTTTTTATTAATCAGAAAGAATATGGCTGACACACAATAGGAGCAGACCTATGACTTTATGTATAATATATAATAAGGAATAATAATTTTCTGCACTGGAAATGGGAATATGGGAATTATGATTCTAGTTGGTAACCAGCCAATCCCTTACTTTGAGACACTTTATATAAAATAATTGGCCAGATCAGAGTTTTCTTGTTTGCTCTAGTTTTGTTTGTTTTTTTTAAAATAAGAACCAACCAACTTTGATTGAATCTGGCATAGCCCTGGAATGTGACCATTGTGGTTTTTTAGGCTTGGCTTTTATTGCACCATCATTCCATCTATTCTATTTATGAGACAATGTGACAATATGCTCACTGGCTTCCACCCCCCACTTTTTTTTCTTTCCAGAAAAACAAACCAAAAAAATGTTCATTTGATCTACTGTATTGCAGATATTTTTTAATTCATTTTTACTATCTGTTATATCAATTTTATTTTTATTAATACTGCATTATCATGCAAATATTTTTTCATGTAGGTAATTTTTCACATAATTTTCCATAGTATACACATATTCATTTGTTATTTTAGTTTATGCAAAGAAGAATTGCAAATTTTTGAAAATTGGCCTGCACTTTAAAGCTTTTGTGAATTATTTTTGATTCAATTTAACTTTGAAATCTGAGACAACATGGTTTGATTCAAGATCTGAGGCTAAACTTGTTTGATTTGAGATACTTCACATGTAAATTGAAACTAGAAAAAAGAGAGTTTAGCCTATAATATAGAAGTATTAAAATGCTGTTAGCTGCCTTGTTTGTTTATTCATTTATTTACTTATTATTAGCAAAGTAGATACAGAAGGATTTTAAATGTAGAGACTTGTAAATTATATAAATGCTGTTCAGCTTTGAGGTTTCCATCACAATAATGTTTTGAAATATTCTCATTGACCTTCTGTGAAGCAGAAGTAGTAGAGATTAGGGGACAAAACAGCAGACAAAGAATTTTAAGAGAGGATTTGTACTGAGCCAGATTATTTGTTCAGTTTGCTACAATTTTTGATGGAATGATATGATCCAACTTCAGTGAAGAGTTCTGTCAAAAGTTTGCGTAACTCCAGTGATGTAAATTTCAGGTTCTTTATATTTCCAGGGAGAATCAATTTGGTGTATTGGTTATAGGTACTGGACAGAAACTGGGAAATAATGAATTATACTGCTGCCTTAGGCAGAGAAATCAGCTGGATGACTTTGAGGTAATTCCTCCCTCTATGCCTTAGGACGCCTGAAACCATTTTTTCATATACATGTTCTCATTTCAGGAATTTCAAATTCATCCCTGAAAAGGCCCTAAATTCCTTTTGAAAACTAAAATAATAAATCTAGTAGAATTATGTTCTTTACACTTGGTCTTAAGGAGAGAGAAGCAGTATCCAGTAACTAAAAGCAACCAGATATTTGACATGCTATTATCTCATCTTATGTTTAACTATTTTACCATTTAGTTCCTCTAAACATTGTAATAAAATTATGCAAACAGCATATTTTTTTTGCTTCTCTTTTTAATTCTTAGTGCTGTACAGCTCTAAATATTATGGTAGTTCAATTTGGTTGATTTAATTTGTGATACTTATTTAGCACAAATTATAATACACTTCTTAGAATTCTACACTAGAGAATGTAGTAGTTATTGCAATTTATGAGTATAAACCAATAGCAAACATTGATAGCAAACTGGAGAAGGCTACCATTGAAGCAGAATATCTTAAAATTAGTTTTAGGCCCATTTAAGTCTAAATTTAGATTGGTTGTGACATGGTCTGGAAAAATTACAGCTACTGAAAGTCTGTCTTTCTGGAGCTGCAAATTAAAAGTAGCTGCCTCAATATGATAACTTTTTATTATTGAGCCATGTAGATTGTTATTGTTATTGTCTGTCTGTCTGCCTGACTGTGTGTGTGTGTGTGTCTCTCTCTCTCTCTTTCTCTTGCTCTCTTTTTTATCAGTCTATCTATCTTGGTCTTTATAATTTAATTTATCAGTAAGCATCAATGAAGTTTTAGCTATTTTTAATTATTATTTTTATTTTATTCTCTACCTAGAACTTCTTAGATAGATGGACAGTCTTATAAATTGGATTAATAAAAATAAATAATAAACCAATTCATGGAAATAATTTGTCCCTCCTTTTAAAGTACATTAACACATTTCTTTTAAGAAATCTCCAGTTTAGGTTACTTTAAACATTAAAACCCAATAAGATACAAAAATAAACTAGTTTGTCAGCAAAAAAGCAGAGGAAAAAACACACTATTCAGCTAAAGCTTGTAATTTTTCACAGTCAGTAAATAGCTGCAAGGGAGTTAAAACTGAGTTGCTGTTAAACTCATAAACTTGGTCAATGACAAACTGGAATGAGTTTGGCATGTACAAGAAAATAATGATTGTTCAAGACAAAACAACACACAATAGGAAGATTACAGCTTGGGATCTGAACATATCTAACAGCATTTGACCTTCACAATTTACTCAGCAATTACAAGGAAAAAGAAAAGAACCAGGAAAATATTTTTTTAGGTTTGTGTGTTGTATCTACAGCAGCTGAGTGATCTGTAACTTGATTCAGGAGTTGTTAAATGTAGCCCAGCTCTATATATCAATACTTATCTTGCAGAACTTTTATTTGTTGTTCTTTTAAAAACAAATATTCTTATCTCTGGAGGGAAAATAGCCTTCTGATGAAAATATTAGAATTCTGGCTCCAAGTCTTGATATGACAGTTTTACATTAATAATAAATACAGGGAATGATGCTAAGTACATTGTTACCATTAGACAAGAAAAATCAACAATATTAACCATGAAAATGTTTCAAAATATTTCATACTAGAGGATGAAACCCAGGGCTTTTTTTGTCATAGAACGCTCAGAACGGAGTTCCGGCACCTTTTTTGGATGGAACCTTGTAGGGTAGGCAAGGCGGGTTGTATGACATGTGTGAGTTCCGGCACCTTTTTCTTCTACAAAAAAAGCACTGATGAAACCAGATGTAGAATTCTTAGTATTTTCCATTCAACATAACTGTATGGCATGTTAAAATGTAGCTGACAGTAGCATCAGAAATTTAGCCTGCTTTTTGAAGATCTTTCGTTCTTTCCTTCCTTTCTTACTTGTGTTCTAAACAAATTTTCCCAATTGTACTGACCTGAATTTGATCTTTGTAGTTCTTTGAGCCATTAGAGTAGATTAGGGTTATTTTTAAATTTATTTTCTTCAACTGGAAACGAAATTATATTCAAGAAGAAAGTGAATCATGTTTCTTTAAAGGTAAAGGTAAAGGTAAAGGTTCCCCCGCACATGCATGCTAGTCGTTTCCGACTCTAGGGGCCGGTGCTCATCTCCGTTTCATAGCCGAAGAGCCAGCGCTTGTCCGAGGACATCTCCGTGGTCATGTGGCCGGCATGACTAGACGCCAAAGGCGCACGGAACGCTGTTACCTTCCCACCGTAGTGGTCCCTATTTTTCTACTTGCATTTTTGCGTGCTTTCGAACTGCTAGGTGGGCAGAAGCTGGGACGAGTAACAAGCGCTCACTCTGCTACGCGGCACTCGGGATTCGACCCGCCAAACTGCCGACCTTCCGATCGACAAGCTCAGCGTCCTAACCCACTGAGCCACCGCGTCCCTTCATGTTTCTTTACATTACATCAAATTGGCATCAGATTGTCTTAATTTTGTTGCTGAGAACTGAAGAGTTGATGACAGAAGGTAGTTCTGAACTTTATGTTAAACACTGAAATCTCATGTTATTAAAATAACAGCAGTTTTTTCATTGTCTCTTTTGATCAAGACATTTACAGAGTGGTACAACATGCAGATTTTGTGAAATAGCAGATATTTTTTAAAAAAATACAATACCAGTTTAAGATACCTTTGGTCAGAGTGGACTCATTAGGCCTCCTTATATAAAAATATATATCCATGAAACAGTCATCTCAGATGTCTCTTTTGCCTGTATTGGTGTTTTCTCACTTCACAGTGAGAATAATGAGATTGTTGTCACCTATGTTACAAGAATCTTGCCAGACTAATTGCATTCTTTTGGGAACAGTCAAATAAGGCTTCAGGGATTCTCCAAACCTGCACCCACTTTCTGTGATGCATGCATGCTCACTCCCCTCTTAACACTTTCATCCTGTCTAGCTGGAAATTCCACCACAACCCAAACCCACATTTTTACCCTGCAGCTACATACAGTAGTGGCCAAAATTGTGGAAACCTTTTGGGAAAAGTGTACAGTAGAAATGCCACCTTTGGTTGAATTTCCACCAATTTTTCTTCTAATTTCTTTATAAGTGTAGCCTTGTTCACTTAATAATACTATTTTACGTTGCTTCCATGGCAACCAGTCAACTCTTTGCACCATTATTTTATTATGTTTTACAAGCTCACTAACTGAAAGAACACAAAAAAACCCAACCAAATTGATAGCGATCACATAACACACTGACAAATGTCCTCTCAGCTTCAATACATGACATCAGTAACTGAATCCTACTGTGATCTGATTGTCTCATTGCCAAAACAAGAGACACCTGATTGGCTCTCTAAACACTTATGGCTACAATCAGATGAAGGAAAGCTACCTGATATCAATCTAAGCAAGTTGTGCTTCCTTTTTCTGGTTATTTGGCTATAACCTTTCATAGAATACAGTACAGATAATTGAACAAACTTTGTTGCATTACACTCTTGATTATCTTTCCATTGATATATAATTTTATGGTACTACTCAAAAAAAAAGTGGTGTTATTAGCCATCAGACCTCAAAAATACACTTTTCCCAAAAGGTTTCCACAACTTTGGCCTCTACTGTATAAATATTGAATAATGTGGGACATATAACTAAGTCTAACCCTAACCCTCATTGGTTTTTTTTTTTAAAGTTTTTCTAGGTGGAGTTTTTGGAACTTATTCATGAACAATCCAACTATTAGTCTTATTGTTTTCTGCTACATTTGTTTTCCTAACTCTGTAGCCTCCATAGTTCGTTCATTGGGAACAGTTCCCAATCCAAAAAGTCCCATAGGAGAAAAGATCTTTTACAATGGCTTTGTTTGGGATTCATTAGAAGCATGGCAAATAAAAAAAGCTACAGATTTTTAGAGACATTATTATATAGCAAAAAACATAATAACTGCACACATACTTAGACCACCTTCTAATCAAATAAGTGCAAGAAAACCACACTGTACCATGAGAATTTAACTGGAATTATTTTCACCTTGAAGCACATTTTAAGAGAAATTGTTTTCATTAAGTTGAATGAAAACTAATAGAAATGTCAATATTTTTTCTGCACAACATTAGTCTGAACTGTCAACCAGAGTCTCCTTTTTATGCCAAAGCCCCTCTTCCTTGGGATGATAAGTGGCCAATAGTAAATGTTTGGATTTTTCCATGGATGCCTTGGAAAGGAACACAATGGGTGAGAAAGAATTTCTATTTGCATTTAAAAGAATAAGACATTTGAGGTCTGCTTGGTTGAGTATTTTACTTCCAAAATTCATTTGTTATCATTGGAAAGTAAAATCTCTTAAGAATGAAAATATTTAAGTAAAAAGAAGCTCGATATATTATTTCCATTCTTGTGGCTTCATTTTTAGCTAATGTTATACAACCAACACCACAAACTCACCAAAAAATAACCTTCAAATCCACATGTTGCTGCTATAAGAATAATACAGCTGAAAAGTAATGTTTTTGAGAGCATTTTAAATGTCTGTGAAAGTTTTTTTCCAACAAAACGTAAAAGATCACATTGCACTCTTGTCAGAAGCACTGAGGCTCTTTGAGTTAAAAGCATTAGCCAATGACATCACCGCTGCCCAGGGGACACCCAGTTGGGGGCTCCTTTCATATCCCGGGCCAGAGCTGGAGCAAAGGATGGGAGATCATCCTGTCCCATGGCAGTACTCACATCTCAAAAGGGAAGGTAGTGCTATTATTCTGTAGAACAGCAAGCTGAGGAACATTTCCTAAAACAATAATAATAGTCAACTGGCAGCCCATCTCTACTAACCTCTGCCAGCATAGCAGAAAGAGTGATATTATATTTGCCAGGCTAAAAAAGATATGCCCAAGCATTTTAAGCAAGGAAAATTTCTACCTAACAAAAACATATTTGTGTCTCCTTTGGAAGAGTTTTCCCCATATCTGAGACAAGTGGATTTTGAGCATTGATCTATCTGTGATCATATCACCCATAAGATCTCTAAAGATTACTACCAAAACTGAAATATTTCATGCAAAACAGGAAAAATTAAATACATGAAGAGTAACTGTAGTTTATATGGACCATTTATTATAGTTAATGTCATGTAGTAGTTAAACATCTGGCCCTGGGCTGAGAAGATTCAGGATGAACTCTTCAGTAGACCTTCTAGTTACTAGACAATTCTGGACCAGAAACTCTCTTTATCCTAACCTACCTCATAGAATTATTCTGGGAATTAGAACAGATCATGTCCCATTCCTGCTATCTTTAGTTCCTAAAGAAAAAAGGGCTTATATAGCAAATAAATCTATATGTTTGTCTACACGTGCACTCATGGTTATCATAGCCAATTTTGTCCCGTAACATGCTGTTCAAACATCATCCTTAGCCAGATGTAGATTATGTAACTATATTCTAGAGTTTTGAGATGAATTTGAAAATCACTATTACTTATCTAACCAATAAAAAACACCCCATTTACCCTCCTGCTGCATGAAGAAAGCAAGATATTGGAAAGTTCTTCAGTGGATGGCAATACAGGATTTAGGGTAGGCTAAATTTGTATGATCATTTTTGATATTAATGTACCTATAATGTAACTAGCCATGATAAACTGCAAACAACAGCTGCATGTGCACCTCCCAGCCCAGTATTTGTAGCATCTGCCCATCTAGACTGTTATCAACATAACACTTTAATTGTATGAAAGTTGAACCCATTAGTATTCATAGTTTTGCTATTTACCTATTGGTTTAGTTGTATGAAAACAGCTGCATAAATACATTGAGATACCATAACAGAAGCTAAGAGTATTAGCCAGCTAAAGTGGCAAAGCTATCAATGACAACATAAGTACTCCAGCTTAGTCCACAGATGTTTAAATATGCAGCCTCTTTTTAATGTAGCCATCTTGGGAAGTAATTCACTTTTGTTTATTGGAGAGCCACTAGAATAGATTGGGAAATATAAGAAAATATTATCTTCAGAATCTTATTATTTTATAGCAGACAGCATTATTCTAGTGCTACTTTGTTTTGCACACCAATTATCTTTAATATGTAGTATATTAAATTGCATTCAGTAAATTCTTGAAGATAAGCCCAGATTCAATTAATGCCTCCACTAATGTGCTGTATTTGCCTTAGATTATGCTGATTTTTTCAAAAGAACAGTGGCAGCCAGCTGTTTGTGTCAAAACAAAACAGTAGAACACTTCTTTGTGTCCTGGGGTGAATGTGCTCTGTTGAAATTCAGGCAAGAAGCAGAAAAACAATGTAATCTTTGAGTTAGCATGACTACCTTATTCCCTTGTGCCTACATATTTTGCAAAAGCTATAATTACTCTATAGTTGGCCAAGGTCAAAAAGAAATAGAGATCTGATAGGATTGATTATGATTTTTCACAGTGAACTGCCTTCAGTAGTCTACCAAATAATTACAAGTTTGAATAAAAGTATAAGTGGATGTTGAATGTATTCCTTAGTAGCAATCTATTAACTGAAAGCAAAACCTTGCATAATTAAAAAAAGAAATAATTTTGCAGAGAATGAATTGTAATACATGAGTTCTCATGAATTCATGAACTCATGAGCTCTAAGTTGCCCCTCAATTCCATACATTTAATAGCTTCTGTTAAAATTCCTTAAGTTTCCTTTACAGTTGCAGGATGGCAGAAAAGGTTGGCTTTCTTTTCTGTCTTATACATCTTTCCATTATTCCACATCCTGGCTGCCAAATCTTCCAGACTGCTCATTTGCTCATTTGCCAAAGCCCATGAGAAAATATATTTCACAATTTTCTTTGTTTTTACACATTTAAAATATGGTCCTACTGCCTGATATGCAACAATATATCTCCGTGGGAGCTAAAGAAGGGGAGGGAAGTCAGAGATATTACAAGTCCCTGGACACATGATTATTCAGTGAATGAGAAGGCATGCATGCATGCTGCATAGCCATCTGGTAACTATGGATAGTGAATGAAACCTGCATATCATAGATGGACATGACACTAAATCTCCATATGTAACCTGAATTAGAAATGACCTATTACATACATAGTCTCCATTGTGCTTCAGTAAGATGTCCATTAGGCATAACAAGTCTTTAGTCCTTTAGTGCAAAAATGCCTTGTAAACATCATTCTAATATAATCTCTCTCTTCCCACCCCCACAACTGAGAGGCTAATAATATTAGTAGAATTGTTACTGATATCAGCCATATTTTCAATATAGTAATGTTTTCTTGCTCATACTTGAAACAGAGGATACTAGATTGATTTCATTGGTGTTTCTGTGAACATAGGCTTGTTCTGAGGAAACCATATCCTAGAATAATTCCCTGTTTTTCTTCAGTGCCTTTTTAGGCAAACTATGCAAAGCTTTCAAAGATTAACATTGATAGCAACACCAGTTAGGACCCAGAATTGCAGTTTATGTATTAAATGGTTTTGCAGATCAATGGAAATGGTGTGAAACTAAAAATTTATGAGCTTATTCATTAAATTTCATCATGCCCTTTATAAATCCTTTATGCTTGGGGAAAATAAATGAAAACAACATTTGTGGAACATTTCTAAAGTGAATGAAATTTAGCATTTGTGCAGGACCAGTGCCCTTATTATCATAGCCCTTCAGACTATGACAATTGTGATTTCCCAAAGCAGAAGTACATACCCAGGAAGCCAGTCCTGACATCTTTACCACTCTTTTACTGAAGACCCCCCCCCCACACACAAACACATATTTTCATCATTTAGTACTATGAAATTCATGTAGGATTCTAAAAGACTTGATATGATTAATTACTCTTACCTGTGGCCTTATTCCAGCAGCTGAAATTTAACATAACATCATCATCATCATCATCAGAACAACAACAACAACAACTCTCAAACAAGGAAAAATAGTGAAAACTGAAGGAATCAAGATGTCCCACAGAAATAACATTAAAAGTCTGGATGAGGAAGATTACTACAAATACTTGGGTATCCTTCAAACTGACAACATCAAGCACACTGAAGTCAAGAAAACAATTAGAGGTGAATACATCAAGAGAGTGAAGAAGATCTTAAAGTCCAAACTCAATGGAGGAAATACCATGAAGTCAACCAACACCTGGGCAATTCCAGTCATTAGATACACAGCTGCAATAGTGGACTGGACTCAAGCAGAAATAAAAGCAATGGATAGGAAGACCAGAAAAATGACAATGAATTATGCCCTTCATCCACACAGTGACATTGACAGACTCTATCTACCAAGGCAAATAGGTGGGCGTGGAATGCTGCAAGTACATCAGATGTTTGAAGAAGAAAAAATGGCTTTGGAAGAATATCTGAAGGACAATTATGAAGATACACTGAAATTAGTATATCAAGAAGGCTTACTGACTACTGGAGAGAACAAACTGGCTTACAAGAAAGACCAAATGAAGAACAGAATAGAGGCATGGAAAGACAAATCACTATGTGGCCAGTACATTAAAAAATAGCTGGGAAAGCAGATAATAACAAGACCTGTCAATGGCTAAGAGCAAGAAAGTTGAAGAAAGAGACTGAGGGACTAATTCTGGCTGCACAAGACCAAGTCTTAAGGACAAATGCATAAAAAGTCAAAATTGAGAAGACAGCAACAGACAATAAGTGTCACCTATGCAAAGAAGCTGAAGAAACAGTGACCACCTGGTAAGCTGCTGCAAGAAGATTGTACAGATGGACTACAAGCAGTGACATGACAAAGTAACAACAATGGTGCATTGGAAGACCTGCAAGAAATATCATTTGCCTGTAAGCAAGAACTGGTGGCATCATAAAATAGAGAAAGTCATAGAAAATGATAAAGTTAAACTCCTCTGGGTCTTCAGAATTCAAACAGACAAGCACGTGCAACATAACGCCCCAGACTTAACAATTGTGGATAAGAAAGACAAAAAAGTCTGGATAGTGGACGTGGCAGTGCCTGGAGACAGCAGAATAGACGAGAAAGAACTGGAGAAGATAACAAAATACAAAGAGCTACAAATAGAAATAGTAAGACTGTTGCGAAGGCAAGCAAGGGTAGTGCCAATAGTAATAGGTGCCTTGGGTGCAATCCCAAAACAACTGGAGCACCACTTGAACACCATTGGCATTGACAAATTTGCCATTAGTCAATTGCAAAAGGCGGCCTTACTAGGAACTGCTTCCATCCTGTGACGAAATCTGTAATACCATCAAACATCCACATCTGCCTATCCCAGGTCCTTGGTAGGGATCGATAGTAGACAAAAATGCCAAATCCAGTCTGAACATCTGGCTGACTGTGAGAATAATAATAATAATAATAATAATAATAATAATAATAATAATAATAATAATAATAATAATAATAATAATAATAATAATAATAATAATAATAATTTGAATGGAAAACTCAAAGAGTCAACACAAAAGGAATACACCAGGAGAGTCGCAGTCAGTGTTGGCAGGGGGGCAGAGGTCGACCTTGAGGCCTCTCGTTTGTGGAGTTCCTCAGGGATCGGTCCTCTCGCCCCTCCTGTTCAAAATCTACATGAAGCCGCTGGGTGAGATCATTTGTGGTTTTGGAGTTGGTTATCATCAGTATGCTGATGATACCCAGCTTTTTATTTCAATCCCAAACCACCCCAGTGATGCCCTCGACGTGATGTCCTGTTGCCTGGAGGCGGTCCGGGTCTGGATGGGGAGGAACAGGCTTCAGCTCAACCCTGACAAGACTGAGAGGCTGTGCGTGCCGGCATCTCGGGAATTTCAGACTATTCCATCTCTTACTATGGGGGGTGAGTTATTACCCCCCGTAGATAGGGCTCGCAACTTGGGGGTCCTCCTAGATTCACAGCTCTCCTTAGAAGATCATATAGGAGCTGTGACTAGGGCGGCCTTCGCCCAGGTTCACCTGGTGCGCCGTTGCGGCCCTATCTGGACCGGGATGGCTTGCATACAGTCACTCATGCGCTCGTGACCTCTCGTTTGGACTACTGCAATGCTCTCTACATGGGGCTGCCCTTGTGGACCACTCGGAGGCTTCAACTGATGCAGAATGCAGCCGTGCGAGTGGTATTGGGGGTCTCCTGATACTCCCATGTTGCACCTCTGCTCCGCGAGCTGCATTGGCTGCCGGTTGCCCTCTGGGTGAGATTCAAGGTGCTGGTAATGACCTATAAAGCCCTACATGGCATGGGTTTGGATTACCTACGGCAGCACCTGCTGCCGGCGTCAACTTCCCTCCGTCCAGTGTGCTCCCACAGAGAGGGCCTCCTCAGGGTGCCTCTGATCAGAGAATGTCGATTGGTGGCCCCCAGGGGGAGGGCGTTCTCTGTGGGTGCGCCAGACCTGTGGAACCGCTTGCCCGTTGAGCTCCGGATGGCCCCTGACCTTCGCTCCTTCTGATGCGATCTAAAAACTTACTTATTTGAACAATCTGGCCTGGTCTGATGGGTTTGGGGTTTGGGGTTGGGTTTTAACATAGTTTTTAATTATTGTATTATATTGGGCATAATTATTTAATCTTTTTTAACTTTTGTACTTCGTATTTTGATATTTATTGCCCTGTACACCGCCCTGAGTCCTTCGGGAGAAGGGCGGTATAAAAATTTAATAAATAAATAAATAAATAAAATACTAAAATCAAAGCTGAATGCTGGAAATATAATTAAAGCCATTTATACATAGACAGTTCCAGTGATACACTACCCAGCTGGAATTATCAACTAGACTTTGGCTGAATTGGAACACCTAGACCAGAAAACGTGTAAACATTTGAATATGCACCATGCTCTATATCCACAAAGTGACATCGACAGGTTGTACCTGCCAAGAAGAATAGGGGGCGAGGGCTACTGCAAATCCACCAAACTGTAGAAGAAGATAAACAAAGTTCGAATGACTATGTAAATCAAAGTACAGAAAAATTGCTGCAGGCTGTGAAAATAGAGAGCATTATCAAAATAACAGAAACAAAGGAAGATTATAAGGAAAAATGGCTGGATGACAGATTAAATAGATGGAAAACCAATTCTTTGCATGGACAGCTTTTGAAAAATATTGAAGGAAAATGTGATAACAACTTGACATGGGCATGGCTTAAGATGGGAACCATCAGGAAAGAAACAGAAGGCTTAATACTGGCTGCTAAAGAACAAGCACTACAAACTAATGATGGGTTAGGGTTGGGGTTTTAATATGTTTTTAAGTATTGTTTTAAATTTTAAATTTGGGCATTATATTTAATTGTTTTTAACTTTTGTATTCTGTTTTTATATTTATTGCCCTGTACGCTGCCCTGAGTCCTTCGGGAGAAGGGCGGTATAAAAATATGATAAATAAATAAATAAATAAATAATGCCATGAAAGCGAAGATACAAAAATCTACTGACAATCCAAATTGCCGACTTTGCAAAGACAAAGTTGAAACTATTTCACTTTTAATATGTGAGTGCAGCAAAATCACGCAAACTAGACATGACCGAGTTGCTAAACTAATCCAATGGGCATTGTGTAAAAAATATGACTTGCCTGTGTCCGAAAAGTCGTGGGAACATAGGGTGGAAAAAGTTGTCGAGAATGAGAGGGTGAAGATCTTTTTTTTTTTTTTTTTTTTTTTATTGAAAAGTTTTAAAATACAATTTTCCCTTGAAAACCCCCCTTCCCCCTCCCTCCTCCCCCCCTACCTCCCCTCCTCCCCCCTCCCTCCTCCCCCCCCTACCTCCCCCCCTCCCCCCCCCTACTTCCCAGAGCTGAATACAAGGTATATATATATAAAAAAAAGCAAACCTAAGCAACCATATACTAACAACTATAAATTCTAAAATCCATCACTCTCTAGCTTATATAGGATAAAACAAACCTTAACAATATTAAACATATATATAAAAAAAAAAAAACTAGAATAAGAAAAGGACACTCTCTAGCTTATATAGAATGGAACAAACCTTAATAGTATTAAACATATATTAAAAACAAAAAAAAGGAAAAAGAAAAAAAAAAAACCCTTCTCAACCCTATACTTATCCTAAATAAACTCCATCCATTTTATCCATTCCATGATATAACATTCTTACAAATAGTTTTCCAAATTAACCAAGGATCCCAAATCAAAAAACTTTAAAGTCAACTCTTCTGTAATCGACCGGTCCTCTTCCCGTACCACATCTATAATTATTCCAAACACAACAAAAAAGGAAAAAAAAAAAAAAAATTGCAAACAAAACTTGAACTTTAATCCAAAAAAGCTCACCCTCTCCACAAAACCACCAAATATAGAAATATATTGCGTCTACACCCAAATCTTTTCCCCCCTCCCCTACTTGACTACTTGACTATATCGTAAAAATTCCAAAGACTTCTGCGATTCCTGCTACTTTCTCTTCTTAGATCGTTTTGCAGCAGCACGCGTCACCCTCTGTTTTATAGATTCATCCAACGAGGTTGTATCTTGATCTCCTCCAACACCGTTGTCTTCTATCTGACCATCTTCGGCCTCTTGATGCACTCCTTCTCCAGATCCCTTTCCAGCTTCCAAAAGTGTTAATGGCGTTGCATTTAAAACATTATTGTAGAAATCACGCGCTTGCATCACAGTAACCAAACGGTACTTTTTACCTTCGTGCGTCACCATCAACCCCACTGGGATCTCCCATCTGAACCTTATATCTCGTTGCTTGAGCTCTTGCACAAGAAATGTAAAATCCTTCCTTCTCCTTAGAATCTTTGGAGGAATTTCTTTTAAGACCAAAACTTCTTGATTAGCAATCATAACTTTAGTATCATAAGCAGCTTGTATAACTTCATCTCTAATTTCCCTTTTTGCAAAATATACCACCACATCTCTAGGCAACTTCCTCTGTCTGGCAATCCATGAATTCACACGAAACACTTTGTCCATGCCTCCGAAGAGTTTTAGGGGGTGGTTTAGCCGCCATCTTTTACCAAATATGACGCACTTTCACTTCAAATTTGTAATCCAAAAAAGTCCATCAAGCTGGAGAGTAAAACATAGTAATCCTCTTTACCATTTCCTCTTGTATCGCTCTGCCTGCTCCTTTAAATCATAGTCATTCCTTCAGGCAGGGGTGGTCGCAGACGGCTGGCTCTGCTCCAAGAATCAGGAGCAGAGGCGACGGCCAGCTGGGAGCAGCCCAGGCTACGGGGGAGTTCAATCCTTCAGCCGCCCAAGCCATAAGCTCAGGCGGCCCTGGAGAACTCTACCCCTACCTGGGGGCTCGCCCCCTCCTCTTCTCCCGAGGAGGGGGCTTCGGATTCGCCCGAACAGCTGATCGGCGCTGTTTCGGGCGAAAAAAAACAACAGCTGAGCCGCGGGCAGCCCGGGAAGGCTCCCTCCGTCGCCGCGGAGCCACCGGAAGTCCGAGAGGGTGAAGATCTTGAGGGACTTCCTAATACAGACAAATCACCATTTGGAACACAACATGCTAGATATTGCAGTTATAGAGAACCGAAGTGTACAGTTGATTGATATCGCTGTACCAGGAGATGCCAGAGTTGAAGAAAAAGAACTGGAAAAAATTACAAAATACCACAACCTGGCCATCGAAACTGCGTGATTATGGATGAAACGTGTAACAGTGATACCCATTGTCATCGGGGCACTGGGAACTATGTCCAAAAATACATCAAGAAATTGCAGCTTCCTGCAGTAACTCCAGCAAAGCTACAAAAAACTGCTACTTGGAACATCTTATATTTTAAGGAGATACTTGGTTGATACCTAGGATGCTGGCAGCAGCCCGTGTCAACCATTGGTGCCAGTCAATTTGAGTGTTCAGTTGACTGAGTTTCATGTTTTATGAATAAAAGTTTATAATAATAATAATAATAATAATAATAATAATAATAATAATAATAATAATAATAATAATAATAATAGTAATAATAATAACAACAACAATAACAATAACAATAACAATAACAACAACATAATTTATCTAAGCATGTTATAAATAGACATATTATCTTCTTGTGTTATTTCCCCTGCTTCTGCTTTCATGTAGGTTAACTATAAAAATAGCTTACTTTAGAGTTAATCCTAGTATTGAATGAAAATAGCCATTCAGGGACGAGTATTAGGTTTGATGCATAGATCTGGAGAATGATCCATGTTATATTGTGTTTTCATGATGAATGGAAGGAACACACATTCAGAGATCTTTTCAATCAGTAATGACTATAAAAAGGAAAAAGAGCTAATATTGTATAGGAGTTAAGGCAGCAGACTAGAAGCAGGAGACAATGACTTCATGTCTTGTCCTAGACACAAAGCCATCTGAGTGATCTTGGGCCAATCACTCTCCCTCACTCCTATGAAGGAGGCAATGGTAAGCAGCTTCTGAAAAGCCTTGCCAAGAAAACTTCAGGAGTCAACAGGAAAACTTGCACAGGAATAAATAATGACTTTCTCTTTCTCTCTCTCTCCCCCCCACTTTCTCTCTCTCTCTCTCTCTCTCTCTCTCTCTCTCTCTCTCTCTCTCTCTCTCTCTCTCTCTCTCTCTCTCTCTCTCTCTCTCTCTCTCTCTCTCTCTCTCTCTCTCACACACACACACACACACACACACACACACACACACACACACACAAAGACAAAACCCAGAGAGGAGTAGGGAGAGTAATTATATTCATAGTTATCTTTTTTTTCTTTTTCCATTTATGAACCCCTTGAAATTACTGGAAAATGTAACTATGTTTCTGTTTTGAAAATTGAAGATGTGAGACAGAGGTCATTCATCTCATATCTTGCCCTTCTTACTTTTGCTAGTGCCTCTGCTTTGAATCCTCAAGATAATGGAAGCTTTTCATTTGAAGGTATATCTTTGCTTTCACATTTTAGCAAGCTAATTTAGCAAGCAGTTTCTGATGCAGTAAGTTTGCCCATCACAAATAATGAGCCTCCCCCCACCAGAAAAAGGACGTGCACAGTTTAATGATATGGATGTCTGAGATTTCCTAACTACAAACAAAGTAAGGTAGAACCAGCTTAAATTCCTAATTGAGGTTCCCTTGCAGTGATTTTCATCCAATAAATAATGAAATAAAAGAATAATTTTGAAGTGCAATTAAATCTAATGGGGGGAAAAGAGAAAAATGTACTTAGAGCTTTTAGGGAAAAATAAAATCACACACAAAAACATAATAAGGGAAGAGGAAGTTCAAAATATACCTTTATGGCTTCCCCTGGAATACTAATAGAATGCAAACTAAGCCAAAAGGATACCCATTTATGTACATGATGGTTTATCTGATAGGCAACTTTCTAATTTTTCACTAAATGTTCTGAAATATAGCATTATTTAGCATATATAATGCTATAATAGCATTATTAAAAATCAAAAATTCAAAATTTTAAACCACTCATGTTTTCACGAAAATATATACAGAAACAATTTTAAAGAAAAATGGGTAAGGGAAAAGCTAATGAGTATCCAAGAGTAAGCTCTTTTAAAACTACATGATAAATTTGTATATACAGAAGTTGAAGATGAAGTCCTTGATTTCAACAGTTCATTTATTGACTGTTCAAAGTTACAATGGTACTGAAAAAAAGTGACTTAAGACTGTTTTTCACACTTATGACCATTGCAGCTGGCCATGCCCACCCAGTAGGCCATACGTACTCCAGCCATGCCCACCCAGTAGGCCGCACTCACCCTGACCATACCCACCTGGCCCCCTGAGGGCAACCGCAATGCTGATGCGGCCCTCAATGAAATTGAGTTTGACACCCCTGCTTTAGAAGCTAGCGTAAGAATGAATGTATTGTTCTGTTTTGAGAGCATATTATGGGCATTTGCACAAGATGGCTGTCATGAGGGACATCACCCGTCACAGAGTCACAAAATAAATCAACCCAATGTTTTCTTTAGTTCTGCCAGGACTCTCTCCCTCTCCCTCTTCCTCTCCCTCCCTGTCTCTCTATCTCTTTGAGTACTAGCTCCAGCTTTAATGAAAGGTTACAATTACAGAATCTTGCAAGACAGAAAGTATTTCTCTCTTTTCCCTAATTTTCTGAAAATTAGAGAGCGGCCCCTTCTGAAATGCTTCCTACATCACCCCATTTCTTTCTGTGTACCAAAATATCTTTAACATGACATTTGTCCAGTCTGTAACTCTTCCTCCTGTTTCCCAAGGTCATTTCCAAACACCATTGTATTAAATTGGAGAGCTAACAGAGAGATCTTGGGGTGTTTTTTTGTTTTTTTTTTACAAATTCAGCCTCCATGAGACAAATGCATTTCCTCCTCCTCCTCCTCCTCCTCCTCCTCCTCCTCCTCCTCCTCCTCCTCCTCCTCCTCCTCCTCATTCTCTCTCTCTCTCTCTCTCTCTCAGATTATACTTTCAGAACAAAATCGTGGGTCACATCCTGTTCCCCTAAGAACATAGCATTGATGAAATTCAGTTGCTTTTGCATTAAAAAGATTATATTAAAAACATATTATGTTTGGTTTGTAACATGCCAATTTTCAATTTAAAAGAATAAAATAATCATGTGAGATAATCAACCTAACAAAGATCAGCATGTTGCTAATCCCTAGCATGGCATTAATGACACCTAGCTAATGTGGCTGCAAATTGTTAAGTTTTTCCCTATTTACACTATATCTTTATGTTTTGACTATTTGCTGTACTTCAATACTGATTTAAAGAAATCTGAATTTACTTTTGATTACATTCAAAGTCCTCCAAATCTTTGCAGCCACATAACCGTCACGTGTGTTGAGGATTAGCTGCTACCATCTTTTTGACTGTAGGGCATCTAACAATTTTCTAATGGTAGAATATCCTAGGTCACCAAAAAAACTGGGAAGCAGTTCAGGATCATGAAGTTTAGTAACTGTATAATTGGGACTATTTCTGTTCCTCTCCTACACACCTCCCTAGACTTCAATGGATGTTTCACTGCCACATTGAAGTATAGCAAATTTTGGGTTTTTTGGAACACTTTTTTTCTGATTTTTCATAACATAGTCATACAAAAGAAAATGTAGACACATAGCGTGTTGGAGGTAGGTGCTCTATTCATGAACCTCTATGCTCTGAAGCATCTTTTGGAGATCATATTCAAAATGCTGCACAGCTGAAAGAGCTGTTTATGATAAGGAATGATTGATATAGCTATCATCATGTCCAATTCCACTACTCTCTTTCTCCCTCTCCCACTGCAACTCTGCTATTTGCATGATTTTCTGAATCTGCAATCTAATTTGACCCTCATGTAAACATACATTATTTGGTGTGATGGTTGTTTGTTGAAGAAGACATCTTTTATGTCTTGGAGAAAACAAATCCCCATAATGTGCAATGGGACACCGCTCTCTCCAAGTGCAAATAGCCAGCATAGCAATGCATTAAATCCTGAATGGGAGGCAGAAGAAGCTCCTTCTCTAACATGAGGGGGTCTATATCTTTCTTTTAATGAACCCAATAATTAACCCAATTATGCTAATTATATAGATATTGCTATATTTACTTTCACTTTGAATGAATGAGTAGGCAGCAACAATATCAGAAACAAGAGTCATTGATATTAACAACCTAGACAAGCAAATAGCTACTTCTGAGAATTCTGCATGACATTACAACAATAGCAGTTTGAATACTTTTGTGATCTAGAATGGATCTCAGATATAGTCCCTAGACTTCTATTAATATTATTAGGGGCTGCGATAGCTCATGTGGTTAGGATGCTAAATCAGAAGACCATTGAGAGTTCGACAGCTTGACTTCTGGTTTGATGTCACAGCGTAATGGGTGCAGGAAGACAGGGCTCACTCTTCCCACATTCGATTTTGCACTGCTGGGGACCCTAAAAAGGGTTGAAAGTCACCCTGAAGAGGAGATGGAGAAGAAGGGGACCCTCATTAATTGTGGGAGGGTGGCAGCCCTTCTGTTTGATCTGAGGAAGCTCTCCAAACTGGCAGGGGAAAGACTGGCTACATTCGTGTGGCTAGTCAGAAACTGCTAACAACTGAAGTAAATAAGCATTAACCAGCAACTTTTGAGCAACATGGATGGAACTGAGCAAGATCCTATCCTCTCTTTATGACTTTAAGGCTATTTTTCTGGGGAAAAACTGCCCAAAGCAAAGAATCTTCCCGATGAGAGAGGGAAGGGGAATTTCCACCCCATTTCCTCAGGAAAAGAAAAGCAACAAATTTATTGCTTGGGGGAAAACAGAGAAAATTACAAGATTAATTTGGAATCAATAACATATATAATTTTGAAATTTGGGGACTAAAAGTGCTTTTGAGATTTTTTTTTAAAAAAGAGACTTAAAAAGCTTGTAATATAAGTTTGGATGTAAAAAGCTGGAAGATAGCATCAACGCATCTAGTGGCGAACTACAGCACTACAATTTATTATGCCTAAAGAAAACTTGGCTGGAGCCCAGACTCAGATAAACTCTTGTTGTTTTCAGAAACTTTCACTTTTGAAGACTGCATTTGGGAAAAAAGGGGGAAAAAAACCTCTTGGGCTGCTTATTTCTGTGGCAGAGACAATAAACTATATTGAAACTGGCCTGCCTGGATTACAAATATAAATACTAACTGACTTTTACAGCTGTGTCATGGAGTTATTTCCCTATAGAAGAAACATGCATTATTGATTGAGATGATGGAATACTTTGGACTATAAATCTTTGATTTATGAACAATTTTTAATTGCTCTTTTCTCTCTGGACAGAAAGGATATGTTTTTCATTGGATAGAAAAAAAATAAAAAAAATCAAACTTTACTTTTATTTGCTGAGGAGAGACTTAAGGATGGACTGATAGGCCGGCTGGATAATTTGGAGTTCAAATGACAATTGACTGAAACTTTTTAAATTCCTAAATAGATTGGACTATAAAGACTATATACAAAAACAAAATGGATGTTCTATACTTAGCTTCATATGGGGGGGAAAAACATCCCTAACACCTGTCCCCAAAGTCCCTAGCTTGACATACCAGCAACAAAATATTGATGATCTCAAAAGAAATTCTTTCTATGTTAAAATCAATACAAGAGACAATTGACTTAGCTCACGATGAGACTAAAAATAACACAAAGGAAATAAAAGAACAATTTTTTAAATCTAAATCTACAAACTCAGAAAATGACTATACAGAAGGAAGTAGCAACCCAGAAAATAGAAGGAAAATCAGAGGAAGCAAATCCAAAGATGGGGGACCTAATGAAAGGAACTAACAGACAGACTCAGACAAACAAAGAATTAGAAGACGTAGCAATAATATCGGAAATGGAAAAAATATCTTACCTGTCAAGATCTCAGAACACACTTGAGGATAAGAAAGAAGAGTTGATTGAATGGAAGACAGAGCTATTAGTAGAATTTTGGGAAATTGGAGGAGGGAGGCTGTTTAATGAATATCAATGGGCTGACACTTTAATCAAATTGTCTTCTTATTCAAAACAATATACACAAAAATAGAGAAAGAATTACTTGATGATTTAAATGCATTGACTTGGAAAGTTAGTTGGCAAAGGAAGAAAGCTAGAGTAAGACTGAAGAAAATAGAGGTTTTGACCCATTAGATGGAATATTATACTATTAATCAGATTTTTGAACATTGCTGAGAATAGATAATTGTTAGAAATAGTATTATTATAACTAGAAAGATAGGATTTGTAACTAGAATATTATATTTTGGTATGAGAAGGAAAATATGAAAATGTTAAGAGAGTTTGAATAGGAAGCTTTTGGTTACCCAAATATTATGAGAAATTATAAGTGATAGAGACATTTTAAAAACTGATGGAAAATTAAAATTTTAAAAAGCGGGAAAAACAGTATATTAATTGAACAAATGGATATTGAGTGCAAATGCAATTAAGATATATTTTGGTTAGAAAAGATATTTTAAACTGACATTCCTGATATTATTAGGGAAATGTAACAAAGATGTTGATATTCAATTGTATACAGTATGTATTAACAGCAATAAGAATTGTATATGCCTAGTGTGAGAAAATGTGAAAATGTGTAATACCAGAAGAAGAGAGGAAGCATTGGATGGTATAATATTGGGCCTAGATTGAAGAAGTTAATATGTACCACTGAAGTACTAATGGACCTAGACAACACATCATTTATTAAGTATTTATGATTGCAAAACTAGAAAATTAATAATATATATATAAAAAGAGTTCATCAGCTTGGCAGTTAGAAATCCAAGAGCACGAGCCGTGTAACAGAATGAGCTCCCATCACTTTGTCCCAGCTCCTGCCAAACTAGCAGCTTGAAAGAATGCAAATGCAAGTAGATAAATAGGTACCACTTCAGTGGGAAAATAACAGAGACATTTATTATTTATTGAACTTATATACCACCCTTCTCCCGTAGGACCCAGGGCGGTTCACAAGGCAATTAAAGCAACATTACAATACAAAAAGTTAATAACAATTAAAATAGATTAAATTATCCTTGATTAAAAATCTAAAACCCATATAACTCTGATTAAAAACCCAATTACAATAAGTTAAAAATTAAAAATTCTCAGTCCTGGCCGGAAAGCTCAAAGAGCCAGGTCTTCAGGTCCCGGCGGAACGAACGAAAATCAGGGGCAGTCCTGAGCACTACGGGTAACTGGTTCCAAAGGGCAGGCGCGCCCACAGAGAAGGCCCTCCCCCTGGGTGTTGCCCACCGGCAAAATTGGAGACAGAATTGGAGAATAGATTTCTCCTATAATCATAATATTTTTTTAAGGCAAGTGAGTATTAAGGTTACTTCCCTTAAAAAAATATTATGATTATAGGAGAATGGTTGGTTAGACCAGGGGTGTCCAACCTTGGCAACTTTAAGATTACATCAACAGTGGACTATGGACTTGAACTTCTAGAATTCTCCAGCCAGCAAGAGGTATTCTGGAAGTTGAAATCCACAAATCTTAAAATTTCCAAAGTTGGACACCCCTGGGTTAGAGTAATGCCAGAATATTTTTTTTTACAAATATATATTCTGAAGAGCGCAGAATTAAGCAACTTTAATGCAATACTCTAAATTAAGCAGCATTAGACCTTGTTATCACTTGGATGAGAGGCCACCCAAACTCTCAGAACTGTAGACTAGAATGGAAAGCCCAAAGCATCCTACACAAAGGAAATCCCAAACTGCTTCTGTATTAGTTCCAGTAAATCCACATGTCATATCCAAGTAATATCAGAAATCAAGCTAGACTCAAGAGTATCTTTAACAATTTACAATTGATTCTGCAAAGAGAAGTAATGTGTCCTTTTACTCTATATGAAAATGTGCTAATACCACCTCATATTTACTTATTTATTTATTTGATTCAATTACCAGGGCTGTGGTTTGTAGGTGGCAAACAAGGTTTACAAACAAGGTAAATAACAATACTAAAACAGACAACACATCATAAGAGCAGCAAATAGCCACCAAGGGTAATACTGCAAAGTATCAAAATAAATCTGTACCAAGTACCCAACCCTCTTGCTTAGGAAAACAGTCACATCTTTGACTCAAGATGGCAAGGAGGATCAAGGCCATCTGATTATAAGTAAGGAGATGGTCTAAAGGAAAATACCACAACAGAAATGGGTCTCACTGGATGGCATTTTTTAATTAACTGGGTGAGAAGTATGCCCTTCTGCCATATTTAATAGAACAGGCAGAAATAATGAAAGGGAGATGGTCCTGAATGGCTTGTGGAGAAGGGAACAGCCCTTCAGTTTAATTCTATAATTTAGAATAGCCTTGGTCATATTTTTTTTTGCAGTGGGGAGAAAGGTTTTAGGTTCACTCATACTTTACCAGACCCTAAATCCAAATCCAGTCCTATTGTACCTTTTTGAGAAAAAACAAATGAATGTGAATGTTAGCATAATTTAAAATATAATAATAAATGTTTTGCTTGTTCAAAACTTATGCTATTTTATGCTATTAAAAGTTGTATGGAAATAGGAATAGCTGGGTTTAAAAAGAGTTCTATTAGAAAAATTTGCATTTAAAAAGCCTGCATCAGGAAATTTCTGTGTCAAAGAATGAAAGCACCGTAATTTGTTCTTTTCTTGAGTAGGGCAGAAAATCTTTGTTACAAGCTGTTGTAAACATAAAGAGTCACTGTATGTATGTTTTTGTTTTGTTTTTAATCAGTGGAAATCACAGAATACTGCCAAACATTCTCACAGGGTTACACAATCATTAAACATTTGCAATTCATTCACATCTGAAAAAAGTTTCTTTGTCTATTTATCTATCATGAGTCAGTGTTGCATGAAATAAAAGATTCATAGATAGCTAAGGTTTTGTATTTGCATAGTTTAGATGTTTACCATGTATTAAATATTGGTAATTTCCTTCTATGAATGCACTCAGGGTGATGGTCCCCCCAATTACTACTGCTATTGCTGCTACTACTACTGCTACTACTACTACTACTACTACTACTACTACTACTTATTATTATTATTATTATTATTATTATTATTATTATTATTATTATTATTATTATTTTATTCATAAAACATGAAACTCAGTCAACTGAACACTCAAATTGACTGGCACTAATGGTTAACATGGGTTGCTGCCAGCATCCTAGGTATCAACCAGGTATCTCCTTAAAATGTAAGATGTTCCGAATAGCAGTTTTTTGTAGCTTTGCTGGAGTTATTGCAGGAAGCTGCAATTTCTTGATGTATTTTGCAAAGTTTTTGGACGTAGTTCCCAATGACAATGGGTATCACTGTTACACGTTTCATCCATAATCGCACAGTTTCAATGGCCAGGTTGTGGTATTTTGTAATTTTTCCAGTTCTTTTTCTTCAACTCTGGCATCTGGTACAGCAATATCAATCAACTGTACACTTTGGTTCTCTATAACTGCGATATCTGGCGTGTTGTGTTCCAAATGGTGATCTGTCTGTATTAGGAAGTCCCTCAAGATCTTTACCCTCTCATTCTTGACAACTTTTTCCACCCTATGTTCCCACGACTTTTCGGACACAGGCCAGTCGTATTTTTTACACAATGCCCAGTAGATTAGTTTAGCAACTCAGTCATTTCTAGCTTTGAAATCAGTTTGTGCGATTTTGCTGCACTCACATATTAAAAGTGAAACAGTTTCAATTTTGTCATTGCAAAGTCAGCAATTTGGATTGTCAGTAGATTTTTTGTATCTTCACTTTCATGGCATTAGTTTGTAGTGCTTGTTCTTGAGCAGCCAGTATTAAGCCTTCCATGATGGTTCGCATCTTAAGTCATGCCCATGTCAAGTTGTTATCACATTTTTCTTCAATATTTTTCAAATGCTGTCCATGCAAAGCTTTGGTTTTCCATCTATTTAATCTGTCATCCAGCTGTTTTTCCTTATATTCTGCCTTTGTTTCTGTTATTTTTAATGCTCTCTGTTTTCACAGCCTGCAGCAATTTTTCTGTACTTTGATTTACATAGTCATTCAAACTTTGTTTTTCTTCTTCTACAGTTTGGTGGATTTGCAGTAGCCCTCTGCCTCCTATTCTTCTTGGCAGGTACAACCTGTCGATGTCATTATTGTTGTTGTTGTTGTTGTTGTTGTTGTTGTTGTTGTTGTTGTTGTTGTTGTTGTTATTATTATTATTATTATTATTATTATTATTATTATTATTATTATTATTATTATTCACACAGTCAGCCAGATGTTCAGACTCAATTTGGCATTTTTGTCTATCTATTGAGTCCTTACCAAGGACCTGGGATACGCAGATCTGGATGTTCTATGGTGTTAGAGATATCGTCACAGGATGGAAGCTATTCCTAGTAAGGCTGCCTTTTGCAATTGACTGATGGTGAATTTGTCAATGCCAATGGTGTTCAAGTAATGCTCTAGTTATTTTGGGATTGCACCCAAGGTGCTTATTACTAATTACTATTCTTGCTAGCCTTTGCCACAGTTCTATTTCTATTTGTAGGTCTTTGTATTTTGTAATCTTCTCTAGTTCTTTATCTTTTATTCTGCTGTCTCCAGGCATTGCCACATCCACTATCCAGACTTTTTTGTCTTTCTTATCGACAATTGTGTTATGTGGCAATTGCTTGTCTGTTTGAATTTTAAAGTCCCTGAGCAATTTAACTTTTTCATTTTCTATGACTTTCTCTTTTTTTATGGTCCTACCAGTTCTTGCCTCCATTCTGTTCTTTTTTTATTGAAAAGTTTTAAAATACTTTTTAAAAACATAAACTCCCTCCCTCCCCCTCCCCCCCACTTACCCTCCTCCCCCTCCCCCCTCCCGACTTCCCAGAACTGAATATAGGATATTAACTTTTACAAACTTAAGCTAAAATAAGCTGACTAAAAAAAACACTTAAAATTCTATCGCACTTTAACTCCCCTTAAACATAACTAGATAACTAAATAATAATAACTAAATAATAATACATCTTATAAATCTAATACTTATTCAAATGCTAAATGAAACTTTTTAGTCCCATATTTATTCTGAATATAATCGATCCATCTTCTCCATTCCAAAATATATCTCTGTTGCGATTGTTCTATCAAATATGCTGAGATTTTTGCCATTTCTGCCAGGTTTGAAACTTTTAAAGTCCACTCTTCTATCGTAGGCAGATCCTCCTTCTTCCAATATTGAGATACCAAAAGTCTTGCTGCTGTTATTAAATTCAACATCAATTTGGTTTCTATAACAGTACAATCTGTAATAATACCCAACAGAAATAACTGTGGAGAAAACCTTATCTTTTTCTAAAAATATTTTCTGCATATTCCACCAAATTTTAATCCAAAAAGCTTTAACTTTTTTGCAAATCCACCATATATGATAATACGTTGCATCATCACAACCACACCTCCAACATTTAGGCTGATAATTTGGATACATACATGCTAATTTTTTTGGATCTAAATGCCATCTATAAAACATTTTATAAAAATTCTCTCTTAAATTTTGTGCCTGTGTGAATTTTACATTTCTGACCCAATTTTCCCCCCAAATATCCATCGTTATTGGCTCCTGAAAATTCTGGGCCCATTTTATCATACAACCTTTAACAAGTTCCGTTTCTGAATCTATTTCTATCAATACATTATATATCCTTCTTATAAGCGCTTGACTTTGATGTCTGATTTGTTTTACCAAATTTTCATCAGTTGTTGTAATACCAATTTTCCGATCTTCTTTCCATCTAGCTTGTATCTGCCCATACTGAAACCAAGTTTGTACTATCTTTTCTTCTTTTAAAATATTAAATGGCTTTAGTTGCCATACATTCCTTTCCAATCTAAGAATTTCTTTATATGAAGTCACATCATGTTTAAATCCCACACTTATATTTTCTATCACATGTTTAGGTATTGCCCAAATTGGTATTTTATAATTTAACTTATATCGGTATTTTTTCCAAACTCGCAACAGAGCATATCTTAATATATGAGTTTTGAAGATATTATCCACCTTCTTGTCATAAAACAAATATGCATGCCAACCATATAATAAATCACATCCCTCAATATTCAGTAATCTTCCTTGTGTTAAATTAAACCAATCACTAATTGATGATAAAACTGCAGCCTCATAATATAATTTAAAATTGGGCATTTTAAGACCACCTCTTTCACGTATATCTTGCATTATCTTAAGTTTTACTCTCGGTCTTTTCCCTGCCCAAACAAATTTATTAATACCTTTCTGCCATTCTTCCAAATTTGAATCTTTTTTAAGTATAATTATCATTTGAAACAAAAATAAAAATTTTGGTAAGACATTCAGTTTCACTGCTGCAATTCTTCCCAATAAAGACAATTGTAATTTTCTCCAACTATCTAACTCTTTTTGTACTTTTAACCATAACAATTCATAATTATTTTTATATAATTTCACATTTGAAACTGAAATATATACCCCTAAATATTTAATCTTTTTAACAATTTCAAATCCTGTTAATTTTTCTAGGACTTCCTTTTGTTCTATAGTCATATTTTTAGACAGTATTTTAGTTTTTTGCCTATTTATCTTAAATCCAGAAACTTTTTCATATTACAAAATTATCTCCAAGTCTACAACCGACAAAGTCGATTGAGTTAATGTAATAACCAAGTCATCCGCAAACGCCCTTAATCTATAATCTTGATCTTTTATTTTAATTCCCTTTATCTTATTAGAATCACGTATCCTGATCAATAATATTTCCAATGTTAAAACAAACAAGAAAGGTGACAACGGACATCCCTGTCTTGTACCCTTTTCAATTTTACAAGCCTCTGTTAAACTACCATTAATTATTATTTGAGCTGTTTGTTTCTGATATATTGCCCTAATAGGTTGTAAAAACCTATCCCCAAACTCCATCTTCTCCAATATTTTAAATAAAAATTGTCAATTCAATTGATCAAAGGCCTTTTCAGCATCCAAAAAAATCAGCGCTGCGGGGACTTGATTATTTTTTCCCAAAAATTCTAATAAATTTACAATATGTCTCACATTATTTTTCATTTGTCTACCACTTATAAATCCTGTTTGATCACTATGAATCTTTTGCTGCATAACCTTCATTAATCTATTTGCTAAGATTTTAGCAAATATGTTATAATCAGTATTTAAAAGCGATATTGGTCTGTAATTTTTAGTTTGAGTAAGATTGTGATCTTCCTTTGGAATTAATGTTATAAAAGCTGTTTTCCATGAAGGAGGAACTTCTCCTCCAGACTGAATTGTTCTAAATAATTCTTTTAGAGGTTCCACCATTTCTATTTGTAAGTTTTTATAATAAATGGCTGTCAAACCATCTGTTCCAGGTGCCTTACCCACTTTTAATTGTTTAATTGCTAAAATAATTTCTTCAACAGTTTCAATTGATTCATTCCTTCCCATTGCTCTTGTGTAAGTACAGGGATATTCACACCTTGTAAATATCTACAGTATCTATATCTAGACCTTGAGTTACATCCCTAACATATAATTGAGAATAAAATTCAACAAAAGCCTTTTTAATAAAATTTTGCTGAAACACCTCTTTACCCTTATATTCTATCTTATCTATATTACGTAACTTTTGTTTTTTCCTTAACAGATAAGCTAACCACCTACCTGGTTTATTAGCATTGCAAAAAGTATTATGTTTAGCATACCGTAAATTAGTTGCCACTTCGTCTGCCATCAACATATTAAACTGCCCTCTTAACAGATTAATTGCTTCTTTCACCCTCTTATTAGATGGGTTCAGAATAAAAGCCTTATCTTTCATCTTTATTTCCTCCTCTAGCTCTTTGTGCTTATATTCCAAATTATGTCTATATTTATTATTCAAATATATTAACACTCCTCTCATATAAGCTTTACTTGCATCCCAAACCATTTCAATAGAAGTACCTTTATGCATATTTGTTATAAAAAATTCTTTCATATATTTTTTACATTCTTCCACATTTTCTTCATATCTAAACAAATTTTCGTTTAACCTCCAAGACCTCCTATCTCCCTTTCCCTTGTCCAACTCCATCCACACTGGGCTATGATCTGATAAAGTTTTTGGACATATCTTAATCTTCTTAACCCTGGAAAAAAATAATTAGTAGTCAATATAAAATCAATCCTGGAAAAGGATTGATGTCTATCAGAAAAAAAAGTAAAATCCTTTTCATCCACATTTCGTTCTCTCCAGACATCTCTCGATTCCAAATTATCTTTCATATCAAAAAAAAAAAAAGATTTAGGCAATCTAGCATGATTTGGTGTGCTTTTAAAAGGTCCTTTTTTATCTTTCTGTGTATCCAGCACTCCATTCCAGTCTCCCATCAAAATACACGATTTATAATCCCATTGAATTATTTTATTATGTAAAAATTTATAAAATTCTCCTTGCTGTTGATTAGGTGCATATAGTCCAATTAAAAGTATTTTCTGCCCTCCTATTAAAAGTTCAATTATAATATATCTTCCTTGGTTATCTGCTTCAATTAAATTAGCTGATAAATCCTTCTTCACATAGATAACTACTCCATTCTTCTTTTCTGAAGCAGATGCAATAAACTGAGTACCCAATCTAGAATTTATCAAATATTCTTGATCAGATACACGAATATGCATCTCTTGCAAACATGTAACATCATTTTTAAATTGTTTCAAATACTGAAATATTTTCTTTCTCTTTTGCGGTGAATTTAAAACATTAACATTCCAAGTTAGAAACTTTGTCGCCATCTTTTGTGACATGAAGCTTTCGGAGCGTGTCTTGCAGATCCTCACACACCTGCCTCTTTGGTCGTGCACCTCCCACTGCTTCACTATAAGTAAATTCTTGAGTTGTAGTTATAGATTTCTGTTGTTCTTGTTCTTGTTGCTTTCGTCTAGCTGCAGCCGGTGTCACTCTTTGAGTCTTAGATTCTTCTAACAATCCCTGGGGCTGCACAGTTTCCAAAGTTTGCTGAGCTTCTTTTGCAATCAATGAAATAATTTCTGCATCTCCCTGTATATTTTCCATTTGTGCCTGTCTCGCTCCTTCTTCCTTCCTTCTTTTAAGTTCTGGGGATGGCGGAGAACCTGCTTTCAGTACATTGCAATAAAAATCTTGTGCCTTCAAAACTGTATTAAGACGATATCTTGTACCTATGTAGTTCACCACCAATCCATTTGGTATCTCCCATCTAAACTGGAGCTGCCTCTTCTTTAATTCATCTGCCAAAAAAGCAAACTCTTTCCTTTTCCTTAAAATTCTTGGAGGAATTTCTTTCAGAATCAAAACCTCTTGACCAGCCACTTTAAATCTGTTATTGTAAAAAGCTTGAACAATCACATTTCTAATTGATCTCTTTGTGAAATAAACTACCACATCTCTTGGTAATTTTCTTTGCCTTGCAATCCAGGAGTTGACATGAAATATTTTATCTATATCCACCATAATATCTTCAGCTTGACACCCCAAAATCAGTTCCAGAGCTTCTGCTAAAATCTCCTTCAAATTTCCCTTTGAATCCTCTTTCAAACCTCTTAACCTCAGGGCAAACTCCATGTCTCTGTATTGTATCATTACCACATCATCGTCAATCTTATCCATTTTATTTTCTGTTTCAGACATTTTAGCCTCCAATCTCAAATTATTTTGATTTACTTCTTCCACACGTTCATCCAGATGCTCAATACAAGCTGCCAGCTCCTGAAACACCAATAAAATGTCCTCTCGTATTTCCTTATTTTTGTCATCAATAAGCTCTGCCATTTGCTTAGATATTTGCTCAGATTGACTTTTTAAAGCATCTTGTAAAGCATCTTGTAAATCTTTTAATGTCAATGCAGGTGTAGGTGCTGTGGGGGTTGGCATAAAAGTCTGTAATACAGACTGTTGCTGAATTGGTGATGCACCTGCACTTCTCGAAGTAGAAACTCTGGGTGGTTTAGAAGCCATTTTAACACCCAATTAACTTTTGTCTCTCACCAGCCAAGCACGTTCAATTCTTGTTACAAAGAATCACTCAGGCACCATCTTCCCCTTCCTTTTAAGACAATCATTAAAACAGAAAGAAAATTGAGATTCCAGAGTTAAAGTCTTATACTTGCTAATTATACAGCTCCCGCATCCACTCTGCCTGCTTCAGTTGCTCAAGATAACAATCAAATCCAACAGGAGTGGATTCAGCATCTTGCTCTGCTTAAAAGCAGAGAAGTCCTCCAATCCGGAGTATCTCCAGGCTTCGGGGAAGCTCTCACCCTTCAAGCCCCAGAATAAATATTCTAGGGCTCTAGGGGAGCTCTACCCCTACCCACAATGCTCCTCTTCTGAGGGGAGGGGTTTTCAAGCCGCAGAACAGCTGATCGTCGCTGCTTTGCGGCTTTAACGACATCGGGGGGCTGGCAGTCGATCCCGACCATCTGGGCCGCTGAAGAGCCACCCGGAAGTCCCCCTCCATTCTATTCTTCATTTGGTCTTTCTTCTAGGCCAGATTGGTCTCTCCAGTACTCAGTAAGCTTTCCTGATATACTAACTTCAGTGCATCTTCATCATTGTCCTTCAGATATTCTTCCAAAGCCATTTTTTCTTCTTCAACCATCTGATGTATTTGCAACATTCCACGCCCACCTATTTGCTTTGGTAGATAGAGTTTGTCAATGTCACTGTGTGGATGAAGGGCATGATTCATTGTCATTATTTTTCTGGTCTTCCTATCCATTACTTTTAGTTCTGCTTGAGTCCTGTCCACTATTCCAGCTGTGCATCTAAAGACTGTAATTGCCCAGATGTTGATTGCCTTCATGGTATTTCCTCCATTGAGTTTGGACTTTAAGATCTTTTTCACTCTTTTGAGGTATTCACCTCTAATCTTTTTCTTGACTTCAGTGTGCTTGTTATTGTCAGCTTGAAAGATACCCAAGTATTTGTAGTAATTTTCCTCATCCAAACTCTTAATGTTATTTTCATGGGGCATCTTGATTCCTTCAGTTTTCACTATTTTTTCTTGCTTTAAATGTGACATATTTGTCCAAGCCAAAATCCATTGCAATATCTTGGCTATATACTGTATATGGGTAGTGTTGAACAGCGATTCTTTTTCAGATGGTGTATTTCCATACAGGTTCAGGAGGTAGGATAGTCTGGCAGATGTTTTTGATGTTTGATAGCCATGTCCTGAGTTATTCAGTATTGTTGACAGAGAAAACAGTGCAATAACAAATACTAGTGGTGATAGTGAATCTCCTTGAAATATTTCTCTTTTGATATTAACCTTTCCCAGTCTCTCACCATTGACCTGCAGCAGTGTCTTCCATTGTGCCATCAATCTTTGCACAAGCTTTATGATGTTTCTACTGACTCCTGTTATTTCTAGGCACTTAATTATCCAGTCATGTGGCAGAGAGTCAAATGCTTTTTTTGTAGTCAGTCCATGCCATATTCAGGTTGGTCTTCCTTCTCTTGCAGTTTTCCAAGATCATTTTGTCTATTAGGAATTGATCTTTTGTTCCTCTGCTATTGGGATGATTTCTTTTCTGCTCAGGTAGAAAAAGATTGCTTTTAACTAGATCCTGTTGGATTGCATCAGCTACCACACCAGTTAGCAATTTGAAAGTTGTTGGTAAGCAGGTAATTGGCCTGTATTTGCCTGGTGCTGCCCGTTTTGTTGGATCTTTCATTATCAGGTAGGTTTTCCTAGTTGTTAGCTACTTTTCAATTTCTCCTCTTTGTTGTTAAACTGCTTGGCTATGAGTGGGTATAGAACAGTTAGATATTTGAACCAAAAACCATGCAGTTCATTTTCACCCGGTGCTGACCAATTTTTGATCTTCCTTTCTCTTTACCATTTCTGCTGTTATTACTAGTACTTTCATTTCAACTTCTGTTTTATTTGAATCCTTTTTTAATCAAGCTGAGTCATTGTATTTCTTTGGGTTATCCCATATCTGCAGCCAGAACTGCACTGTTTCTTCCTTGTCAGGTACTGACTGATTCATTGCAGTTTCTCATTTGAAGGATTGGTAGAAACATTTCTGCTTGGATTGAAATTGGAGGTTTCATATAATTTGCCTATAATTTGCAATTCGAGCTTTGTATCTACTGATTTTCCTGGCTACAGCTGTTATTTGTTGCTTTATTATTTCCAGTGCTTCCTTGATCTTCCTTGTTTCTAAGTAGTATTTCTTGATTAGGTATTCTTTGGTCTTCTTATTCTTCAGCTTCTTTTCTTTCATCTGTTCTAGCTTGCTTGCATATGATCTTAAGTTGCTGATCTTATTTTCTAGTCTAACCTTCCATTTTTGTGGTGCACTGTTTGTTTTTCTTCTCTGTTGATTTTGCATCCCAGGTATTCAGTTATAACTGCAGCTATGCTGTACATTAGTTGGTTTGTTTCTTGCAATGAATTGGTGCTTATGCTTGATATTGCAGTATTTGCATCTTTTAATGCTTGTGCTGTTATTTTGTAACACGCTTCAATGCAGGCAGCCTTGTTCTCTTGTTTTTGTGCTGTTCTAGATGCTCAGTTATTCTTTGCTTCAATTCTTTTATTTCTTTAGTTAGAGGGCTTTGTTCTTCCTGAGATAGAGGTGCCTAGTTTCCAAATGAAAACAGTTCTATATCAATGCTGGATTCCTCTACTGCTTCTGTGAATACTTTATTTCATATTATAAATGGACATTGATCTGGTAGTTTCTGTTCTGGTATTTCTGATTCTGGATGCTGTTCTTTCCAAAACTGGTGCATTCATTTCAGATATCCTCTTCTTGTTGGACTTGATCTGAAATAACAGATTATTATTTCTTGTTTTCAATCACTGTGTATTTGTGACGGGTAAACACCTTTTCTTCCAGTAGTTCTGCAGCTGCTGGCCCTGGTTGGTTAGCCAACAGTCCCCTGAGTCCTGTAGCCCATTTTTCACTGTTCATTGCAGTCTCTCCATTGATGGATTAGTAGAAACGTTTCTGATTGGATTGAAATTGGAGGTTCTACATATAATTTGCAATTTGAGCTTTGTATCTACTGATCTTCCTGGCTAGCTGTTATTTGCTGCTTTATTGTTTCCAGTACTTCCTTGATATTCCTCATTTCTAAGTGGTATTTCTTGATTAGATATTCTTTCTTTCTTTCTTTCTTTCTTTCTTTCTTTCTTTCTTTCTTTCTTTCTTTCTTTCTTTCTTTCTTTCTTTCTTTCTTTCTTTCTTCTTCTTCTTCTTCTTCTTCTTCTTCTTCTTCTTCTTCTTCTTCTTCTTCTTCTTCTTCTTCTTCTTCTCCTCCTCCTCCTCCTCCTCCTCCTCCTCCTCCTCCTCCTCCTCCTCCTCCTCCTCCTCCTCCTCCTCCTCCTCCTCCTCCTCCTGGAAGGCAAATAGAAGCCCAGTATATCAACTTAATCCTTGGCTCTATTATGCCTTTGATCCATGCAATGCAAATGACATTTGTTTGGTTTACAATCTGGATTGAATATACAACTGGAAAGGTTTATAGGTCTCCCCTATACCTCCTGCAACTAATGCCAAGACAGGGACATTCTGCATCTTACTTCTGAATAAGAAAAGTGTTGTTGTAGGAAAGTGGAAGGAACAAATGCATCTTTAAAGCATCCAGTAATTTACAAAGCATTCTAAATATTTTAATGCAGACAGGAAATGTGCTCTTGTGGTTTTCTAGATAACCTTGCCACATTAGGGCCAGCTAAAGGCTAATGAAGTTTCAACCATTGCTCAGTGTTTATGACTCTATTAATTTTTTTTTGTTAGAAGTGAAGCTTAATGCATTTTTAATGCACTCACATGTATCTAGCAATGACATCGAGTATATTGATTTCCTATCAGGCTATAAAATGAATTCTTTACTGAGAGGAGCTGATACCATGTAAATAGATTTGTAATTGCATTGTAAAGAAGGCACTGGCCAAACTCCTATAGTAACATTGCTGGAAGGTATGTATGTCCTATCCCTCATCCCTGTCCTTTAATTCAGCAAAAGCTTTTTATACAACAAACTGTTATTCACCCTGGAGCATAAACTAATGCCAAGCATCAAAATTAAAATACCAGTACCGTGACAACACAGATAGATGTTTGGCTTTCCAGACAAACGATTTACTTTTAAATGTGAATCCAATCTGCACTGAAAAGCTAACTTTGAAACACAAAGGCAGCATTGGCAATAGGAGGGTGATTTTTTTTCCTGGCTAGGATAATGTGAATTTCTCTGCTAGGTTTCATCTCAGCTGACTGTGGAACTGTGAAAATTGTTCAAATTGTAATATTTGCTGGTTTCTAAAGGGGGATTATGAATTAAAGTCCATGTTGCAATACATGTCCCCCATCCATGTCAAACTTTTAAAACAAACCAAAATGTTATTTTGGTTATTAATGTTATTGATAACAATAGTACACATTGGTCTTTAACATGAGGAAAAACAATATCATAGTTATTTCATAATAATATTGATAAATCTTAAATAGTATTTTTAAAACATGAATGGCACTTTCCAAGATGCTCCACAAAGTGGTGGAATAACATATCTTGCTTAATCAAGTCATTTCAAAATTCAGTCTGTCTACTAATGTTAGATTTGGTCCCAAATAAACCAAATAATCCCTTGGGTACATATTTTATCCCAAATTGCTTGCACTACATGAATCAGAGAGAAAGAATATATGGGTAATGCTTTCTTCTTCCCTGCATAGAGATAGCAATATAGAACTGTCTTGCAGATGCTTTTTGAGGCATTCTATCTCACTCTTTTTGTTGTTGTTGATGATGATGATTTCCATCTGCAGATGGAAAGTATGAAGGAAGCTAACAGTATCCATCAGCATGCAGGTCTCACATAGAACACATCTCAGCCCATCCAAATTGACTAGTATTCTAGGAACTCCAGCAATAGCTTTTCATATGATAGGAAGGTTTACTGTCTTTCAATTAAACATGCTGATTGGACCCTCTCCTTGCTGATTGGACCCTCTTCCTTGCTGATTGGACCCTCTTTGCTTTTAAACTGCCAGAGGCTGCTGGGAAAAGCTACAAAACTGTGAGTTAAGGAGAAGTGGGTGGAGGGGCACAGTAGCTACGTCCTTGCTGATTGGACCCTCTTTGCTTTTAAACTGCCAGAGGCTGCTGGGAAAAGCTACAAAACTGTGAGTTAAGGAGAAGTGGGTGGAGGGGCACAGTAGCGGCCCGCGTGCCTAATGGTGCGCGAATCATATAACAAAATCAAAAATAGTGGTGGTATATTCAGGGCAAGTGCATCTGAGATTCCTTTCATCTCAGCATGTCTGGCTTAGTTCAGTGCAACACTTGTTTTGCAGCTGTCTTTCGCAGCATTCTTTTCAAACTGGGAAACTGTCCTATATGTACACAAATTACTAGTCTACAAGGACAGATTATTCATCTAGGGTCTGTAATCTGCGCTCTTCAGGCAGAAATCAGGTGTTCAGTTCAGCCCTCCTACTCTACTGAGCCTCCATGCTATCAGCCCCCTCTACCGCAAAGATCCTGCAGGAGAAGGGCAGTGTGGACAACTATGGGATCTGGCAGGGTGAGAGCTGTGAACCATAAACCCAAAGCTTTAGCTGTGTCCCTGCATAACAGATACAGTGCCCTTGCTGACCTTAACAGGGACATTAAGGAAACAGGTCAAGGTAATTGTGATAACTCAAATAAGCAGGGGACCATGGTCCGAGATGAACTTGTTTCTGACAGGGAGAAGTGCGAATCAGGTATTACACATCAGTCATGCAAGAAAAGAAAGGTACCCAAAAAGAGAAGCCACCTTCTGGTTGGTGACTGAATTATAAGGGATGTTAATTTAGGAAAGGATACAGAGGTTTCAAAAGAGGTCAGGTGTCTTCCAGGTGCTACTGCCAGTAGGGACAAGAAGCGTATTTTCAAAATAGTCAACAATGCCAGCAAAGACTGTGATGTGGATGCCATTGTACATCTTGGCACTAACCATCTGTCCCAAAACGATGTACTCTCTGTGCAGAATGATTTCCAGAGCTTGGGGCAGGAACTCAGCAGAATAGGCTGTAGGCTCACTTTTTCAGAGGTCTTACCAGTGTATAAGGAGCAAAATGGAAAAGGCCAGTGTATAGCAGAATTTAATATGTGGCTAAAGGAGTGGTGTAAAGGAGAAGGCTTTGGTTATATTACTCACGATGTCTGTAGCTGGTCCAATGAAAAAATGTACAAAAGAGATGGTCTGCATCCATCCAAGAAAGGGGCTGAGTTACTTGGCAATAAATTCACAGCTTTTCTGAAGGAATATTTAAACTAAACAACGGGAACAGTGAGTTAATTGATACAGAACATCACTGTCCCCGGCAATCTAAGAAAATAGGGGAAGTTAGGCACCACACAAGTTATGTAGCAAGTAAACACAGGGTCAGTCATAAAGAACTCAAATGTCTGTACAACAACGCGCAGAGTATGAACAGTAAGCAGGGTAAACTAGAAATTCAGATAAATGAGGGCGGATATGATATTGTTGCCATTACAGAAACATGGTGGGACAAAACCCACAAATGGAACACACAGCTAGAGGGATTTAAATTATTTAAAAGAAATAGACTAAACAAAAGAGGAGGTGGAGTTGCTCATTATATAAGAAATAACTTTATCTCTAAAGAAATAGAGCACAACAATGATGAAAACTGTAAACGTGAATGTATTTGGGTCAATATAAAAGGGGAAAAATGACATTGCCATAGGTGTATACTATAGGCCGCCCAACCAACCAGAGGAAATAGATGAACTTTTTGCTAGTCAGTTAACTAAGGTATGTAGGAAGCGCATCACAATAGTAATGGGGGACTTTAATTACCCTGATATCAACTGGGAGACAAATTCTGCACCAAGTGGAAGATCTCAAAGATTCCTGACAAACCTAGCAGACAACTTTCTCTCCCAAAATGTAGAGAAGGGAACTAGGGGATTAGCCATATTGGATTTAATTCTCACTAACAGAGATGAAATGATAGAAAGTGTCAAAGCCACAGGAATTTTGGGGGGAAGTGATCATGCAATCTTGGAATTCAACATTATGGAAGCACAAGCAATAGAATACAGCCAAACTAGAGTCTTGGACTTTAAAAGAGCTAATTTCAATAAACTTAGAGAGACCTTGGGAAGAATTCCATGGATGAGAATCCTAAAGGGGAAAACAACTCAAGAAGCTTGGGAAATTTTGAAAAGTGAGATAAGAAAGGCCCAGTCTAGCACAATACCAACAAAGAAGAAAAATAACAGCTTTCAAAAGAAACCAGCATGGCTGCATAAAGAACTCTCTGATGAACTGAAAGATAAAAAGGACAAGTATAAGAAGTGGAAAGAGGGGCACATAACTAAGGCAGAATATCAGCAAACAGCCCGTGCCTGCAAAGATGAAGTGAGGGAAGCTAAGGCTCAAAATGAACTAAGGCTTGCGACCAAAGTCAAAAATAACAAAAAATGCTTCTTTCAACATATAAGAAACAAGAAAAAAGTTAAGGAAATGATTGGTTCATTAGTGGGGGAAAGTGGCAAGAAGGTGACAAGCAATAGGGAGAAAGCAGAACTATTTAACTCATTTTTTGCATCTGTCTTTACACAAAGGGGAAAAACAGTCCAACCTACCAAAACCAGTGCCATAAAAAACAGAATAGAAACACAAGTTAAGATAGGCAAGAAAATGGTAAGTGAGCACCTGTCCAGCCTAGATGAGTTCAAATCACCAGGACCAGATGGATTACACCCCAAGGTTCTCAAGGAACTGGCAGACGTGATCTGAGAACCACTGAACTATATTTTTCAAAGATCCTGGAGCACTGGGGAACTACCAGAGGACTGGAAGAGAGCTGATGTAGTTCCCATATTCAAAAAAGGGAAAAAAATAGATCCATGAAACTACAGACCTATCAGCCTGACCTCAATACCTGGGAAGATTCTGGAAAAGATAATCAAACAACAAATCAGTGAACACCTGGATGCGAACAAAGTTATCACTAAAAGCCAACATGGGTTTGTCAAAAACAGATCATGCTAGACAAACCTTATTGCATTCTTTGACCAAGTGACAAAACTAGTGGACCAGAGGAATGCTGTAGATATAATTTATTTGGACTTCAGTAAGGCATTTGATAAAGTAGATCACAACCTACTACTTGATAAGATAGAAAAATGTGGGTTAGATAGCATCACCACCAGATGGATTCGTAGCTGGCTGACAGGCCGTACTCAGCGTGTGGTCCTCAATGGAACTGCATCTCATGGAAGGAAGTGTGTAGTGGGGTGCCCCAGGGCTCTGTTCTGGGCCCAGTGCTCTTCAACATCTTCATCAACAATTTGGATGAGGGGATAGATGGGGAACTCATCTAATTTGCAGATGACACCAAGCTGGCAGGAATAGCCAATACTCCAGAAGATAGGCTTAAGATACAGGAGGATCTGGACAGACTCAAACACTGGGCACTATCTAACAAAATGAAATTCAATTGTGATAAAAGCAAGGTTCTACATTTAGGCAGGAAAAATCAAATGCACAGGTATAGTATAGGTGGTACCTTGCTCGATAGTAGTAACTGTGAGAGAGATCTCGGAGTCCTAGTGGACAATCACTTAAATATGAGCCAGCAGTGTGCTGCAGCTGCCAAAAAAGCCAACACAGTGCTAGGCTGCATTAACAGAGGGATAGAATCAAGATCACCTGAAGTACTAATACCACTTTACAATGCCTTGGTAAGGCCACACCTGGAATACTGCATCCAGTTTTGGTCACCACAATGTAAAAAAGATGTCGAGACTCTAGAAAGAGTACAGAGAAGAGCAACAAAGATGATTGGGGGACTGGAGGCTAAAACATATAGGGAACGGTTGCTGGAATTGGGTATGTGTAGTTTAATGAAGAGAAGGGTGAGGGGTGACATGATAGCAGTGTTCCAATATCTCAGGGGCTGCCACAAAGAAGAGGGAGCCAAGCTATTCTCCAAAGCACCTGAAATCAGGACAAGAAGCAATGGATGGAAACTAGTCAAGGAGAGAAGCAACCTAGAACTAAGGAGAAACTTCCTGACAGTTAGAACAACTAACCAGTGGAACAACCTGCCTCCAGAAGTGGTGAATGCTCAAACACTGGAAGTTTTTAAGAAGAGACTGGACAGTCATTTGTCTGAAATGGCACAGGGTTTCCTGCCTTAGCAGGGGGTTGGACTAGATGACCTCCAAGGTCCCTTCCAACAACTTCTTCTTCTTCTTCTTCTTCCTCTTCTTCTTCTTCTTCTTCTTCTTCTTCTTCTTCTTCTTCTTCTTCTTCTTCTTCTTCTTCTTCTTCTTCTTCTTATTATTATTATTATTATTATTATTATTGTTATTATTGTTATTATTGTTATTATTGTTATTATTATTGTTATTATTATTGTTATTATTATTGTTATTATTATTATTATTATTATTATTATTATTATTATTATTATGTTGTTGTTGTTGTTGTTGTTGTTGTTGTTGTTGTTGTTGTTTTATAGAAACCAAGAATCATGCTTTTTCTGTCTTTTTCTGTTAAGGATTACCCTGTACTTAATGCTTTTTTAGTAAAACAAAATAGTAAAAATTACCATTACAAAAATAAACTAATATAAACTAAAAAGAAACTTTAAAAAGAAAAAAAATAGAAAGTAGAAATTCTAAAAATTTATAAAAAATAAAATATAGCAAAGAACAGAACTATATAATGAAATGACTTCCCTCTTCACAAGTATAAACAATTTTAGTGACTTATCATTTTGTCTTAAAATACAACAATTGATCTTTTTCCCCCAAATCCCATCTCCTATCTATAAACAAATCCTGAAGGCCTTGTTATTTTAATCATGATGACAGCAAAGGTTTATTAACTGTTAAAGGTAAAGGTAAATGTTCCCCCACACATGCGTGCTAGTCGTTTCCAACTCTAGGGGCCGGTGCTCATCTCTGTTTCAAAGCCGAAGAGCCAGCGCTTGTCCGAGGACATCTCCGTGGTCATGTGGCGGGCATGACTAGACACCAAAGGCACACGGAATGCTGTTACCTTCCCACCGTAGTGGTCCCTATTTTTCTACTTGCATTTTTACGTGCTTTCGAACTGCTAGGTTGGCAGAACCTGGGACGAGTAACAGGCGCTCACTCTGTTATGTGGCACTCAGGATTCGACCCACCAAACTTCCAACCTTCTGATCGACAAGCTCAGCGTCCTAACCCACTGAGCCACCACATCCCTTTTTATTAAGTGTTACCAGAGTTAAAAAATATCTATTTTAACCTTGATCAAATAAATAAATTTTATATTTTTTCCTTATAAAATTTTGATATTTTGTCCCCTCAAATAATGTCCTAGAACCTAGATCTTCCTTTCTAAACCAATTTCTTTTGCATATCCAGTGTAACATCTTCTTTTCATCTCATTCTTGTAACCTGTCATTTTTTAAATTTACTTCCAGAACAGTCTTAATCTTGTCAAGTAAAACCTGTTTCTTCTTTCATAGAAGCATATTACATAGAAGCATATTTAAGCATAGTCGACTCTAGCTAGTCATAAAATTATTTTCTGGGCCCATTGCTCAAAAATATCCAGCTTTGTTCTGCATTAGTAAATATTTTGCTTTGTTCTCATTAGCAAATCAAGTTTAAATATTCTTATCCTTTAACAATAATCTTTAGTTCCTTCTGATCCCATCTATTGTCCAACCTTCAAAGTCTTATCTTATAATTAAAAACAACAACAACAAATTCAGATTAAATCCATTTTTCCATGGGAAAGGTTCTTTAATTAATTCTAAAATCTTATTTAAGATTCACTAGCCCATTTGTTGTTGCTGTTTATTACAAATATACATATTAAATATTAAGAATTGAAGTAAATTCATCTGGTACAATAAAACCTGTCAATACAAAGGTTCCTAATATCTGAAAAGTAGTTAACAAGCAATTTTCAAAAATGAATAGCATAGGAAATATGCAAACTCAGTGACCTTTCAAAGGCATTGACCTCAATATGAGCAAAATGGGTATTGTTTTAGCTTCCAGTTTGCGATCATGGCATCAGTGGATGTTTGGGGTGATTGCTCTCTCCACCATCCGGTTTTCTCCTGTCGGGGGACCCTGAAGAGGCAACGAGAGAGAAGAGGACCTCTGAGTGATAGTGGAAGTGTGGCAGTCCTCCCATTTGATCTGGGGCAGCTCTTCAAACTGACGGGGAAAAGATGGGCCATCAAGATGGCCCATCAACAAGCCGCTGACAGTCCAGGCCAAATTTACTTCAAACACCTTGAAAGTAATGTGGAGGAATGGGTGAGACTTTATATTCTCTGTACCCCAAGTACTTTCCTGTTAAAAGCTTCTTGAAAAATTTCCCCCTGTGAGGAGAGAGGGAAGGGAACTTTCTTCTCCCGCCATCTAAAATGGCAACGTCTGATCACCCAGGGGAAATAAAGTATTGAAAAGATCAACTTAATATAAATGGATTTATACCTTTTTTTTGGAATTAGGGGACCCAAAAAGTTCCTTACTGGGACCTGCTATTTTACTTGCAAAAAAGAATTTAAATTGGACAAGAACCTAGCCCGGGATATGAAAAAGACTTTAAATGCTATCAGGCACATCTTGTGGCTTTATTTCTGACAAAGAGACTTGTTCACAGCTCAGACCTTATCTTGTTATTATCTATGAGAGATTTAACTCTGACAGACCAGCTGGGCAGTGAAATTTGTCTCTAGGAATTGTGGAGGTGAACATTTATTGACTCTTGTTTAATAATAGCCTTCACTAGAAAGACTGTCTATAAACATTTCAGAAATGGAGGAGGATCAGCAAAAAACCTTGGCTATGTTAAAATCTTTACTTGAAAGTATTCTTGAAAATACTGAGAAACTCAAAGCTAATCTGAATGATAAAGGTGGCAGCCTAGAACTACAAAGGAAAACCTTGATTGCAACTAAAGAACTAACAACTCAAAAAACAACAGGAGTGGAAGGAGTGAATACCAAGACAGAGGGCTTTAAAGATCAACAGTTTACTGTTTATGAAATAACAACTTTAGAACTGGAAATGACTTTCTATACAAACCAGAAGAAATATGAGAAAGAAGAAGACCAGATCAAATGGACACAACTATACTAGAGCAAACACAGGGATCTGGGTTACCAGGGCGACAACTTAATGATTATAAATGGGCCAGATCTTTCAGAAAATTGGCAACTAGATGGTCTCCTTCAATCCAACTAACATATACAAGAATGAAGGGAGATCTATTCAATGATTTAAAAGCATTGGTATGGAAGCCTGGTTGGTAAAAGAAAAAAGATAGAATTAGGTTGAAAAACTGGGACCTTTTGATTTACTAGAGAGGACCCTAAACTGTCAACTAGTGGACTAAAGAGAGATTTTGAGACAAGGGGAAATTAGACTACTAGACTTAAAATAGTTGGAAAATAGTAAAAAAGAAAGGATTAATCTGTCTAATACTGGGAATTTAGACTTACAAGGGAAATGTAAACTAACTATTAGGAAATAGGTCTGAATTATTGATTATCCCAGACAATATAGATGATGGATTTGAACTAATAAAGGATACTCTATTATTAAGGTGCTGATGTATAAGGGTGAGAAATAGAAAATGTATACAAAATAGAATAACAATAAATTTAAGTAACAATATGTGTTTTTTTAGACATTATAATTTTTATGAAGTGAGATAAAGGAAACTTGGGTTACCTGGAAGTTAAATACTATGGATATTAAAGGTCAAATTGGAATATTGTAATTAAAAATTAGGTAAAAGTTAATAACAGGACATGGATTGTTTATTGAGATTTATTAAGATATGTATAAGCAAAAATGTACTTATATAATGCGATAATGAAGTTTTTACTGAGTTTGATACAATTAGAAATTTACTAGCTTAAATACGAAATAGTAAATGTTAAGGGAAACAGAGAAGAAATATTTGATGATGTAACCTGAGATACCTACTAAAGATTTTGTTATTGAACTATTGATTAACCCAATCATCACATTGCCTTGTAAATACTCAAATGTAAAATTGGAACCAATAAAAAATTATATAAAAAATAGGTATTCTTTCATTTCTCACAGCTCTAAACCACCAGAGACTGTTGTCCTGTCATCTCCTTTGCTCAGTTTCAACTCCTCTCCCTGTCCAAACTATGAAGAGCCAATTATTTTTTATTTATTTATTTAATTGGTTTTATATACCACCCTATTCCTGAAGGACTCAGGGCAGTTTACAGGGCAAAGTTAAAAAACAATATAAATTAAAATAGACTTAAAATAAAATTAAATAACAATTTAAAGTTAAAAATTTAAAAATTTAAAACCCCTCAGTCCAGGCCAAATAAATCAAATAACCAGGTTTTTAGGTCCCAACGAAACAAATGAAGGTCAGGGGCAGTCTGGAGATCCACAGGCAGATCATTCCATAGGGCAGGAGCACCCACACAGAATGCCCTTCCCCTGGGGATCACCCGCTGGCACTCACTGACCGGTGGCACCCTAAGGAGGCCCTCCCTGTGGGAGCGCACAGGACAATGGGAAATTGGTGCTGGCAGCAGGTGCTCCCTAAGATAATCTGGACCCATGCCATTTAGGGCTTTATAGGTCATCACCAGCACCTTGAATCTCACCTGGAGGGCAACTGGAAGCCAATGCAGCTTGCAGAGGAGAGGTGTTATACGGGAGTATCGGGAGACTCCCATCACAACTCGCGCGGCTGTATTCTGCACCAGCTGAAGCCTCCAAGTGGTCTTCAAGGGAAGCCCCATGTAGAGAGCATTGCAGTAGTCTAACTGGGAGGTCACGAGCACATGAGTGACTGTGCGTAGGGCATCTCGGTCCAGATAGGGCTGCAACTGGAACACCAGGCAGACCTGGGCAAAAGCCCCCCTGGTCACGGCTCCTATATGATCTTCCAAACTGAGCCGTGAGTCCAGGAGGACGCCCAAGTTGCGAGCCCTATCAACGGGGGGTAACACCTCACCCCCCATAGTTAACGATGGACAAAACTGGTTCATCTGAGATGCCGGTATGCACAGCCACTCAGTCTTTGCGGGATTGAGTTGAAGCCTGTTTCTCCCCATCCAAACCCAGACCGCCTCTAGGCAACGGGACATCATGTCGAGGGCATCACTGGGTTGGTTTGGGGTGGAAAGAAAAAGCTGGGTATCATCAGCATACTGATGATACCCCACCCTGAAACCACGAATGAGCTTGCCCAGCGGCTTCATGTAGATGTTGAACAAGAGGGGAGAGAGGACCAACCCCTGAGGGACTCCACAAACGAGAGGCCTTGGGGCGGACCTCTGCCCTACCGTCAACACTGACTGCGAGCGGCCCAGGAGGTAGGAGGAGAACCACTGTAAAACAGTGCCCCCCACTCCCAACCCCCTGAGACGCCGCAGTAGGATACCATGGTCGATGGTATCAAAAGCCGCTGAGAGGTCTAACAGGACTAGGACAGAGGAACAACCCCTGTCCTGAGCCCGCCAGAGATCATTCACCAGGACGACCAATGCCATCTCTGTGCTGTACCCGAGCCTAAAGCCCAATTGGTACGGGTCTAGATAATCAGTTTCCTCCAGGAACAAAGGAAGCTGATGCACCACCACGCTCTCAACAACCTTCGCTAAAAAGCGAAGGTTGGAGACCGGACGATAGTTGTTTAAAATAGCCAGGTCCAGAGCAGGCTTCTTGAGGAGGGGCCTCACCACCGCCTCCTTCAAGGTGGTGGGAAAGATACCCTCCCTCAAAGAAGCAGTTATTACTGCCTGGAACCAGCCTCATGTCTCCTCCCGAGCTGCATACACCAGCCAGGAGGGGCACGGGTCCAATAAACACGTGGTGGAACTCAGTCTCCTCATGATCCTGTCCACTTCATCCGGGGTCACAGGATCGAATTCATTCCAAATGACATCCTCAAGACTGCTCGATTCCTCCCCGTCAGTCTCCACCCAGTCAGAATCAAGACCGGCCCGAATCTGAGCAATTTTGTCTGCAAGATGATGACTAAACTCCTCGGCCCGCCCCTGCAAGGGCTCCTCCCTCACCTCCTGATTAAGGAGGGAGTGGGTCACCCTAAACAGGGCGGCTGGGCAATTATCTGCGGACATGATGAGGGCAGCGAAGTAATTAGACTTCACTGTCCTCATCACCGCGAGGTAAAACCTCGTAGCGGTTCTCAACCGCAATCGGTCAGATTCAGACCGGCTGGATCTCCAACTGCTCTCCAGACACCGTCTCCGATGCTTCATCTCCCAGAGCTTTACAGAAAACCATGGGGCCCATCGGGATCTGTGCCAGATCAGGGGTCACAAGGGTACAACATGGTCGAGCGCCTCGGTGGCAGCCCTTTCCCAGGCGTCCACCAAGGCGTTGGCTGGGCTGTGAGTGAGGGAGATAGGTATAGACCCAAGCGCCGTCTGGAACCATTCTGGATCCATTAGGCGCCTGGGGTGGAACCACCTGGTCGGTTCCGCAGCCCAGCAGCAAGGGGTAGCAAAACAGAAGAACAACCGCAGAAGATGATGATCAGACCATGACAGGGGGACAATCGTTGGCGAGCCCCCTCCCAGATAATCAAGCCACTGTCCAGATAGAAAAACTAGGTCAAGAGTGTGACCCCCCCATGAGTTGGACCCTGAATTATTTGGGTCAGGTCCATGGCCGTCATGGAGGCCATGAACTCCAGAGCCAACTCTGACACCCCCCCAGGGAAGGAAGGTTAAAATCGCCCAGAACTATAGGTCTGGGAAACTCAACCACCAACCCTGAAAGGGCATCGAGAAGCCCGGGCAGGGCCGTTGCTACACAGCTGGGTGCCAGGTATGTCAGCAACAAGCCCAACTGAGCCTGAGGGCCACACCTCAGGAGGAGTGACTCACTCCTGCCCACCTGTACGACAGTGGTCTCCCACGGACATAAAGTCTCCCGTATAACCCCTGCCACACCCCCGCCCCTGCCCTGAGCCTGTGGCTGGTGAAGCACACAAAAACCTGGAGGGCAAAGCTCAGTCAGAGGGAGACCTCCCTCTGAGCCCAACCAGGTTTCTGTAATGCATGCCAGATCCGCGCGTTCCTCCTCGATCAAATCACAGATGAAGGGAGCTTTGTTCACAATGGATCTGGCATTGAAATACACCAGCCTGAGCTCAGTGGCCTGATCCCCCTCACCCCCAGATAAACGGGTACCAGACGGAGGGTCGGAGCGCACCACCGCTTGAAGACAGCGGGGCCGTGATCCCAGATGTTGATATGGCCCTCCGTGTAACCGCCTGCTGCCATTCCCAATCATCGTGGGGATTTGAAACCCCACCCCACTGCTGGGAAAACCGGAGGTCCCCAACCCCAACCCTGTCTCGCCGGAAACCATGTCTGGCCTGGACTGACAACCGGTTGAAAGAATACACCCCATATCCCTCCCAACCCTACCATTCCACCCCCTCCCTAACCCCATAAAACAACCGGCTAAAAAACATACCAGGGGCCTCTTAATACGTTTCCACCAACGGTCCCTGTCTATGCCCAACCACCCAATCTTCATAATTAAAATATTTTTCTTTCTTCTGCATTAGTAAGTCAAATTTAAATATTCTTGTCCTTTAACTATAATGTTTAATTCTTTCTGATTCCCTCTAGTGTCCAATCTAAGCAAGAAAATGGTTAAAGAACACCTATCTGTTCCTGATGAACATAAATCAACAGGACCTGACAAATGACATCACAGAGTTCTGAAGGAGCTGGCAGATGCTATCTCAAAAATCCTGGAACACAGGAGAATTACTTGAGAATTGGAAAAAAAGCTAATGTGATTCCCATCATCAAAAAAGGAGAGAGGAAGAAAAAAAAAACAGCCAGGAAACTATAGACTAATCAGTCTAACATCAATACCTGGGAAGATATTGGAAGGATAATAAAAAACAGATCTGAGAACATCTAGAAACAAATAAAGTTATAACTAAAAGCCAGCATGGGTTTGTTAAAAACAGGTAATGCCAAACCAATCTTATTTCATTATTTGACAAAGTGGCTAAATTAGTAGATCAGTGAAATGCTGTGGACATAGTATACTTTGACTTCAGCAAGGCATTCAACAAAGTAGACAGCCACCTACTTCTTGGTAAGCTAAAAAAATGTGAGATAGACAGCATCACCACCAGATTTGTAACTGGCTGACAAACCATACTCAACGAGTCATCCTTAATGCTACTACATCTACATGGAGGGAAGTAAGCAGCGGGATACCACAACATTCCATCTTAGGCTAGTACTCATTAATATATTCATAAATGACTTAGATGAGGGAATAGAAGGGTAACTCGTCAAATTTGCAGATGACAGTAAGCTGGCAGGAATAGCCAACACCCCAGAAGACAAGCTCAGGATCCAAAGAGATCTTGATAGAGTTGAACAATGGGCCCTATCCAACAACATGAAATTTAATATGGAAACAAGGCAAGTTTTACACTTATGCGGGAAAAACCAAAGATAAAAGTACAGATTAGGTAAAACCTGGCTCCAAAACAGTAACTCTGAGAGAGACCTAGGAGTCCTAGTAGATGATCATTTAAATATGAACCAGCAGTATGAGGCAGCAGTCAAAAAAGCTAATACAATTCTTGATTGTATGAACAGATTTTGTATCAACAAAATCACTTGAAGTATTAGTACGACTTTACAAAGCCTTAGTAAGGCCACATCTGGAATACTGCATTCAGTTTTGGTCAACCTGGAACTAAGGAGAAACTTCCTAACAGTGAGGACAATTAACCAGTGGAAAAGCTTGCTGTCAAAAGTTGTGGGTGTTTCATCAGTGGAGGTTTTTAAGAAGAGACTGGGAAGTCTTTTTAAATTAATTTTAATTTTAATTTTAATTAATTTAATTTAATTTAATTTAATTTAATTTAATTTAATTTAATTTAATTTAATTATTTAATTTAATTTAATTTAATTTTAATTTTAATTTTAATTTGTTTAATTGTGGGCTAGTCTTAATTTAATTCTATTTTAAAGTGTACTTATTTGTATTGTTTTAACTTGCCCTGTAAACCATCCTGAGTCCTTCGAGAATAGGGCGGTATATAAAATCAAATAAATAAATAAATAAATAAATAAATAAATAAATAAATAAGTACAAATACAGTATAACTACTATACATTTTCCCAGTCAAAGGAAAATCTGACAATTTTGAAAGAGACGAAAGCAAATATGACGACTATAGGTGACCCTCAATGGAGCTACCATTTGGATAAATTAACTTCACATTTGAAAGGTGGCATAGCTCCAACATTCAATTTGTTGCATTATTTTTTAAAACTCACTGCATGTTTGGAAAGAAAAGAACAGGATATTCCATGAAAGACAGCTGGTAGAAATGGAGGAGGAACTTTTGAAGAGTAAGAAAAATTCAATATTAATGAGCAGTATTGATGAATAACTGATGAACATATACTGTATTTTCCGGCGTATAAGACGACTTTTTAACCCATGAAAATCATCTCAAAAGTTGGGGGGTCATCTTATACGCCGAGTCGTCTTATACGCCGGAAAAATACCTCTCGGATCTTTTCTCTTTTCTGCTGGGCGGCGGGATCGCTGGGTGAATGGAGGTAGGCGATGGCGACCCGTGGTAAAGCGGCTGACGGTGAACGGCGAACAGGTGATGGAGGGCAAACTCTCATCAGCTTCTGGGGCGGCTACTGCAGCTGCCGCCGTTGCTCTCTCTAGGACTGGCCATGCTAGCGCCTCCAATGATGGCTGTCAGGTCCTCGATGAGAGGAGGGGCAGGCAGTCCCCAGAGGTGCCCCGCTCGACCGTAGGAAGGGAGCACCTTTGCTCCCGCTGAGGCACCGCCTGACTCACGCCGACCAGAAGAATTGCTTGCCCAGTCACGGAGTGTGGAACTGAGAGCAGCAGCGCACCAGGCGAGAGAGCTCAGAGAAAAGAAGGCGAGGCACCCCTTTGGCGGGAAAGGAGCAAAGCTGGGCCAATCACAGAGCAGGCGGAGCAGGGAAACGTTACGGGAGGAAAGGGAGCTTGATTTAAAAGGCGAGGCAGGTGTGACGTGGGCGTGGAGATGTTCCATTAGAAATACCATAACGGAGGAGGCTCCGGGCGCTTTCCCGGATCGGAACATGCGAACTGAGGGTGCCACTACAGTCCTCGTGTTTCCCAGGGTTGCCCGTCATGCCAGACATTCCCTATAGCCCGATTCTTTAGCTCCCCACGTTCCTTAATTCGAGCAAATTTTGTCGGTGCTTCGTGGAGAAACAATATGCAAATGCCGTTTATTTAACCACGCAAAATTCGGGGAAACCTTGGTATTTGGGAACGAAAAGGCTTAAGACTTTTCATTTCTGTTTTATGCATGGGCTGGGTGGGTCACGAAGTTTACCTCTTTTATTTTAGCAACATCGTGGCACTTATAAAAAAAGGGTACTAAAAGAGTTGTTAATATGCAGATTGTGTGCCAGGAAGTGAAATATTGAGTTATTTCTTTCGCTTCTGTGTACCGTAAATATGCATAGAATCTGCATCTCCTCCTACTGGGGTGAATTCTCAATGAAGCACATTAGAGCTACCGGTACTTTATAAAACTGGGATTCTTTACCTTTGCTATAAGGCAGGGTTCCTCAAAGTCTTCAGCTTATTGACTCCCAAACACTCCTGTGACACATTGCATACTACCGCTCAGATCGTCTTGGAGACAGGGAGGGCTGGGCAGGCAGGGAGGGAGAGCTGACCCACCCAATCCAAGCAGATTTTGTATGCAGGAAATACATTGCTTGTTGTGATTGGCTGGTTGTTTTATACTGGGAATGGTGATTCTGAGGGAAGGTAGTCTGTCTGGTGAGCAGATACATGTGGTGGTGAATACAGTACAGCACAGCACCAGTATCTGTACTTGTTCATACAACTGGCTAACAGTCAAGGCCCCATCATGGCTACACCAGTAAGAAGAAAGAAATATGAAGCCAGTTTCAAACTTAAAGTTGTAAACTTTGCCATAGAACATAATAACTGTGCTGCTGCAAGACAATATGGAGTAACAGAAAAGATGGTTCGGGACTGGAAAGCAAATGAAAAAGCATTAAACAGTATGCCAAGGGGTAAGTGTGCATTAAGAAGAGGCACTCCACATTGGCCAGAACTTGAAAAACATGTAATGGATATGGTGAATGAGCATCGCCAAAGCGGTTATATAGTGACACGAAATAAAATATGTTTGTTTGCACTTCAGTGGGCCAAATCTAACCCAGATCACAGCAAAAGATTTAAGGCCACTGTATCCTGGTGTACTAGATTCTTGGAAAGGCATAATCTGGTACTGAGGCAAAAGACAAAAATTTCACAAAAATTACCTGCAGATCTTGATGCCAAAGTAATTAGTTTCCATTGATACGTAATACAACAGCGCAATAAACATGGCTATGCGTTAAGTAGTATCGGAAATATGGATGAAACTCCAATGAGTTTTGATATGGTTGGAAATAAAACTGTCCATCCAAAAGGTGAAAAAACAATTTTAATTAAAACAACAGGACATGAGAAGTCCAATTTTACAGTGGTACTAGCATGCACAGCTGATGGCGCCAGACTGAAACCAATGATTATTTTTAAAAGAAAAACAATGCCGAAACTCAAGTTCCCTGTTGGTTGTTTTGTACATGTGAATGAAAAAGGCTGGATGGATGAAGAAGGGGTAAAGCTATGGCTTGATAATGTATGGAGTAGGCGACCAGGTGGACTTATTCAAAAACGTAGTCTACTGGTGTGGGATATGTTCAGGGCTCATTTAACTCCCAGCACCAAGCAAAGGCTGGCAAGAATGAACACAGATGCGGCAGTTATTCCTGCAGGATTGACATCGTTGGTACAGCCACTGGATGTGTGCCTAAATAAGCCATTTAAAGATCGCATTCGAGAACAGTGGAATGAGTGGATGGTTAGCGGCAAAAAGTCATTCACAAAAGGAGGAAACATGCATGCTCCACAGTTGGATGTTTTGTGCAAGTTTGTCATAAAAGCGTGGAATGATATTGATGCAGAAACAGTAATCAAGTCTTTCAAGAAGTGTGGCATATCAAATTCATTAGATGGTATGGAGGACGACTACTTGTGGCAAGATGAAGAGGAAGCCGAAGCTGAGACCACACCATCTGATACGGAATTAGATCCATACGATGACTGCCTTACAAGTGTATCACAAGATGTCATTGATGTACTAATGAAATCAGATGATGAACAGGAGGATTTTGAAGGCTTTTAAAGGGAAACTGTCACGCCAGCAAATCCTGTAAAAATAGCTTGGAGTTACGATGGGTGTTGCTGACTCGCCAGGAACTTGCCCGGCACTTGCTCTCTCTCTATTGTTTGTTATCTTCCTCCTATCATCATCAGTTCCAGTTTGGTTGACAGCTTAGAAAACAAACAGCATGGCAGCTCCCATGGGTTTATGGTCTTATCCTTCCTTTCAGCTTTAGAGTGAATTAGGAAAAGTTTAATCCACTTGCACTGTTTTATGTTTACATGTTTGATGACAAACAGCCTTATGTTTATAAGTGACAGCTTTCCTACTAAGCACCTGCATGTCATAAGCATTTGAATTAAAATTACCATATTAAAATCAAATCTGATGTTTCTTAATTTTTATTTGGTGTGCGTTGGAAGAGGGGTAGTCTTATACGGTGAGTATAGCCCAAACCCTACAATTTAACAGGAAAAGTAGGGGGTCGTCTTATACGCCCAGTCATCTTATACGCCGGAAAATATGGTAGTCAGTGACTAAAGTCAGATGAAGAGCTTGAAAAAAACTAGAACATAGTGGGGTCTTTAGGCATCTCTTCAGGCTCAGGGCATGTATCCAAATTAAAACATTTCTGAGAAGGTGTTGCCTAGTTTCTGCTTAAATATGTCAAGTGGAGCCAACACAACCTCCTTGGTAATTGGTTCATTTTCAAAAATATTATTATGATGAAGCTTTTGCTAGGATCCAATTAGAATGCCTTCCTGTAACTTTTATTAATTCGTATGTCACACATAATGGATATAGAAACTGTGGATGCTGATGTTGAAGTTCCCTCCCAACCTAAAAAATGATGCTATGACCAAATAGTTACATTACAACAGGAGTTTGAGCAATAGCAATAGCACTTAGTCTTATATACCACTTCATAGCACTTTACAGAACACTCTAAGTCAGGATTGTCCAACTCGCAACGTCACCTGATGTATCGCAATGTATCATGACTTTTTTCCCCTTGCTGGCAATGGGGTGGATGCGGTTTCACCATGACGCATCTGGCCCACAGGCCAGCAGTTTGGCACCCTGCTCTAAGTGATTTACAGAGTCAGCATATTGCCCCCAACATTCTACTGACTTTGTAAGAATGGAAGGCTGAATCAACCTTGAGCAATCAGGATCGAACACCTGGAATGCAGAGTTCACTGGCAATACTGCATTCTAACCACTGCACCACCACAGTTCTTTGAGGAATGGATTAGAGTTGAAAAGGGCTCATTGCTGTGTTTATTGATTCAGCAGTGCATGTAACAGTCTCCTTGGCTAAAGCTATGGAAGGAATTCATTATAGAAGGTATGCCTCTAATAGTGTAACTCATGCATAAGATATCTTAGGAATCACAAAGTTGTGTTTATATTAGTGGCAAAATGGCTAAAAGGTCTGTATGTACTGGTATGAAACAAGGCTGTATTACTGCTCCCTTGCCTTTCAACACTGTGATAAATGCAGTAATGGAGAAAGTCTTTGTAGGTTAGAGTGGTGTCAAATTTGATCAAAATAAATTAATCACATCTACTGTTTACAGAGACAGTGTGACTTTTTCAGATAATGAAAGAGAAGCCTATGGTAACCTACACAGTACAAACATGCATCTATCAATCATTAATACAATTGTTGCTACTGTATGTGCAAAATTTTCTACCTTGCTTCAAAATGATTTGTAAAAGCTTGAAGATGTCTGAATATGCTCCTTATGCTAAACATGAGAAAATTCAATCTATGAGAGTCAAATTCAGAATTAAAGAATGTGCTGCAATCAATCTATGGTAGCTGATAAAATTCAGAAGCATCGATGCAATTTTTTGGAGAAACCTGCTACATTGTCCCATATTGATTTCTTTATCCATTGTTTTGGAAATCATGCCTGTGAGTTGCACATTTCATTAATGAACTCCAAAGAAATATTTGATTGAAGTATGTGGAAGAAGATCTTGTGAAACTTCAACTTAGCTGATAGAAATGAAACAACTATAGTACCTCATGATAAAAATAAAAAATAGAGAAATATACAATGTGACATCAGTCAAAAAAATTACACTTGCCTTTTACAGCATTCACATGAATGCTCTGATTTTATTCAGTTTATATTTGATTTTGTTTCCTAAATGCCAAACATTGCATTTTTCTTGGCTGAATTTCAGACCTGTTCTCTGACATATCAAGTTAATATTTCTAGAGTATAACTATTCTACCTAATATTGTCATATGATACAGTGGGGAAATTTAGCTCAGTTCTGCAGATTATGATATTTTAAGCGATATCCTTGAGTTAAGATATCCATTTTGCTTCTTTATCTCCAAAACATATTGCACTGTCCATTTTGGAGAGCTCTAGGCATGCAAATACTGTAGATGCAAGAGATTTGGTTTGAATAGGTTTCCGGTCTCTGTGTTGGGCAATCTCATTTTCCTGATGAACTTTAGAATAAGAGAGTATCAATGGGTTATATGATGCCTTCCAGGACACTTGTTTTTTCTGAAAGTATTTTTAGGTTGGATTTTGAAATGGGAAGACAATAATAGGAGATAAATTTCTTTCTTCTTTTTTGGAAAAAAAAATTAGTTTTTATAGGGTTAAGGAGGGGGGTAAGGGGATGGGAATTAGGGTTAGGTTGCGGATGGGCGTTGGGTTTTCCCCCAATAACATTCAATATTTCGCAAACAGCATATTGTCTGGGTAAATATATATAAATAAAAGTAATAAAGCTAATAATTGATAACAATTATAGGTATAATAGACTATCATAAACAATACAAAGTTTTCAATGTATAGTATTTTTCTTACTCAAATAAATTCAAAATTGCATATCACATTCCTTTCTCTCTAACTCACTTATCTAGCCACTGATAAAATTTATTCTAAGTTTTATAGTAAAGTGAATGCTCTTCCTCTTTAATCTTTAAAGTTAATCTATCCATTTCTGCACAATCTAATATTTTCTTAATTAATACTTCTTCAGTCAGTAACTTTTCATTTTTCCAATATTGGGCATACATGATTCTCACTGCTGTCAATACATGTAACATTAAGTATCCACTCTCCTTGTCATAGTTGGGACCTATCATTCCTAACAGAAACAATTTTGGTTTAAATTCTATTTGTTTTTTAATCATCTTCTCCAACCATAAGTGTATCTTAAGCTAAAACCTTTTAGCTTTAGGACATGACCACCAGATATGGTAATAAGTGCCTGGTCTTTGGTTACATTTCCAACACACATTTGAAGTATTTTTAAACATTTTGGCTAGTCTCACTGGTGTCATGTGCCATCTATAAAACATTTTATACAAATTTTCTTTATATGGTACAGCTTTGGTTAATCTAATATTTCTATCCCATAACTTTCCCCATTCTTCAAGCTCTATAGTATGTCCAATGTTTTTTGCCCATATTATCATTGTTTCTTTAACTTGTTCCTCCTCCATCTTTAAGTTAAGCAGAAATCTATAGAGTTTTTTTAATCAGCTTTTCATCTGTTTTTAACAATATGAGATCAAGTTCTGTCTGTTCCTTATAGAGCCTCGTCATTTTCATGTCTTTTTCATTTCTTGATTGGATTTGTAGGTATGGCCACCATGATAGGTCAATACCTTGTTGTTGTAAGTCTTGTCTAGATTTCAATCTTCCTTCATAGTCCAGTAAGTCTTTATATGTTACAAGTTTATCATAATTAATTAAGTTTGGGTAAACAAAAGTTTCCATTGTTGAAAGCCATTCAGGTATCTTAATATAACTTTTTTCTTTTATTTTTTCCCATTCTAAGAGAAGTGTGTTTCTTATAACATGGTTCTGGAAATATCTATGTGGTTTATTCTTCCCATACCAGAGAAAGGCATGCCAACTAATCTGCAGGTCATGCCCCTCTAGGTATAGTAGCCTTTTTTCCCCTAAGTGTTATCCATTCATTAATCCATGTTAAAATAGCTGCTTGGTAATAAATCTTCCAGTCTGGGAGTCCAAATCCTCTCCTTTCTCTAACGTCCTGTCCCAGGAGCCTAAAAGCGATGGTGGCAGTGGCGACGAGGCATCACCGGCCCGCCCCTAAGCCACTACAACCATTGGAGCCATCCAAGAGGGGCCAGCAGCTCTGCTCTGCCCCGGCCCCCTGATCGACTCCCGGACAGCGGCGGCGTCTCCGAGCGATCAACGGAGGCGTCGCGGGCCAGCTGGGTGGCGGAGGCAGCGGCACCGTCAGCAACGGCGGCGGTGAGAGCTCCACGGGGCCCTAGTCTGTCATCTCCCCACGGGCCTGAACACCGGCGGAGGCAGTGGCGGTGTGGCGCCTCTGACCCGCCCCTGAGCCGCTGCAGCTGCTGCAGCCATCCGGAGTGGGGCCGGCGCCTCCACCCTCGGCTCCCTGTTATGCCCCCCTGGGCAACAGTGGCATCTGCAAAGATCAGGAAAGACGCCATGGATCAAATGGATCAGCTTGGCGGCGGAAGAGGCAGCCGCAGCAACCGCCCTGAGCAGGACCGGAGTCGCTCCTCTGCCTCGACCTCCTGGCCTGCTCCTGATCAGCGGCGGCGTCTCCATGGGATCAAGGAGACGCCGCAGACCGGCTATGTGGGCCTGATCGACCACCACCGAGGGGCCTTGACAGCGGCACTAAGTTTCTCCAGGCCCCGGTCGACCAACTTACCTAAAACCCTCGACGGCAGCACTACTAGACGCGGTGTGGCATCTCCGGCCCGCACCCTGGGTGCCGACGGTGTCTCCGTGCCGATCTACAACCTAAAGACGCCACGATGCAGCTGACCAGTGGAGATAGCGGCGACTAGACCACCGAGGCCATCACCATCTTGCCTCCACCAGCTCCCAACCCCCTGCCCTCCCTCGCCCCACAGGACATGATGGGCCTGGGTGCAAGCCACGGTGGCAGAGTGGCTTGACATTACACCTGCAGCCCCATAGAGGTGAGAGCTCTATGGGGTATGCTTTACCCAGAGTGGGTCCTGGACCACCCCCAGAAGCAGAATCACAACCCATCGTGAGAGGATGGGGAGTGGCCTGCTTCTGGGGTTCACCCAGCCAAGTGGCAGTGGATGGGTGACGGTCCAGATACCCACCTACCCAACTCGACCCTCCTTCCAATGCTCCACCCAGGGGACCGCCTTCCCAATGCTTCCAAATGCTTCCTATGCTTCTCCAATATTCAAGCATAGACCTACTCGCCCTCAGGAGTTCCCCCCTCTCCTGGGTGCGTCCCGCCTACAATACATCGAATCTCGATGACGGGCCCAACCATTGGGCCTCTGAGAGATGGCCAGGCAGGGTCAGGGGCCTCCATCAAAAGTCCAACAAGAGGCCCCTGGTTAAGTTCCTAGTCAAATTCTTTGTCGGGTTAGGGAGGGGGGTGGGAAAAGACTATGGTTGTTCGGGGAAGGCAGGCCTTCCAGCTACCATAGCGCAGGCCAGGCCTACGACCATTCGCGATGGTGGAGAACGAAGACCAGTCGCCAACAAAGCCCAGTGGCGAGCTGACGAACAGCCAATTCCCAGAATGGTGGGGAACGGCAGAAGGTGCACAAGCAGAGGGCCGTATCGTCACCGGGAGAGTCATCTCCGCTCTGTACAAGTGGTGAGACGCTCCGACCCTCTGTACTTCCCCCGAGGACCCGGGAGCGATGGTGTGCAGCCTCCTGTGCTCAGGCTGGTCTACCTAAATGCCAGGTCCATAGCTAACAAGGCTCACCTCGTTCGTGACCTAGTGGAGAGCGAGCACGCGGACCTGGCTTGCATCACGGAAACCTGGCTGGGCCCAGAGGGCGGTGTCCCTCTAGTTGACCTCTGCCCACCAGGTTTCCAAGTGCTGCACCAGCCTCGGGCCCATGGGAGAGGCGGGGGAGTGGCAGTTATCATCAGGGAATCCCTTAGCCCACGAGAGACCACCGTCCCTCAGATAGTCCGGTGTGAGTCTCTCCTGCTGCTGGCGTACCTACCACCTAATCATGCAGCGGCAGCCCTGCCCAAGCTACTCGATGTCCTCTCAGGGTTGGTGGTTGAATTCCCAAAACTCATGGTCTTGGGCGACTTTAACCTACCGTCCCTGGGAGGATCGTCCGAACTAGCTCGGGAGTTCATGGCTTCCATGGCGGCCATGGACCTGTCGCAAATAATTTCTGGACCGACTCATGAGGGAGGCCACACCCCAGACTTGGTGTTCTTGTCTGGACGGTGGCGTGATGATATCGGTGGGGGTGCCACGACCGTTACGCCCCTGTCATGGACTGATCATCACCTCCTACGGCTAGACTTCCCCTTTGCCACCCCCCGCCGTGGGTGCACGGTGCCAACCAGATGGTACCGCCCTAGGCGCCTAATGGACCCTGATAGGTTCCAGGCAGCGCTTGGGGACGCACATGCACTCCCTGCTCACAGCTCGGCGGATGCCTTAGTGGAAGCCTGGGAAAAGGCAGCCACGGAGGCTCTGGACCGAGTTGTACCCCTGCGGCCTCTGACCCGGCGCAGATCCCAGCGAGCCCCATGGTTCACCGCGGAGCTCCGGGAGATGAAGCGTCAGAGACGGGGCCTAGAGAGCCGTTGGAGATCCAGTCGATCCGAATCCGACCGATTGCGATTAAGAATCCTCACCAGGTCTTATCTCGCAGCGATAAGGGTGGCAAAATCCAACTACTTTTCCACCCTCATTGCGTCCGCAGATAATCGCCCGGCTGCCTTGTTCAGGGTGACTCGCTCCCTACTGAACCAAGAGGTGAGGGAGGAACCCTTGCAGGGTCGAGCCGAGGAATTCGGTCAATATCTGTTGGATAAAATCGCTCGGATTCGAACTGGCCTGGACTCCAACTGGGCAGAGTTGGAAGAACAGGACATGGACAGTCTTGTCGACGTCATCTGGGAAGAATTTGATCCTGTGACTCCTAAAGAAGTGGACAGGATTATGAGGAGGTTGAGCTCCTCCACATGCTTACTGGACCCATGCCCTTCCTGGCTGGCTTATGCGGCTGGAGAGGGGACATGAGGCTGGTTCCTGGCGGTCATCTCTGCTTCTCTGAGTGAGGGCCACTTCCCCACCGCCTTGAAGGAGGCAGTGGTGAGACCTCTCCTCAAGAAGCCCACCTTGGACCCATCCTCATTGAATAACTTTCGTCCAGTCTCCAATCTTCGCTTCCTTGCGAAGGTTGTTGAGAGCGTGGTGGCGCATCAACTTCCTCAGGTCCTGGATGAAGCGGTTTATCTAGACCCGTGCCAATCGGGCTTCAGGCCGGGCTACAGCACAGAGACGGCATTGGTCGCTCTGATGAATGATCTCTGGAGAGCCCGGGACAGGGGCCATTCCTCTGTCCTAGTCTTATTAGATCTTTCGGCGGCTTTCGATACCATCGACCATGGTATCTTGCTGCGACGCCTCAGGGGACTGGGAGTGGGAGGCACGGTTCTGCGTTGGTTCTCCTCCTTTCTCCAGGGTCGCTCGCAGTCGGTGCTGGCAGGGGGACAGAGGTCGACCCTGAGGCCTCTCGTTTGCGGAGTCCCTCAGGGGTTGGTCCTCTCGCCTCTCCTGTTCAACATCTACATGAAACCGCTGGGTGAGATCATTCGTAGCTTTGGAGTAGGGTACCATCAGTATGCTGATGACACCCAGCTTTTCATCTCAACTCCAAACAGCATCAGTGATGCCCTCGACGTGATGTCCCGCTGCCTGAAAGCGGTCTGGGAATGGATGGGGAGGAACAGGCTTCAACTGAACCCGGACAAGACTGAATGGCTGTACGTACCGGCAAGCCAGGATACTCAGAGCATCCCACCCCTTAACATCGGGGATGAGTTACTACCCCCTGTTGATAGGGCCCGCAACCTGGGTGTCCTCCTAGACTCGCAGCTATCCCTGGAAGATCACATAGGAGCTGTGACCAAGGGGGCCTTCTCCCGGGTTCGACTGGTGCACCAACTACGACCTTATCTGGACCTGGATGCCTTACGTACAGTCACCCATGCCCTTGTGACCTCTCGCCTAGACTACTGTAACGCTCTCTACATGGGGCTGCCCTTGAGATCCACTCGGAAGCTTCAACTGGTGCAAAGTGCAGTGGCACGGACACTTTTGGGGGCCTCCCGATACTCCCATATCACACCTCTCCTCCGTGCGCTGCACTGGCTTCCGGTTGCCTTCCGAGTGAAATTCAAGGTGCTAACAATGACATACAAAGCCCTACATGGCATGGGTCCGGACTACCTACGGGAGCACCTTCTGCCAATGTCAACACCCCACCGTCCTGTGCGCTCCCACAGAGAGGGCCTCCTCAGGGTGCCACCACTCAAGGAATGTCGGCTGGTGGCCCCCAGGGGGAGGGCATTCTCAGTGGGTGCGCCAGCCCTCTGGAACTGCTTGCCAACTGAAATCCGGATGGCCCCCGACCTCCGCACCTTCCGGCGCGACTTAAAAACTTACCTGTTCCAGCAGTCCGGCCTGGCCTGATAGCTCTAATTGGGGTCCCAGTTTGTTTTGACTATTGTTTTTTCAGTATTGTTTCAATCTGTATACCTACCTTACTCTGTACACCGCCCCGAGTCCCTTGGGAGAAGGGCGGTTTATAAAAACAAATAAATAAATAAATAAATTTCACTTTAATTTGTGCTTTTTTCCCTTGCCAAATAAATTTCAATATTATGGTATTCAGTTCATCAAAGAAGGCTTTTTTTAATTTTACCAGAGTAGTCTGAAATTAAAAAAAAGTATTTTCGGTAAGATATTCATTTTAATTGTAGCTATTCTCCCTAGCATTGACAGTTGGAGATTTTTCCACTTTTCTAAGTACAGTTTTATTTGTTTTAATAATTTTGTATAGTTGTCCTCTTTTACTGTTATACATCTTGCTATTAAGTAAATTCCCAAGTACTTAACTTTTTTAACTATTTGAAGATTTGTTTTTCTTGCAAGTTGCGTTTTCTGTTTTTCTGTTAAGTTCTTTGTCAAAACTTTAGTCTTTTCTCTATTTATTATCAGGCTTGTGACCTCACTATATTGTTCTAGGGTAGCCAACAATTTTGTGGTTGTTTCCAAAGGTTCTTCCAATATAAAGACCAAGTCATCCACAAATGCCTGCAATTTATATTTTTCAACCTTTATCTCCAGTCCTTTAATCTCAAAGTCTTATAATATTTCTGTTCAATACTTCCAAGGTTCATATAAATAGTCATGGGGATAAAGGACATTCCTGTCTTGTGCCCTTTTAAATATTAACATTTTCTGTGTAGCCTCCATTTACGATTATTCTAGCAGTCTGTTTATCATAAATTGCATGAACTGCATTCATAAAGTTTTCCCCAAAGTCTATGTCAACAACTTTCTGAAATATAAATTGCTAATTTAAGTTATCAAATGCTTTTTGTGCATCAAAAAATATCAAAGCCATCTGTTTGCCTGGATGAGCTTCATAGTACTGTAAAACATCCAGAATTGTTCTTAAATTATTTTTTTATCTGTCTTTTAGGCAAAAAGCCATTTTGATCTGTGTGTATAAATTCAATCAAGAATTTCTTAATTCTATCTGCCATTATCGAAGCAAAAAAATTATAGTCTACATTTAGTAATGAAATTGGTCTATAATTTTTTATATGTGTGAAGTCTGTATCTTCTTTAGGTATTAAATACCATGTCTTTGGTATTTTAGTTTTCAGGAGAATTTCATTACAAAGTTCTTTCAGGATCAGAGTAAACACATCTTGTAACGCATTGTGGAATTCTGCAGGTAGTCCATCTGGCCCCAGAGTCTTGTCCTTTTTTTTTTTTTGCCTTTTTATAGCTTCTATAATCTCCATCATTGATATTGGTTCGTTCAATATATTTCAGATATGCTGGGGAATTTTTGGTAAATTTGCTTTTATTAAATACTGCTCTATTTTTTCCTTAGAGATTTCCTTTGCCTTATAAAGTGTCTCATAATATTCTTTAACAATTCTTTTTCATTTCATCGTATTTCTCCTTTTGTATCCTGTAATTTCTTTATCATTTTCTTTTCTTTTTTCCTTTTTCAATCTATATGCTAGCCATCTTCTCGGCTTGTTAGCGTTTTCAAAGAAATTCTGTTTAACCCATTTAATCTGTTGAGCCATTAATTCCATCTCAGCTAAGTTTAATTTGTGCTTTATTAGGAGATAAATTTCTAACCATTATTACTTCAAGTAGCCAAATTTATCTGCAAATTGTGCAAAATAGACAAATTCGGTAGCACAGTATGGTAGCATATGGGATGAGATGGGGGAGATGTTAGAAACTTAAACATAACATGAAAATGTTTTAGTTCCAAAAATTTTATATTTGTATTTGCAATGTTAAATTCTGAAAACAAACACACACACACACAAACAATTCTGCCCTTCTAGTAAAGTCCCTTGTAGTTTTCTTGCTATTTTGCAGAATGATTGTGCCTTCCCAACCCTTGTGAAGCTGCTTATGTGTGTATCTTCTAAAATATGCTTCCCTGGGCTTTTCAATAGAAAAAAATGAAACTATATTGCATACGGTTTTAGATCAATACAAAAAATATTAATGAATTATACAATTCACATTGTCAAGAGCAGGGGTCTTCAACCTTGGCCCTTTTATGACTTGTGGATTTCAACTCCCAGAATTCTTCAGCCAGCGTGCCTGGCTGAGGAATTCTGGGAGTTGAAGTCCACAAGTCATAAAAGGGCCAAGTTTGAAGACCCCTGGTCAAGAGGATTAAAATCCTTTGGTATATCCTGCACTCAATCAACAACCACGGGTGAATAGCTAATGTCTGATCAAATGTCAAAGAAATACAGTTTTTAAACTCATTCCCTCCATCACCTTTTCTGTTTATCCTGTGGCTTGCTCATTGCAGCTGGCACATTGAGCCATAGCTGACAAAGCTAGTTAACTGAGTACTGTGAAGCTCAGATATTCTTTAGAGAACACAAACAGTAAGTTAGGTCTCACCCTCTGATTGAATGTAAGAGGAGAAAAGAAATCAGCTGAATATAAGTAACAACACATTTAAAAGAGCTCAAAGACCAAGAAAATTGTAATCCTGTGTAAATTAAAAAAGCAACAATTGCCAAGATACTGTTTCTCACCTACTCTCAAGTCTCTGCTTTTTATAGACATATTTGCAGGCTATTTGTGACTTTGGGGATTTTAATGTAAACAAAAGACAGAAAAATATTTAAATATGTGTATTAACATGTCCTTTAAAGCATTTCTCTTCACAAATCGATTTAAGCTTATGGTCTCTCAAAATATGCTCTTGTATATTTTTACATTTTTTTTCACAGTTTAATTAATTGGTTGCTTTTGACTTGAGAGCTCATTTGAAGTACGTGAAAACTGGTTACCAACTCAATTTTTACCTCTAGTTTGGAAGGTATAAGTCAAGCTGGTGCTGATAAAAATTTGCATTGGCCAGGATGGTTTCTTCTTTTTTTTGAACCTATTTTTTGATCAGGATTGGGAAAGGAGTTTTACATTTTTCAGTGTAGGCTATTAATAATCAGTTCAACAATGCAATCAATTTACTAATGAACTAGAGCAGTTGTGGCAAACCTATGGCATGCATGCCAGAGATGGCACTCAGAGCCCTTTCTGTTGGCACACGTACCACCGCCACCAGCAGCAGGTCCATCAGGCCACCACCGCCGCCCAGAGCAGGAGCCCTGCCCAGCACAAAGGAGGCAAAGCAGCCAACTAGCAAGCTTGAGTAGAGGTGGTAGAGCTGAGGTCACCAACCATTGTCAATTGGTGGACTGGAAGAAAAGGGAGGGCAAAGCATTTTACATGCATGCATCCGTGCATGGGGCCGTGAGCATGCATGTGCTGCAAATGGGGCGGGGCTAGTGCCTGCGTGATACTCACTAGCCCTGCCCCATTCTTATGTGGTACAGCGCCTTGTATCTGTACCCCGTGGTGTGGCGGCGGCTGTTTTTGCGCCTTGTAGCACGGTGGCCCATTTTTGTGCCCCCAGTTTTTGCCTGCCAGAGGTGGCACTCAGAGGCACCTCCCTGTCCCCCCCCCCCGAGGGCACCACAATGCTGATGCGGCCCTGGCACTTTGCGATAAATAAGTGAGTTTTTGGTTGCAGTTTGGGCACACAGTCTCCAAAAGGTTCGCCATCACTGAACTAGAGAATTTCCCTTTGTTGCTCTCATTTAGACAGTAGCTGGACAGGTATCTGTCAGCTGGCCATACAAAATATCTTCCAATTATGAAATGGTGATGAGGATAAAGCAAATGTTACTGAATTTACTGAACATTTACATCCCCATTGCTGATTCTCTCAGTTCTCATTTTATTGATCATATCATTTTATTCAGATTTCTTCAGAAGTATTCCTCCCAAATGCTTTTCCTTCTTCATAGCTTCACTCTAGGGCTGCTCTTTTTCCCCCAGTATGAAGTCTGGTTATTTTGGTTGCTGTTTTATGCTTTGATTTTACCCTTCTGTCATTGATTAATTTAATTTTGTTATAAAATATTATTTTAGCATTGTTGATATTTGATGAATTTCTCTTTGAAAAAAAATCACACTTGGAGTAGTTTGCATTTGAAAATGTGGACCATCAATGTTCAAGTTGTGGGTTTTATATTGGTGTGCATTCATCCATTTCACTGTTTTTATTAAGCTTATTGTATTGCTGAAGCAAGTGGTTTAAATGAAGTGCAAAAAGTTCCAGTTACTGAAAATACAACTGGAGGAAATATTGAAATAAGCAAAATAATAGAGGGAACCTGATGTTCAACCTGCAGAGGGTAAGAAATTCAACTTATTATTCAGGAACTTCATAAGAGCACTTCCCAAACATGTGATATCTGACTTTTTAATTAAATAAATTTGCTAGCTCATATTAATTCTAAATGAACTTCTGAAGTGTGACATACAGTACATCTGCCATACATTCTGAGGGAATAGGTGAGGCAGGACATTGTTGATATTGCAAATGTTTTTCCCCCCAGAGACTTAAATGCACCATGATAGAAGCAGTGACTTTTTAGCTGAGTCTTACAGTTACCTGTTGTATTTAAAAATCTGTGTATTTGGTTTTGCTAAAGGGGAAAAAAGGAAATCATAGGACAAAATAAATTGACAGTGCTTGATAGAACTAATACTGTATTCATACTGCTTTGAGTCATTTTCTTGACTTCCCTTCCTTCCTTCCCTTCCTTCCTTCCCTCCCTCCCTCCCTCTTTTCTTTCTTTTCTTTTCACATTCTTTCCCTTTCTTTCTCCCTCTCCATCCTCCATATCAGCATAAAATAAGTTGTGTGTTTCTGTTTTACAATTCAGCTTTGAATAAAATCTTTCTCCATTTAGCATCAACTTCCTTTTCTATAAAATGGATGTTTTGTGACTGATTGCACTCCTAACGCAGCAATTTTGTGTCAACAATGCTACACCATATCGATTATCAGTTGATTACTCAAATACTTTTCCAAGTGGCAAACATGCTAGTAAAGCATCTAAAGGCATTTAAATATATATTGACCTGAAAATAAGCGTATTGAGAATATCAGATTTACTTTAAATTATATTTTGTTCATATCTCTAATGAACTTAATAATATAATATACAATAAATTGCTTAATAAAGCTTGTGTGAAAGGGAAAAAATGCTGCAAATTCAAAGGTGATTGTAGGAACTAGTATACAGAATAAAAGAAACATCTTTTCCTTTGAAAATGATTGTTACCTTTAGAAAACATTTTTCTAATATTTTGTAAAACTTTCCATCATCACTGTTAAATGGTGGGTTCTTTGGCACAGGAATGAAGATGAGGTAGCTGAGTACAGGGAAACTCATATTTTATTTCATGCAGAATCTATACTGAGCAAATGGCTGCAACTAGCCTCAATATATAGTCTAGCCCCTAGGCGGCAGCCAATCAGTTTGAAGCAACCATTGCCGCCTAGGGATAGCCAATTGTAGCTCTGGAGACTTGTAGTCTGGGTTGCTGGAGAGCTGTTAGCTGCTCCAGCAACCCACGTGGTATTACTATGAGCCCAGTACATAACACCCCTCCCATCTTAGATCAGACAATATTAACACAAGTTAGTCTCAATGCAATTATCAAGACTCATTATCAAAACACACTAAAATAAAGATAATAGAACAAAAAAATCCATATAGGTTACAACGAGATTAAACAATGTCTGAATGAATAGGCTTCATGGATAGCACACTTAGGCAGTTACAACATAGCACCAGTTTCTGTAGTATAGTGGCATACAGCAATACAACAATATTATAGCTCTTTATTTTACAACGTAATCAGCAAGATATAAAGGAGGCTTGTGTGTCCTAGTGGAACATCTCGGAGTCCCCATCACTTTGTGGTCTACCAGCTTACCCAGTGGGCTGGGTAGACTTGTGTCCCTTTGTGCTCCTGAGTCAGGGGGATTAAATGCTCTCTGGATGGCCTCTCCAGGTTGGCCCACCCCAGAGTCAGATTGATCAGCAGAGTAGGCGCAGCGGTTGCTGAGGTTTGGATGGCTTGCTCCTTCAGGGGATCCATGTTGCATTCCAGGACTCCCCACTTCTCCCTCTGGTTCCACCTCAATTATGAAGGAAAAGTCCTGTGAGTCCATGTGAGGACTGGCTTGGCTGCAAGTTTGAGGACCTTGGGAGGGACATATGATGCAGTCCTCACTTAGTGGGCCGTTCTGGAAACCGTTTCCTGAGCTGATCAATATGTCGTCCGACAACTCGCCCTCCCTCCAACCCCACTTCATAAGACAGGGGTCCGGATGCTTTGGTAATCTGACCAGGAACCCACAGATTCCCATGACCATAGTTCCTGGCCCAAACCCAATCACCAATGTGCAGCCCCCTTGGGGATTTTGGTCGAGAGGCTTCTGCTGCCACTCTATCTGGATGCAACCTGTCCAGTTTAGTGATCAAACACCTCCCCCATCGTAGTTCTGCAGGACTTTTGCCTGTAGCAGTGCAGGGCGTAGAATGCTGGCAGAGTAGAAAATCTGCCAATCTGTGATGCCAGTCACCTGTGACAATGCAATTGAGTGATTCCTTCATTGCTTGACCATTAGAAGATGGATGAAAAGGCGCAGACATTGCATGTCTGATGAGATTAGCTCTAAGGAAGGCCTGAAATTCAGTAGCAGTGAATTGAGCCCCATTGTCTGAAACTAAGACATCTGGCAACCCATGTGTGACAAAGAGTTTTCTCAGCACCTGGATGGTCCTAGCAGTACTCATGTTAGGAACTGGAATTACTTCCAGCTATTTTGAGTGGCTATCTACTACTATAAGGAAGAGCTGTCCCTAAAAGGACCCAGCATAGTCTATGTGAATCCTAGACCATGGAGTGTGCATTTCCTCCTGTGGGAAGTCAGCTCCCCAGAGAAGGAAATATTAAAAGGGCAGAATATGTTTCCCTAAAGGATTTTAAAAGCAGAAACCAACCCTGCCCCCAAGTCTTTCTGTCCCAAGCACAAACCAAGTCAGCAGGAATGAAGAGGTGATAATCTTGTCAGGAAACTGGGATTAGGAAGAAAGATCTCTAGAGTCAACATCAGCCACAGCCCCAGGGAAGCAGGGGACATAATAGTACATACAACCAGCAAGAATCCTAGAGGGGCACACCTAAGCTCAGGACAGAATACGTGACAAAGGAAACAAATAGGAAATAACTCCAGACAATAGAGTCCAGGGGATATAAAAAACCACTACCCACATGTGCTCAGTCCTTTTTTTCCTGTTGTATCCATCTTTCTGTCTGGCTTTCCTCTGCAATAAACTACAACCTTCTTCCCAAAGCAGTTGACATGTTTATTCCCCGAATGGAGGAACCATGATGAAGACTTTTCTTCCTACACTTCCATCTGTGAATTGGAGCCTGTGGCATTTCAGGCCTAGATTGCTGGCATGTATAACAACCATGGACTTGTGCCTCAATGTCCTTATCATGGCCAGGCCACCAAAGGTAGCTTCTAGCTAAAGCTTTCATTCTGACAATGCCTGGATGGCCTTCATGTAATGACTGTAAAACCCTGTCTGTTAGGGAACTGGGAATTATGACTCTGCTTCCCCATAAACCCCTTCATGGATTACTGCCTTGTCGTGGCGAAGGGGCTTGCGTAATTCAATGAAGCTATGAGCTATGCCGTGCAGGGCCACCCAAGATGGAAAGGTCATAGCAGAGAGTTCTGACAAAACGTTATCCACTGGAGAAGGAAATGGCAACCCACTCCAGTATCTTTGCCATGAAAACTCTATGGACAGTACCAAAAGGCAAAACAATATGACGCTGGAAGATGAGCCCCTCAGGTCAGAAGGCATCCAATATGCTACTGGGGAAGAGCAGAGGGCTAGTACTAGTAGCACCAGAAAGAATGAAGCGACTGGGCCAAAGCTGAAAGGACGCTCAGCTGTGGATGTGTCTGGTGGTGAAAGGAAAGTCCGATGCTGTAAAGATTTTTTCTCCATAGGAACCTGGAATGTAAGATCCATGAATCAAGGCAAGATGGATGTTCGCAACATTGTACAAGAGGTAGCAACTAAAACCATCCCAAAGAAAAAGTAATGCAAGAAAGCAAAATGGCTGTCTGAGGAAGCTTTGCAAATAGCTGAGGAAAGGAGGGAAGCGAAAGGCAAGGGAGAAAAAGAAAGATACGCCCAATTGAATGCAGAATTCCAGAGAATAGCTAGAAGAGATAAGAATGCCTTCTTAAATGAACAGTGCAAAGAAATAGAAGAAAACAATAGAATAGGGAGGACTAGAGATGTCTTCAAGAAAATTGGAGAGATGAAGGGAACGTTTCATGCAAAAATGGGCATGATAAAGGACTAAAATGGCAGGGACCTAACTGAGGCAGAAGAGATTAAGAAGAGGTGGCAAAATTACACAGAAGAACTATACAAGAATGAGATTAACGTCCCTGATAACCATGATGAGGTGGTCACTGACCTTGAGCCAAACATCCTAGAATGTGAAGTGCAGTGGGCCTAAGAAAAACTGAGCAACAACAAAGCTAGTGGAGGTGACAATATTCCAGCTGATCTATTCAAAATCTTAAAAGACGATGCAATAAAAGTGCTACACTCAATTTGCCAGCAAATTTGGAAAATTCAACAATGGCCACAGGATTGGAAAAGATCAGTTTACATTCCAATTCCAAAGAAAGGCAGTGCCAAAGAATGTTCAAACTATCACACCATTGCACTCATTTCACATGCTAGTACAGTTATGCTTAAAATCCTACAAGCTAGATTCCAGCAGTATGTGGATCAAGAACTACCAGAAGTACAGGAAGGATTTTGAAGAGGCAGAGGAACTAGAGATCAAATTGCCAACATACGCTGGGTCATGGAGAAAGCTAGGGAGTTCCAGAAAAACATCTACTGCATCATTGACTATGCTAAAGCCTCTGATTGTGTGGATCACAACAAACTGAAGCAAGTTCTTAAAGAGATGGGAGTACCCGACCATCTCATTTGTCTCTTGAGAAACCTATATGCAGTCAAGAAGCAACAGTGAGAACTGGACATGGTACCACTGATTGGTTCAAAATTGGAAAAGGAGTCCGGCAAGGCTGTATACTGTCACCCTGCCTATTTAACCTATATGCAGAGCACGTCATGAGAAAGGCAGGGCTATATGAATCAAAAGTTGGAATTAAGATTGCCGGGAGAAATATCAACAACCTAAGATATGCAGATGATACAACTCTAATGGCAGAAAGTGAAGAGGAACTAAAGAGCCTCTTGTTTCAAGTGAAGAAGGAGAGTACAAAAGTTGGGTTGAAACTTAACATTAAGAAAACCAAGATCATGACATCCGGCCCTCTCAATTCCTGGCAAATAGATGGGGAAGAAATGGAGGTAGTGACAGATTTTATTTTCCTTGGCTCCAAAATCACCGCAGATGGGGACTGTAGCCAAGAAATTAAAAGACACTTGCTTCTGGGGAGGAAAGCCATGGCAAATCTAGAGAGCACACTAAAAAGCAGAGACATCACCCTGTCAACAAAAGTGCGTATAGTCAAGGCTATTGTCTTCCCAGTTGCAATGTATGGCAGTGAAAGCTGGACCATAAGAAAGGCTGAGCACCAACGAATTGAGGCCTTTGAACTATGGTGCTGGAGAAGACTCCTGCAAGTTTCTTGGACTGCAAGGTGATCAAACCAGTCAGTCCTTGAGGAGATCATCCTGACTGCTCTTTAGAAGGCCAGATCATGAAGTTGAAACTCAAATACTTTGGCTACCTAATGAGAAGGAAGGACTCACTGGAGAAGAGCCTAATGCTGGGAAAGCTTGAGGGCAATGGAAGAAGGGGACGACAGAGAATGAGGTGGCTGGATGGAGTCACATGAAGCAGTAGGCGTGAGCTTAAATAGAGTCCAGAAGATGGTAGAGGACAGGAAGGCCTGGAGGAACATTGTCCATGGGGTTGCGATGGGTCGGATACGACTTCACAGATAACAACAATGTGCAGAACCATTTTATGATGGCTTTGAGCCTCCTGCAAGCACCTCAGTGGAGTCACCAGCGATGAGCACATTGTCAAAGTAGGGGCAGACCCCCGGAGTGCTCTTGAGCATATGCTCCATAACTCCCTGGAAGATGCCTGGGGCAACACTAACCCTGAATTGAAGGTGTTTGACTTTGAAAGCCCCCCTGTGTATTACAATTGTTTGTGCAGCTGCTGTGGCCTCGTCCACAGGTAACTGCTGATAGGCCTGTGCCAAATCTAACTTAGCAAACAAGGTACCCTCTTTCAGCGATGCCAAAATGTGGCTAACAACTGGCACCTGGTTAATGGTGCACTTGTAATCAGCACAAATCCTGACCTCCCCTTTGGCCTTAACTGGTGTGACAATGGTAGTTTCCCACTCACCCCCATCTACGTGCTCTAGTACTCCCTGATTGACTAGCTTGTCCAGCTCTGCATCGATTTTGTGTTTTAGTGCAAATGGCACTCTATGGGGCTTGATCCTAATAGGCATTATAGCAGGATCAAGCTTAAAGGCTATCAGAGGGCCCTTGTACTCTCCCAGGCTTCTGTCAAAAAGATCTGCTAATTCCTTGCATACTGATGCCAACTTCCCTGCTTGTGTCCATTGGATCCCGGTTACTTGAATGCCCAGTGCATCAAACCAATTAAGTCCTATTAAGCTTGTTCTCTGGCCCTGCACCACAATCACATCTAGGGCCCCCCAAAATCCCTTGAATTTGACAGCCCAGGGTGGCCTCACCTTTGATGGCTACTTGGGAATTCTGGAAGTAAGTTAGAATGATGTCAGATGGCCTAAGCTTGGCCCATCTCTTGCTGTGGTTGCACATGAACCAGAAAGTCTCCAGGGAAATAATGGATACGGCTAAACCAGTGTCCAGAACACCTTGCAGTTGAACATGAAGTCGAAGTTTTGGTTTAAGGGGGTGGTGAACTTCAGTGAGGCAAATACTCCAGTGACTGAAGCAGAACCCTACTCTATGCTGCCCCAGGGACCCGGTACCTCTCCTGATTGGATCATCCTATTGGCGGTCCTTCTGCTGACCTCTACAGATGGCTGCAACGTGGCTGGAATTCCTGCAGTCCCAACACGTGGCTGTCCAGAACTGGCAGTCTGGTCATTGGTGGCAGCCGCTACAGCCCAAATGACGAAGGAAGGGAACTGCCTTATAAGGGGGCTTCAGTTCCTTGTCATGGTGCTGTTGAATCTTGTTGACTTCATGGTCGGAGTCAATGTCTTCTTAATGCTTGGCATCGACATGGTGGATGGCTTCCTCATGAGGAGTACTTCTGATGGGCCGCAATGCCTTCATGGCCCTGCCGGTGGCTTTATCCGCCATGACCTCTTTTAAGGCTTCTTGGAGCAAGAGAGTCTCTTTTGCGAAAAGGTTTTGTTGTAACTCTCTGCTTCTGAGTCCACAGACGAGTCAGTCAGAAAGCCTTTCTCCCAAGTCCAAAAATGGGCACAGACACAAAGCTTGTCTCAATGCCATGATTAATTCTGTGGCCGTGTCGCCAGGTTGTTGTACTTGTTGTTCAAAGGCATGCCTCCACGTTATCACCGACAGCTTCAGTTGGAAATGATGGTTGAGCTGTTTCTTCAGGTCCACGTAAGTAACGGACTCCAGCTGCACTGGTGCGACTAAGTTCTCTGCGATGTCGAAAGTTACAGCCCGCAGACACAGAGAAGTGTTGCAGCTTTCAGGCCATCTTTGGTGACTTGGTTTGTGCGGAGGTAGTTCTTGACTCTTGAAATGTAGCACGACCATCTCTCTGGGTGAGTGATGTCGAATTCCTTGAGCTTTCCGGCTTTCAACATGGTGTGAAGTCTTCGCGGCTCAGGTCTCACATTGCCTCTTCCTGCTTCTTCTTCGTAGGTCCTGAGACTGTACCGCAGGGTGGGTGGTCGCTAGGCCAACCGAGGGAGGGGGAACATGGTCCCTGCCAGGTGCTGTGCTGGACTCACCCCCTGGTGACTTTCAGCTCTTTTGAAGCAGCAGCATTCCACCTTCATTGCCAGTGTTGTGTAGCTGGTTCTTTGGAGGCAGTAAGCGAGACAAGAGGTGGCAAACAGGAACATTGCTTTATTGAGGCAAACAGGAACAGAACTGAAACAGTGGCTGCTGTGCAGCTACTTATACGGTTGGGCACTAGGCGGCAGCCAATAGGTTTAAAGGTACCCATTCCCACCCCAAATCATCCAATGATCTTCTTGGAGACAGCAAGTCTGGCTTAGTCAGTGACCATTACACAGAAACACCATTGAGCAACCATAAGCAGCATTCAAACAGACATGTGAACAGTTCAAGTAAAAATCCCAATCCCTATACATTACACTCAGCATTACAAGACAAGATAAAAAAGACCTGCACATGGATTAGAGAACAAACAAAAGTGTATGATATTATCAAGAGAATTGAAATGGAAATGGAAATGGGCTGGTCACATAGCAGGAAGAACTAAAGGCAGGTGGACCAAGGCTGTCATAGATTGGATCCCACTTGATAAAAAGTGTCCACGAAAGAGACCTAAAACAAGATAGAGTGATGACAGCAGCAAGAATTGATAAAAAAAATCTCAGGACCATATTGGTTAGAAACATGATGAACAGCTCTTTATCCTGCAGTGGATAGGCAATGGCTAAAATAATGAATGATGATTACTGTTGCATTATTCCATAATCAGTCACTCTCTCATCCCAATCACTTCACATGGTTGTTCTTATGGAGAAAATAGGAGGAGGAAGGAGCATTAGCTATAACAATAACAATAATAGAGTTGGAAGGGACCGTTGAGGTCTTCTAGTCCAACCCCCTGCTCAGCCAGGAAACCCTATACCATTTCAGACAAAGGGTTGACCAGTCTCTTCTTAAAAGCTTCCAGCATTCACAACTTCTGGAGGCAGGTTGTTTCACTGATTAATTGTTCTGTCAGGAAATTTCTCCTTAGTTCTAGGTTGCTTCTCTCTTTGGTTAGTTTCCATCCATCGCTTTTTCTCCTGCCTTCAGGTGCTTTGGAGGATAGCTTGACTCCCTCTTCTTTGTGGCAACCCCTGAGATATTGGAACACTGCTATCATGTCACGCCTAGTCCTTCTCTTCATTAAACTAAACATACCCAATCCCAACAACCATTCTTTATATCACCGGTGTCAAACTCACCACTTCACATGACATGTTGCCACGTATCGCAACTCTTTTTGCATTGTCAGCAATGGGGTTGGTGTGGCTTCAGTATGATGAAACCGGCCCACGGGCCGGCATTTTAACATCCCTGCTTTATACGTTTTAGTTTCCAGACCCCTAATCGTCTTTGTTGCTCTTCTCTGCACTCTTTCTAGAGCAGGGTTGTCAAACTGTTGGCCTGCGGGCTGGAAACATCATGCGGAAGCCACGCCCACCCCATTGCTGGCAATAGCAAAATCGTCCCGATACATTCCGTGATGTCACGTGATGTCGCGAATTTGACATGTCTGTTCTAAGTCTCAACATCTTTTTTTATGTCGTGATGACCAAAACTGGATGCATTATTCCAAGTGTGGCCTTACCAAGGCATTATAAAGTGGTATTAACACTTCACGTGTATGTCTGCTACCTTGGTTTATTTGTTAAAAATAATAAAGGCAGGAAATAAATAAATAGGTCCTGACCAAGCTGTCATGTCAGCAACGGATTGACACTCCTATGACTGCCATGGAGCTGACATGGGATTGGACCATTCTATATTAATGAAATTATCCAAAATGACAGCAGTAGGAAGATACAAAATTAGCTTCTTTTCCCCATCATATCATAGATGAGGAATACAAGTTGAGAAAGTAGATGTTTTTCAATATCACTACCATTTAGTATTTAAATGATTCCTTTCCGTTGTTATAAGCCACTTCCTCTTTTTTCATGTCCTCTTATGGGTCTTCATGATCTATTAAAATATCAAACATCCTTATATGATTTTCATTTTATAGTAACAAAGCATTCTGGTTGACATCACAACAAATGCAAAATAAGCATTTGAGTGTAAATCAAAGCTAGCATGAGAGATATAACAGATTTGATGCCCAACTGTTTGGACAGATTTAGATGCCAAATGGTTTTAAAAAATACAACTATCACAATAATTGTATTGCTTTTCTTTTCCCTGCTGCTGGTGGTTATACTTTCTCTTCATTTAATTTATTGTCAATTCACTGTGCTTATGACACATTTCTTTTTAATTGTGAAATTACAATACCAGAAATGCAACAGAATCATGTAAGAGCTATAATTTATTGTTAGTTGAATGGTCCTTCCCTTCATCTCTCTTTTGTGATGATTTGCTGAATTGTTGGCTACAATTCTCATTATCTGGCTTTTACGGTATTCTTAACATAATTTTTTCCAGATTCATTACACACCATTGCAAATAAATGCAACAAATTTAACCAATAGTTTGTGTACTTTTAGGAAATATTTAGAGTGTTATTGAGGCACTCATGTTTTGCCTAGTAATTTATATGTAGTGCTATTTGGTTTGTCTCCTAAAAGACTCAGAAAAAATATGTACTTCATACATTTGCCTTTAAAAAGCCCCGTCCGCCACCCCACAAAAAAATCAGTATTATCTAGAACAATATTTAAGTGCCTTTTCTATAAATTTAGCAATTAAGATTAGATATGGGTGGATATGCCCTTTCCTGTTTCCACATTAACTCTGGAACACAGACATTTGAAAAATAGGATGACAATAAATAAACAAACATTGAAAAAACAGATGATTTGAACATTTTACATTATTTTAGAGCTTCAAAGATAGGATTTATTTATAAGAAAACTAACCCTAATTTTTCATTCAGGAATCTTAATGGAATTGGAGTCCTAACCTAACAGGACTTTCTAATGCAGTTTATATTATCTCTAAGAGAAGATCCTTACTACAGAGAAAAATCTATCACTGCCTCTTCTTTTTGCACATAGAAAGTTCTAAGGTCTAATCCTTGCTTGTTCATAAAGCCAATTCTGTTAAGACTGAGATTCAAGATTTATTCTCCACTTTGAGCCTTTGTCTCACTCTGACATAGGACCAACTTTTACAAAGATAAGAGAAGAGCATTCTGTTCCATATCAGGACTATTGAACATGGAGAAAATCAAATACTTCCTCAAACTATTTTTAATAACGCTCCCCAGGGGGAGAGCGTTCTCTGTGGGTGCGCCAGACCTTTGGAACCGCTTACCGGTTGAGCTCCGGATGGCCCCCGACCTTCGCTCCTTCCGGCGCGATCTCAAAACCTTCTTTTTCGAACAAGCTGGCCTGGTCTGACGGGATGGGGTTGGGTTTTTATAAATAGTTTTAATTTTAATATGTATTAACTATTATGGGCACAATGGTTTAATTTGCTTTTTAATTTTTGTATTCTGTTTTTTATTATGTATTGCCCTGTTCACCGCCCTGAGTCCTTCGGGAGAAGGGCGGTATACAAATTAAATTATTAAATTAAATTAAATTAATAGTATAATTGTAGGAAGAGTTTTGTTTTGTTACGTTTTTTAAAAAGAAAAAAAAATATGCATCAAAATCTCTGGGGAATTTACTAAAGTTTTGGACAGAGATACTGTTAACAGAAGCTGTACTATTGCTGGCACATAAATAATTTGGATTGTGCAGCAGGTATGTAATAAAGTAATTTACAACATTCGTGTGAAGATAAATATAGGAAGGAAGGGAGAAATTGAATTCTTTATGCATTAATTGAGTTTCCATTGCTTAGTTAAACAAATGCTATAAACAAAGAACTTAAAATAGTAAAAGTACAAAAGAATTGCTTAAAGTTTGGTCAAAGTAAGAAGAAATTAAGGGACTTCTGTATGTGTGTTTAGTCTTGTGAAAAACTTATTTAGCCTCATGAAAGGCTTTAAGGACTTGAACAGATGTCACGAAGAAGGTGATTATCTTTTGTATAAACCCAGAGGTGTCTATGACATAAAGGTTTAAGATGTAGAAAACAGATTATAATGGAAAATTAAGCAAAATGTCCTATGTAAGAAGTTTTCAATCATGGAACCAATTATTTAAGGAAGTAGTAGGCTTATCATCACTTCTTAACACCAAGGCTGGAAAGATAATAATCTGCCAGAGATGCTCTAATTTTGTTTTTTGCACTCAGGTTACCAAAAGTCTGAAGAACTAAATCTGGTTTTGTCTTTTGTGTGCTGACTGCTAGTCTGAGCTGAGAGTGGATGATCATGGTAAAGGAGGAACTGTAATTTACAATCTTCCAATTTCTAATCTGGCACTTTCACCACAACAAGAAACTGGCTCTCCCTATTTAATCTTTTTACTTCTCCCAATTGATAATAATCTCAGATGTTACAAAATCTTATGAAACATTAAAGAAATCTGTCCAAAGGAAAACAAATCTTAATAAATGCTGTGCTTCAGTTCTTCATATTGCTAGGAAAACTGGGTTAAATATAACATAGTGATTAAACTTAAATCATTCAATTGTTATTATTTTCTATAACCAGTTTTTCAAGTGAACTAACTTGAAAACCTTTCATTAATTACCGTTTGTCATGAATATACATTTCTCTGTACTGAGTTAGAATATCATACATAAAATTTGCTGCGAATTTAAAACTAAAATGGACACTCTTTTAATTTTTTAAAAGACCACAGGAAAAAAAAAAACTTATTCAAGTGAATAAGTGATTATGTTCTTGTGAATATTTCCAAATGAGCCCATAACTTTAGTTATAATATTTCTAACCACAGTATCTTCTTTTGTTTTTTTTTAGAAAGGCATTTGATTAATTCCGTGTTTTTTTCCAGGATGGAGGACTAATTCACTTTGTTCATTTACTGAGATGTATTCACAAGAGAAAACATCTGTTTTGTAAATGTAGCTAAATCTGGGTAAAAGGGATGTTGAGATGGAATGATAGATATATAGAACACTTAACCACACATTATAATCTACATATGAAACAAGAGGTGAATGAAAGAAAAAACAAGCTCTGTTTTGTTTTAATGACTCTTTTTTGTAATCTTCTGAACTTCTTGCTTCCAGAAAGGAAAAATAAAAATTTCCTAAAGACATCCTTTCATACACATTAAGTATTGAAATTGTTTCTGATAGTTATAAAATATAGAGAGCTTAAATGAAGAGTAAAGTTACTGTAAGGTAGGGGTGTGAAACTGCCAGCACACAGGCCGGTTGCATCGTGCGGAGGCCACACTCACCCCATCTCTGGCAAAGCAAAAAAAGTCGCAATATGTCACAACATGTCACGTGACTTGACAAGTTTGACACCCTTGCTGTAAGGTGTTCTCATTTATTATCATCTACATCACTGCTGTGGACTATATTCTGTATATAATTAAAATTCATGTTCTTCAGGGTGTAAACATTCCTATGTAGAAAAGGAAAAGCAAGAGGCATGGTAAAGCTGTTTTGCATAAAGACCCAAGAAAAATAGTGGAAGGAGTCCAAATGATAAATTGGTATCACTGATTTAACAAAGATGAAGAAATGTTTCAATGTTCATTGGTATTTTTGCCTGTTTTTTTTTATCTTAAAAAAGAAGAACGCCCCACAATAAATTTGATGGAATCAAGTTGTTAATTCTCTCCTCTTTCTCTCTTTTAAGTTGAATTAGGTATCACCATCTCATATTCTCAAATATTTAGAAGTAAATTGTGTTGAAATTACTATTCTGTGAATGGTTATATCAAGAACGCAAGAAGGATTTTTATTTTTATCAAAATGTAAGAACACAGCTGAGGCCTAGTAATAGCTATAGTTGTTCATTAATTACACACCATTAAATGCACACCATTACTTCCAAATGCATTTTGTATGTGTTATTTTTTACATTATTTTCTTTCAAATGAAACTTTTCCCCACAACTTCATTTTTTTTCTAATAAAGGAGAATATTTGTAGCTCAGGGTTGACATGAGTGGTCCTTGGTGCTCTCTGAGGTTGCTTGTTTTCTTGCAGATTTTTCATTATCCAAATTAACATCATTGATGTTACCTAGCTTGGGTAATGAAATGTCTGTAAGAAAACAAGCAAACTCAGAGTGCACCAAGGACCCTTTCATATTCTTTAAAATGTGTGTGTTTGGACAAACGTACACATGCATGCACACACATTTTGAAGAATGATTTTTTTTAAAGTTCCAAAATGTAAAATATTTATCTGTTTTGATAAATATTTGTTAAACAACTACCCTGAATAAGTCCTACATTAATATTTATCAACCTGGAATATTCCAAAATTACAAGTTTCAGTAGATAACTGATTATTTTGGTTAAACACTTCAAATAATTCTTATGTTGATCAAACAGCTTTCTTACTTTGGGAGAAAGACAAAGAATTGCCATCTCAAGGAAATTTCCTATCTTTGGCCAAGAACAAGATAGTGCCCATAATACCATTCCATATCGAGAAATTAATCACATAATCAGCATAACCAATTAGATGCTTGGGCCTCTGAGGCCTAGAACCAACTTCCAGAAGTGGCATCCACGTACTTCTGGTGGGCTGTTTTAGGCCTGGGAGGCCTCCTCCAGGTCTTCCAGGTCTAGACTGGACTTCTGGAAGCACTGTGCATTAAGATGGTTCTCTGAACTCAGGAAACGTTAGCTACCGGTTCTACTAAACCGGTGCGAATAGGCTGAATCCCACCACTGAGTTTGCTCCATTATGATTTCCATTTACCCAGAGGTTTCTGCTCATAGATAAGCAAACCTACACAGAATATCTTACCTCTCTGAGTCCAACCTTGTCCAACTTTAGAACACCAATAAAGGAGGAAAATGACTCTCTCTGCTTACCCCTTCCCATTGCTCTTTCCTAAGGTTGAAAGTGTGTGACTGATCCAAGCTGGCTTTGTGCCTAAGATGGCATTAGAGCTGTCTCCTGGTTTCTAGCCTGATGCCTTAACTGCTACTCCAAACTGGCTTCCTTTTTCTGCAAGACACAAAACAAAATAACTAATTTTACGACATTGTTATAAAAATAGTGACATTATGACCGCCTCACTGTCAGAACAATTGCCTGCATTTGATTAAACAATTTGTTATGAATTGAATCAGTTTGAAACTATTGGTAGAACAATTTAAGGGTTCAAGTGAAAATCAGCAGACAAGAGACGTTTCTGGCAGGAGGAATGTCTCATAAAACTCACCCATCAATTTAGTCACAGTTTCCAAATTGCTTCTTAAAATAACAGGATTGGGTTTGTGGTATTGTTGCATTTTTACTGTAAGTGGAAAGAAAAACCACAGCCATTTCTATTTTTAACACTCTTTCCTCCAGGACATATTGCACCCTGCTTTCTTTGAGTAGGAAAAAAAGAAGAATAGACTTGCCAGGATGATAACTATAAAAAAAATCAGTTCCACTTGAACAATTTCCTCAGCTGGGATCCATCAGCAATGTGTCCTACATTGCCACAAGTTGCCTCCTGATTGCAAATGTATATAAAGTTTTAATGCAAATATTTTACTGGTACAAACTTTGAGCAGCCATCTACCAGTACTCATTGTACTTCTAGTTACAATAATGTTGATTGCAATGACTATTTTCTTTTATCTGAGGGAGTGTTTGAAAATCTGAACACTTCATGTGTCAGCGAACCAACTCCTAGAATTATTTAGATACAGAACCTCTACATTTCTTGATCAAAATGTCTTTAGATGCCGCACTGCAGGCTATCACATTCTTATTGATAACTATCGGTTTCCATATTTTATGTGGATGGCAATGAAGAGACAGTAATTTGTGTGCTGCAATGGTCTCATAAATTCAACATAGTTTAATCTGCTGATGTTCTGGATGATGGACAGCTGTATTAACCTAATGCCAAAATGCAAAGTAACAAAGAGGAAATAAAGCAGAAAACAACTCTGTGAGGGGGGGGGAATTCCTGAACCTGGCTTGTTGAACCTTAATTTTTTATTATTTTCCATGATCCTTAGCTTTGCGTTTTTTTATATTATTTAATATTGTGGAGGCCCAGATCAAATCTTGGGAAAGTGTTTATGTGTTGAGGAGGGAGAGCAGAAAATTTAGAAATCAAGCATACAAGCATTAAAATAAAATGGGATGAGAGGAGATAGCCATGAACTGTACTGAAAGAATATGAAAGTATTTTTCAGTCCACAAGTGTTGCAGGTAATTTAGATATTTCATAAATCTCCAAGAAAGTAACCTGTCTGCTGTTTTGCCTGTAAAACCTATGAGAGCATGACAATGTTCTTGTACTTAGTTTCTGCATTCAATAAATATTTCACATTTATTCATGTTTCCAAGAAAAGCTTCTGTTAAGCATGGATTACAGGATTACATAAGGTAGCTTCTTAAAAGAGGGCAGAAGACTGAAAATCAAAATAGAATTTAATTGGCACTTCTTAATAAACTTTCTCAGTGAGAGCATGAGTGCTGTTTTTTCCCAAAAGGAAGAAAAGTTAAAATTTACATTTAAGTCTATTAAAAATAGAAATATTTATTTATGAATTAATTACTTCAGTCAGGCACTAGGATCACTTTCTATCTGCTCCTCAGCAGTTGTCATTTTAGTCCCATGTATTTAATAGGTAGAACCTAATGGCTCCTAGGGAACCATTATCTTTCATTCTGTCAAGTCTGCTTGACATACATGTGAAAAGTATCTTTGCTAAAAGCTGATTGCTTTTATTTTAGTTCTTAATACATGCTAGCAGTGGATTGAAACACTCCCCCTCCCTGCAACATCCCAGTCTTATTTTGTATATAAATGTCATCATTTTTGGCTGCAAATTTTGAATATGGACAATGTCAAAAATATATCTCCAAATGGAATTGGCTACAGCACCTCAGTTGGGATTGCACCACTAAATTATTTAAACTCAAATTTCTATGGAGCTACACATATCTGTACGTTTTGTGATCAATGATTTTGTTCCTGCATTTTAATAGCCAGAAATAGATATTTATTGAACATAATGAGCCTTATTTATAAGTCCATAAGTCCAAATTTGCATTGTTATTTTGTATGTGATCAGGCTGAAAATATATATCTAAAGCATCCTGTGTAATTCACATATATTCAACCTTCATCAGTTTTTTTAAAGTAAAATTTAAAAATCCAATATAGTAATTAAACAGTTCTTTGAGCAATTTTATCCTTTGAATTTTGGTGTCATTACCTATTTTTTAAAATTTATTTTTTTTAAAAAAACACCACAAAATAATATAACCTTTAAACGCTATGTGCTTTACTACATAAGAGGTTCTCTTTTTTAAGTCTAGACCACATATTATTTTTGGAAAATAAATTAAAATATTACTAAATCCAGTTAGGCAGACTCAAATTACCATATTTACCATATAGGAATTTTCCATTTCCCCCAATTACTGACCCATGAGTTAGGGGTGCTCTTACACCATTATATGTTGTCTATGGAGACTTAGCTTGACCCTGCAAATTGGGCTGACTATCAGCTATTACTGGGGATTGCTATTAAATTTAACTATAGTGTCTAAGTAGAACTTCTCTCTCACTTATTCACTTTTTTCCAAGTTATCTCTTCCCTTTGCTTCATCTCCAAGTAGCTTCCATTCCCTTCTACTAATAAAGAAGGGTGTTGCCCCTTTATCAAAGCTTCCACTACTTGAAAAAATTCTTCTTTTGGTTTGTGTGCTTTGAAGGGGAGAGAATCCTTTTTGTCTGATGAGGGCAGAGGTTGGGAAGGCAATGCAATGCACCAGACTAATGGAGAGAAATGTGAAAAAGAGGCTAGAAATGAGGGGATGATAGGAAGGTCCAAAGGGAGGTTGGAGGGAAACTAATGGGCAAGGTAGCATTGGAGGAGGAAACAGCAATTGAAGTGGCAAGAAAGTTTTTTGCACTCCAAAAAGTCAAGCTTAAAGGTAGAACAAAAGAGAGAGTACAAAGGGACACAGTTGGGGATACAAAAATGGAAAAGAGAAAAGAGATAGGCAAACACATCCAGATAAGACAGAAAGGCAGCATTTAGGAGCAGCAAAAAATAGGGTAGGAAGTACAGCGGCAAATGGGGGTAAAAGAAGAGAAGTTTGGACATGTGGGGTGAAGGACAGTGTGGGATAACCTAACTCCCCACACCTTTTTGTACTTATTTATTGTCCATTTTTAAAAATCCTTTTGGAAACACAGATGTTTTCTTTGGAGTGCAAAGTATATTATCCTTTTTGTACCTGCTCCCAAAAGGAAACTGCAGCCATTGATTTCTGCAGATCAAAGTGCTGTTCAGGCCAAGCCAGAGAAAGTTGCGATGGTGAATATCCCCAAGGCTTCTGTGACAAACTACATTTTGCTGCCTATAGTGAATCTCAACAATTTCTATCTGAAAAGGTATGAAATAAAAACACTGCAAAGAGAAGCTTTGTGTCAGCTTAATGAATAAGAACATAAGGGACAATATGGAATGATGGAAGAGATGGGGAATCCAAGCTGAAGGCTGTTTGAGTTTGGTTCAGTTAAGCACTTTGTGCTACAGAGATGGTGCAGTGTGACTCCACAAGTCACTGTGTGTACCCTCGAAGCCTCAATCAGCTATTTCAATAAGTGGAAGAGTCTTTTGAATAGCCATTGCATGTGTGCAGGACATGGCTATACAATTGTCATAGGAGGTCTCAGAAATAAGCTCAAATTAAGCAGCATGGTCTCTTCACTCTGTGTGTGTGTGTGTGTGTGTGTGCACGCGTGCAGGATATACATACATATGCAAACATATTATTTTAAAAAGGAACTCTGAAGAGAGGCTTTCCACAAAACACTGTTGAAACAGTGCACTTTGGAAGTGTGCCTGTCCTAATGCCCAATTGTGAGATTACAAATCAGTAAAGCAAGGGATAAACTTGAAGAAACCTAAGGGATAGAAGAAACGTATAGCAAGGTGTACAGAGCATAGAACAGCCACGTATCAAATATAAAAGAGAAAAGACTGAAAAGCTATCTGGGGAATTAAAGTGTTTGATTACTTTAACCTTTCATCCAGAGCCTTTACTTTAATTCAGTGTCATGTTATGGCTTCTGTAATGCTTCACCATTTAGTTAGGTTGCTTACAAATATACTAAATGGAAGCCAGCTATAAAGGCATTTTTCATGCTATGGTCTCCAAGCTAAACCCTTCCCTCCCCCCAAAAAAATTCAGACAAGAGATGAAATCATTTATATCCCACACTGGTGGGGGCAGGTTACTGAAGCTATTTCTTTCATCCTTGAAAAATAAGGATGTGACTGGATTGTGACTGGTATTCAAAGCAGAACACTGACACTATTTTTGCTTAACAAAGCAGACAATGGGCAAATCCCTATTGAATTTTCACCAAAAACATTTTTTTCCCTTGCATGAAAGGAATGCATTTCTTTCACCAGGGTTCGATACTGAGGCACACATATCCCTTCTCTATCAGTCATGGAAAGCTGTTTTTATAACTCCTTCCTCCACAACATTTATGATTTCTTCTCGGGAGCTGCAATAAACAGATAACATTTTAAAGCTAATGATTTTAAAAAGAATAATTTGAAGCAGATGTTTGCACTTCCACACAAGAGCCTCCCATAAAGGTGCAGTGCCTTTGTCTCAATATCTGCGGGTTGCTTTAGAATATACCTAGTTGGAAAGCATGCACAATGGGGCAGAAGTTTTTTTAGTAAGGAAATTAGGGCTTTCCTGCTCTCAAGCACAGCACATGTTCCAATTCACACTTTTCTATCCACATTTGATACTATGGAAATCTGAGACATTTTATCTCCCTACAGTCTTCAGCTACCAATTAAAACTATAATTGTACTATACAGTAGTGGCCAAAATTGTGGAAAACTTTTCGGAAAAGTGTATTTTTGAGGTTTGATGGCTTAATAACACCACTTTTATTTTGGAGTAGTACCATAAAATTATATATCAATGGAAAGATAATTTAATCAAGAGTGTAATGCAAAAAAGGTTGTTCAATTATCTGTACTGTATTCTATGAAAGGTTATAGCCAAATAACCAGAAAAAGGAAGCACAACTTGCTTAGGCTGATATCAGGTAGCTTTCCTTCATCTGATTGTAGCCAATGAACACGAGTATTTAGAGAGCCAATCAGGTGTCATCTTGTTTTGGCAATGAGCCAATCAGATCACAGTAGGATTCAGTTATTGATGTCATGTACAGAAGCTGAGAGGAGGACATTTGTCAGTCTGTTATGTGATCACTATCAAATTGGTTGGGTTTTTTGTATTCTTTCATTTAGTGAGCTTATCAAACATAATAAAATTAAAGTAATGGTGAAAAGTAGTGACTGGTTGCCCAGAAGGTGATGTAAAATAGTATTATTAAGTGAACAAGGCTACAGTTATAAAGAAATTAGAAGAAGAATTGGTGGAAACTTAACCAAAGGTGGCATTTCTACTGTACACTTTTCCCAAAAGGTTTTCACAATTTTGGCCACTACTGTAGCCTATTATAGTCGAAAAAGATTGACTTTGGTACTACTGATTTGAGTAGCAGGTTTATAAGATGCTTGCTCAATTACTTACCTAAATACTTCTGTATAGATATACTTACAAGGTTCTCCAGGGGAATTTCCTTGGACCCTCTCAAAATATCTTTGTAACAATAACAACAAATCTTTCGCTTTGTTCCCGTCTGGGTTTGTAATTTCTTCCATATTTATTTTTTTGTATTGTGGTGTATTCTTGTTTTTAACAATTTGTAAACCACCTGGAATTTCTGGGAGTCAGGCAACATCTACATTTAATAAATAAATAAAACAACTCTGAAATCTTATAAAAGCATGCACACGTTTCTTGGAAAGAGAAGACATGTGAGATTGTGCAGTGGTATCAATATATGATATAAGAGCTATAATATGTGAATGTTGTGGGTTCGGCAGTTGGGTCGGACGACTCAGAGGAGGAGGAGGGGGGTGTTGAAGAGCTTGCTGATGATGGCCTTGAGGCTCCGCAGAACCCTCAGCCAGGCCCCTCCCACTTGGTCACGACGGAGACCCAGCTGTGTGAGCCTGACAGCGTGGATGAAGATGACCCACAGCTGGCCCTGTTCAAGGACGCCCGATGCAGGAGGCAGTCAATCAGGAGTAAACAGAGGAAGGCAATGGGGCACCTTGGAAGGAGGCAGAGAGAGGCCACGCCCTGAACTGTATTTAAGGGGAATGTGTGGGAGGGCTGGTTTGCTGAAGGCAACCGCTTGGATAGTTCCTGTTTCATAGCTCCTGTTTCATGGTTGGTGTCTTGTCTTGCTCTGTTTTATGTTAATAAATTTGGCAGGCTTTATTCCAGCCTCTTGCCGTTTGTAAAGGGGTTGTCCCTGCTTTTGCTGCAGGGCCGGTAGCAGGCTGGTACAGAACAGTGAATTAGAAAATCTATAAACTTTATTAAGTTTACAGAAGTGAATTTTTTTCTAGGTTGCAACCGGATATGCATAAAAACTGGTTATTCAAAATCATTCCAAAAATGATGTAATAGAGAACTATAAATGGGAGAGACAAGTATTGGAAAACCTGAGTTCCATGTAGTTTCTTTTTTTGCAGAAAACTGGCCATGGCAGTTAGTGATATATTACTAGTGAAATTGGTGGTCAGTGTAGAAAGATTGCTGATGCAAAATGTGTCTGAGAGGGCTCAATATTGTCGCAATGCCACACAATTTGCATTTCAAAGAGAACTGGCCAGCTCCACACCTTAACAAAAATATGCATAATATATTTGGTTAGTGGTCTTAAAATATTTATGTTAAAATATCCTCTGAGGATTGCATACATTTAAATGTTTAGCTTTTAAACATGGATTCTACTTGTTTCACATCCCAAGGCAGAAAGGCCATTTAAGTGCACAGTTTGTGGTCCCAGGGGATTGTATGTGGAAGACTATCCAAGGAACACAGCCTAAGAGGTGTCTGCTTTTGTGCCCAATATATAACTATATTTAATGTGAGTCTTATCCTATTTGAAAGTTAGTGAGGGTAAACTCCTGAAATAGTGTAATCCTAAACTGATATATAGCAAGATGATTGTGTGATATTGTAAATAAAATAATTTCTGTGATTTTGATAGGGAAAATTATAAAGTGTTTGAGTTTGTGCCTCTGTGTGTGTGTGTGTACTTTAATTACATTCTATCATACAACTAAAAACAAATGAATAAAATGCATGCAAAACAGGCATTCTTTCCTTTTTTAAAAAAATTGAGACAAGCGGAAATATTTATATCTGGTATCCACTTATGTGGTATTCAGGCAGAGAGGTTGTTATATGGGTTGCTTAAGATTGAAAATCTCTTCAGATAAATACTTTAGAGACAGTCTCTGGCCACCTACAATTTTCTAGCCTCTTCAAATTAACAGATGCATGTATTATTTTCAAATATCAGATTATCCCAAAATGTGGATAAAAAACCATAGTTGGAGGTTTAGGGTGTGTTGTGCAAACCTGGCTAATCAGGACTGACTATATAAAGCCTAAGTAAACAAAACATAGTATTGTAAGTTGTGCAAAACAAAACAAAATAAAAAAAAGACTGACAATCAAGACTGACTTAATAATTTCCATTGCTTCTGCCAAAGATCCAGGAACTCATATTTGAAGCTGGTGTTGCCTAGCACCTAGTCTTTTCATACCACCCAAAAGTCTCTGAGTTCCTTAACCAGGAGTTAGGATATCTAAGGTACTTTAAATGCCTCCAGCAAATAGCTGCTGTGACAATCTGGCTACCCTACTTCAAAAGGATTATGAATCATTTTCTTCAAATATAGAAGAGTTCTGTAGAGTTTACCAATACATCCTACAATGTACAGCCAGAGAAATATGACTGGACCACAAACACAGAACTGAGAGACTTATCTAAAATGTCACCATCTGGAGAAGAATAGCTTTGTAAGAGCAGGCTTGAACCATAAAAAGCGCGAAATGCTAAGTCAAATTTTTTTCATGGGTCAGGAAATGAGCTATCATTAGAAGAATATATGTGGCTATGGACTGTGAAAAAACAGGATGAGAGAAAGAAAAGTAAAGTTAGAATTACTTCTGCTGCATTTCATGTGTCAGAATTCTTTTAGGCAGATGCTTTCTTTTGGTAACACTGACAGATGGTTAAATTGGTATATGCTATGTGAAAACTGCTTGAAAAATTGCAAGCCTAACACTATGTGATTGACAATAAACGGGAGACTGTAGTGACTTTAATGCAGGTTAAGGATAAAAACAAAGGACCTGCCAGTTAAAAACTCTGAGCATATCATGGTGCTAGGAATACTACATCAGTAGAATGTTTTTTAATGTTTTCAAAATTTAAAGTACTGCAGTCTATAAATTACTGACATCTCAATCCCAGTCAGCCCTATTTCCTAAAATCTCTGGATGCAATCATTTATTAGACCTCCTTATCCAATGCATCTTAATTTCTTGCATGTTGGACCTGGATTTCTATTATAATACCTATGAATGACAATAAGCCTATCATATTCCAGGGTACCTGACTGAGTTCCACAAAAATTAAATATCATTTTGTGAAAGTTTCCCTAATTCATTCCTAAAATATTGAAAGGTCTTACTGGTTTCCAATACTTTTGTTATCAGATCTAGCACTTATTGATATCTATGTTGTGCTAATGATTATTGAATTTCTGAAAATATCCCAAGTGTGAAGTCTTAATTTCCAGAATAATATTTGCATTATAAATTGAATATATATATATATATATATATATATATATATATATATATATATGTGTGTGTGTGTGTGTGTGTGTGTGTGTGTGTGTGTGTGTGTGTGTGTGTGGATCTTTGGTTATTCGGGTTTTTCCCTGCGTAGAACTAAAGGTGTAGGGGCAACGTTTCAACGGAATCCCATCCGTCATCATCAGGCAGCTCAGGTCTAAGGCTGGCAGCTGAGACCAGCCCATCCACTCAAAACACCCCCCCACCGTGGATGGTGGACATACGAACACCCGCGAAAACCTCAGAAAACAAATATATATATATATATATATATATATATATATATATATATATATATATATATATATATATGTTTAAGTATTTGTCAAGGTTTTTTGAATGGACCTTGCTAATTAACTCTTTCATTCCTGTTTTGGCCCGGCTCAGGGCTTATCCACAGGAACTAGTCAACTTATGACAGCTCATTATTTGTGCAAATTATTCAAATTGCTAATAAAGAATTTGGGAGGCTAAGATGATCATTTCGAACTATTTATGTTCTCATCAGTTAGTCATACCCTTTATCTGAGATTCGAACCCGGGCTGATTATATATATATATGTTTTCTGAGGTTTTCGCGGGTGTTTGTATATAGATCTTTGGTCATTCTTATACCTTCAATTCTACGTGGGGAAAAACCCAAATGACCAAAGATCTACACACACACACACACATATATATATGTATAAACATACATACACCAACACACACACAGAGAGACACACCAGAATCATGCATTTTCACATTAAATTTTAACACCAAGGGAACCCACACTTGGAATACTACTACTAAATTAATTAAGCTTGTATATTTTGTGGTATAAGACTTGAGTACTTAATGTATTTATAATTTGCTTATCAAAATTCATTTTTAGATGGCAATAGATGCAAAACTTTGCATTTTTGCATAAAATGCAACCAAATGTCTGTTTGCAGAAAACACTTTCATAATAATGACATATCAAATTTGTGCATTGATATGTTGAAAACATAGGTTCACATGAAAATGGTATGCAAAAGTAAAATAAGGAATCCATATGAAATTGAGTTATGTACAACATCTCTATAATGCCCTGAGATCAGATCTATCTAGATCAGTATGACATACCGGTATATTTAAATATTTTCATTCTGACAAATTTCCAGAAAATTTGAAAAGCCTAGGAAAAAGGAAAGTCCATATTTTAAAAATAATGTTTTCACACTAATTCTTTCTAACATATACAGTATATTTTGAGCAAACATTTTCCTAGTATATTCTTAATACATACATTTATGTAGAATTTTGGGTGATGGCACCTTTTTGTATGCCACTCTCCCAGATGGATGTTTCTTTTTATGCAGTTGTTAAGCAGGCCAAAATTGGAAGTAGGAGCCAGCAGATGCTGAGAATTACAGGCTTGCAATCAAGCTGTGACAACTTCCATTTTTGCAGAACATGCCATTTTAAAAGAAAGCTGTGATGGTCCTTTTTACATTCCTTTTTAATCAGTGAGATCGATTTTCGGCTAGACAATCAATATGGGAGCAAGATCTTATTTTTCTGTTTTAGGGACATGCAGATAACCCATGTGGCATCTACTAATCAGTGGAAGTTCCTATCTATGCTGAACATAAAATATGTGGGTTATACCAGTTTCCATACTGCAGCCATACCATGAGAACCAGACTGATGGCAATTCTGCACTTCAGCCTAAGCTGCTTGTCTTCTCTGCTGCTTCTGGCTATTCCTGAAACCAACTGCAAACATTCCGGCTTGAATTGTAATGTTTTGGTAACGGAGCCCATTTGTGTCAGACTGGAGTACGACCACCGCTGGATTTAATTGTAATTCAAATGCCAGGAAGGCAAATGTAATTTGTTGACTCGTGCATGGATGGATCTTCTGGTGCCTGACTTTTCCTTTTGCTCCCTCCTCCATTTCTTTTCCAAGGCATTTGCACACATGGTGCTTTTGTACTCTTTCCTTTGACACTACTATGCAGTTTTTTTTATTTATTTCTCACCCTCCCTCCCCCATTCCTTTTTTTTTCTGCTGAAATGCTGTAATGATTAAAAGAAAGGGGACAGGTTGTTCTTTGATTTTTGCATTCCACTGAAGGATCACGGTAACTTTTACATTGGATCAGGGGGAAAGTAGTTAAGTTTGACATTAGTCTGGTCAAGGATTAATAAAACAAAGGGAATTTTACGTGAGCAGAAACTGAAAGGGTGCCTCTTGGATGAGGTGTGGGTTAAAAGATGAGAGTTAACTGGTGCCAAGAGTTTTATCCACTTGGAGCTGGGCTCGACTCAAGATTAGAAGGAAGTACTTCAGACCATCCACTCAGAAGTACTTGAGTTGGCTGAGGCTGGAAAATAGCTTTGCTTCAAAATGTGTACTGTAGGTAGCTGCATTTATGATTGGATGGAAATTGGTGGAAGATAAAGTCTTCCATTTCTAAACTCAGAAAGTAGTTGCGGTCTGTACTGGTGACGGGCACAAGCAGAAAGTGCACATCTACCTTAGCCTTATTTAAAAACAAATAAGTCTCTGCTTTTTCTCATATGGTGACTAAACTGCTGTGTTCTTAAATGCAGTAACATACATTTTGTAAAAAAAAATGTTCAAGTGGGGAAAATAAAGCAAACTCCTATATAAAGTAATTGCATTGTCTAATTCTCATCACAATTTTTTCATTTGCACTGAAACATTTTATGCTGCATATTAATCTATTCATTTTGCACAGGGATATTTGCAATGTGAGGCTGAAATGTTTCAAGAGCAAAATAAAGCAGTAGAAAACCTATCCCACATTATTATTATTATTATAGCAAGGGCTAAAAGAGAAGAACATTTAATTAGGAGATTTTTATATGGAATGAGTAAATCCTGAGAACTGTAGTGATATTTGCCTTTCAATGCATGATGGAGAAAAATGTACCCCATTGTTCCATCATGTATTAGATCATCATCCAGATATGTGCCTCAACTGAATATTTTCAAACTTAAGTCTGATTTAGTATACATGTGTATGATACTGTATATTGAGCTTTTACTAGAAAATGAAGGTGTATAATTCCATCTTCTGTGAATTCTAATCTGAGATGTTTCCTTGTATAGTGTCTTCAAAGGACAACAAGTCTTTTATAGCACCGAGGCAGATAACATTTGGAATATGTTTTATTTATTTTTAAATAGTAGCACAATCAAATGGAATTTCCAAGGGATGTGGCACATTCCTTGGAGAATAAAAAAATAAAAGATATACCAAACCTTGAAAGACCCATTTTGCAGCTGTAATGAGTAAAGTGAAAGGCAGCCCAAGGGGATATAAAGTCAGTAATAATAAGAAATCTGACATAACATTTACTCGGATTTTTATTCAGGTGCTTTCATTGTTCATAAATTCAGGATCATTACTTGGAAAGAATTTCCAATTTAGTTTGCAACATGCTGTCTTCACTATGGGAGGGATATAATCATTATTTTATTAATTTCCCCTTAAATCCCTTGAATTTTACTTGCTGCATTTTTAGATCAAGAAGAAAGTTATTATATGTGACACACGGTGTCTTATTGCACAATATTGTGGCAGCGTTGGAATAATACAGAAAGACTGAATTACCTGGAGACTTAGCTCTGCAATGGATAACAGAAGAACTGTTGGGACTGGGATACCTAAGGGATCATCTTTTTTCAAGGGTTTGCACCTATACAATCACCAGAACAAGCATGCTGCAAATCTCATTAGCCAAAGAATGTCAGCTGCCAGGGACCAGAAGAAAAGCTTTTTATGCAGTGTCCCCTGCTCTATAGAACATCTTCCCTTCAGACAACTTAATGGCCCCAACACTGTTAGCCTTTTGGAAGGCACTAAAACCTGTCTGTGTTCCTCAGCCTGGGGTGATGAAGGTGTTAAGGGTCCCATTTCCTGGCTATATTACTATATTGCTCCTATGTATATTTAATTTGGATGTTTTTAGAGTTTTTAGTAGTTTTTCTGTTTTATTGTTTTAAAATGTTTGTAATTTTTAGCTGTAACATATTTTTTTAATTGTGAGCCTCCCAGAGTCATTGACTGAGAGGGGTGGCCATAAAGAAATGAATGAATGAATGAATGAATGAATGAATGAATGAATGAATGAACTGTGCAGATTATATTTTAGATAGCATTGCAGTTTGGTCTAATGTATTTACTGAGAAATATATTGTGTGAATTCACATTGGAGTGCTCCCAAAACATCTGAACATTTCTACCAGAAATGAAATTTATCTATGATCAGAAAATTGAATGGATGGTTTCTCCCAATTTTCCTAGGAAGATGTTTCTCAGAGGCAGGAACTCTTCCCACCATTTCACTGATTCCTGGAAAACTAGGTCAGAGGAGAGACGATTCTGCACAGATACATTTCTACAGAAATGTAGAATACAATCTCCATCCATGAACATGTCTATATATCTTACATTTTAAAAAATTAAAGAGAACATTTTTTTCATCAAACTAAATGAGAACTGATAGGAAAATAATACAAAATCTATCTTGCCTAGCCCTATTCTATAATACTTATGTCTCTTATCTATGTAAATTTACAATTTAAACAAATGAGACAACAAATAGATTTTTTTTAAAAAAATCTCAGAATTTATGTTTTTGTTCATGTTTTTTTCCTCTTTAACCTATAATCCCTTTGTGATATTAAGGATATTTGACTCAATTAGGTAACTACATTCTAGTACATAATATAACCCAAGATGTTGAAAGTAACTTTGAAAATATGTTAAAAATAAGTTTTAAAATATGCATTAGAACTAACTGATTTTAGTTATAAAGATGAAATTTCTTAAGAAATATTTAAAGCCTTAAAATTAAAATAAAAGAGTTTCCCCTTAAGGTTAAAGAACTTGAAAGAGCATAGTGATTTTTGTTAATACAGATGATAACTTAGAAAGATTAATAAATGTAAATAGAAATATGTATCAATTTCTACAAGAGAAAAATGAATTTGGTTAAGATGGCAATGTAAACTGTTTTAAACAAAGATTTTATTTGATCTTATTTCTATTGGTATATTGTTTTTGGTTTTTATGTTTAAAATAGAAAAATGAATGAAATTTAGAATTTAGTTTGAAGATTTAATACTTGTGTAGTTATGGAACTGGCTTGTAATAATTATAAGTAATATAAAAAGTTGAGGTCATAATTGAATTAGTATTTTAGTGTGTTGGAAAAAGTCAGAAATCAACATTTTTCTCTCTCCTTTTTTAATTCCTGCACTTCCCCTCTCCCTTTCATTTTTAATCTTTCATTCCTTGTATTTCATGCTATATTAAAAACCTTAATAAAACCTTTTAAAAAATAGTCTTGGAGTTGTGAAACCTGGCTCTGTGAAAACTTATTAAATGGTTCAGGCTACCATCTCCTGTTTGACCATTCCTTGGCTGATATGCTCACTCTCTATCATTTTCACACACACAAACACACACACACACACACACACACACATTTTAAAATAAACATTTTAGCATTTCATTGATTAATTGTAAATAACTGAATAAATTATATTGTTTTAAAACACTATAAATCTGTATTAGATCTGTATTGTATTAATCACAGGGAAAATCATAGGAAATCCTATGAAACTGAAGTATAAAGATTTCATGTAAATACACACACACACACACATTTTGGATTGATGCAGATCTATATATGAAATTGTAATCTAGAAATGCTTTCCAAGTGAAATTATCCTTTCTGTGATATTTATTTCTAACATACAAAATTATTTTGGGTATTGACCTTCACCCACACCTGTGTCGGCCAATATTTCTTTCCAATACAAATCATTGCAGCAATTTGCATATACAGACCTAGATCAGGAAAAGATTTTGGAAGTTTATCGTTTGGTAAAGTTTAATAGCAATATTGCAGATTGAAAAGGAAATTGACTTCTAACAAAGATAGAAAAAAAATAGAAACAAAAATAGAAACAAGCAAATTATTGTGTTAGCTACTATAATTTGCTTGTTTCTATTTCCATAAATCCATTGATATTTATGCAGACCATCTAAACATCCTGCCCTTGCCTTCAAGGCAACTAAGACATAAGAAGACACAATCAAATCTGTAATCCAATTTCAGCAGCTAGCTTGATAGTAAGATTTAAGGTTTAGAACTAGCATTTGCCTCATTCTTGTAGAATCTTGAGTTTAATCATTTGGATTTTATTAAACCATCATTAATTGCTTAGACCAGTTATTTAATGGCTTGTTTTTAATTTTTATTGGAATTATCATCTACCAAATTAAATCAAGGTATAAGATTCTTTCTATCAATTCTTTTTAACCAGACAATTTCAGCAATCTCCATCTGGAAATGTCCACCATTATATTTTCCAAACCAGTCAATAGTTATTTTTAAAAAGTATTTATTATTTCATGCCAAATGCATTCCTTAATATTTAACTTTGCTCTTTGCTTGATCTTCAGTCCTGATTCCAACTGCTCTTTCATTCAGATTATTCCTTCATCTTGGCTTTGTTGTTTGCCTAAGAATGAGAAATGTAGACCAATCTGAGTTATAAAAAGCAAATAATTGATCTGACACTGAGGAGTCTTTGGTGTTCTCTGAGCTTTTCTTCCAGACATTTCATTATCCAAACTATGTGACATCTTGATGTTTATGTTTATGCTTGATGTTTATGCTTGAATATTTGCTGTATGGTATGCAACCTGTACCGAGTCATATTTTTTATGAATCTAACATTCATTGGATTATGTGAGAAACAGTGTCAATCATTTTCTTTACAACATACTCAATAATTAATGCAGCAGATATACTGGTTCAGTATTTAATTAGACCAGATCAACAAAATAAAAAGACATGCAGCCCAGTTTACTGACATCTTCAAGATCATATATTATTCCAAGAAAAAATATAAAACTTTCTAAAATATTTCAGCTTCATAATTATAATATTTAGCTGATATTTACCTGATAACAATATTCCCTGGATAGAAACTCTAGTCTTCTTTTCTTTCTGTTCTCTGTCTTTCACTGGTTAAGATTGTTTTTTTAGCCACTTATTTACAATTTAGAACTGGTATTTTTAACTCCAGTTCTAAGAAATAACAGTATGACTCTTGCAGATTTTGTGTAACTTTCAAATCTAAAATTAATATATTTCATAGTTTGAAATAATAGGCAACAACTTTATATTTCCATTCGAGCATGTATTAGATTCTAAATGTTTTATTAATTTTGTATCCTCAAATTGGGAACCTTGAAAATAGGGAAGCAAAGATGACAAAAGGGATGAAATTAGTGTTTTTCAACCTCAGTAACTTTAAGATATATAGACTTCAACTCTCAGAATCGCTCAGACAGTATGCTGGAAGTTGAAGTCCACATCTCTTAAAGTTGCTGAGGCTGAGAAGCACTGGTTTAAACAGTATTTCTATTTCTTCTGTCTACAAAAAGTGGGCTCTTCCTTGTTTAATGTTGCTACTTCCTAAAAACAATATTTTGGAACTTAAAACAGTTTGGATTTTACAGATATGTCAGCTGCTGGGAAATGGCATTCTGAATTTCTAGGGACTTTCAGTGCTATTTCAGAATATAGTTCAATTCCACACTTTCAGTTTTAGTATCATCAAGAGACCCATTCCATTTCCTGAGGCCCTATAGCCTTTTCATAATGTTTTCATCTCATTTCTGTATATTAGTTAATAATCAACTTTCACTACCAAAATACAACATCACTACCAATGGAAGCTAGCACCACAGCATTATAGAGATAGATTGGTCTATTTATAGATAAGGCCCCATTAACATCAGGCTACCAGCTATCCTTTTGATTGTCAAATGATTTTTCATTTTAATACTTTCCCACAGAAATCTTATTACTGTATGTGAACAATGATATGAGTCATGAACACCCAACATTTCCAGCCAGACCACTGCTGAATCAATATCATTTATCCGATTCTGATTGCTGTGCTTTTTCAGTAGACATTTAGAACTCGGTCTTCAAACCAATCTTGAAATGCCAAGTTTCTCTTAATTAGAAACAATTCATCTTCATTAGCATGGGGATCTGTTGTAACAAGAAATAAATTATTTCAACATGAAAAAAGAAAGTTTCTCTGAAATGTTAAATCTTAAAACAAATGGCAAGGAAGAAATTGAAAGGTTAGGGAGATGAACTTGGTTCATCTGGTTGTCTCAAGTCATCCAAAATATTGCATGTGCTATGTTTTTTTCTAAATCATTGTTTCTTTGCAGAAAGTATCTGAATTCCTCATTTTTCATTTAGTTGCAATAAATATAATATTGTCAAGATTGATATGTTTCCCATTTGCAATATATGGACTTATCCCTTTCAGAATGGATGATTGTCCTCTGTCAGTTAGTCACATGCACAGAATTACTATATAAGGAGGGAGGAGTAGGAACATAAATAAGCACACAATCTTCTCACTCCAATGACTTGAAAAGATTAACTCATATTCATTGTGGATATCTGAATAATAATAATGACAGCAAATATTGCCTCTGCAAAGAAACTGCAGAAACAATTGATCTAGTTATCTGATGCAAGAAGGTTACACAGACTGACTACAAACATGACAAAGTAGTAACAATGGTGCTTTGGAATATTTGCAAGAAATACCATTTACCTGCAAGTAAGAACTAGTAGGACTACAAAATAGACAAAGTAATAGAAAATGAAGAAGCTAAAATATTCTAGGACTTTAGGACTTCAGAATTCAAACAGACAAGTACCAACTACATAACTCAACAGACTTAACAATTTTTGATAAAAAAGATAAAAAAAAAGTCTAGATAGTAGATGTGGCAGATAGCAGAATAGAACAGAAGGAACTGGAGAAGATAACAAAATATAAAGACCTGCTAATAGTAATAAAATGACTGTAAGCAAAAAAAAAAAAAAAAAGCAAAGGTAGTACCAATATTCATGTGCCCTGGGTGCAATATTGAAATAACTGGAGCAACACTTGAACACCATTGACATTGACAAATTCACTATCCATCAATTGCAAAAGGCAGCTTTCTTTGGAACAGCTTACACCTTGCAACAATACCTTTAAGACCATCAAGCGCTATCTGCCTATCCCAGGTCAATGAGAAGGACTTGATATGTGGTTGAAGTAGCAAATTCAGTTTAAACTGACTGTGTAATAATAAACAGATTCAGCTGTAATGACATGTGGGAATGAGCTTGGGAGGCAGGAGAGAGAGCTGCATATTGGACAATCAGCATGTAAAAGATGTCTCAAGCCACAGAAGGGGGATGGCGCGGGAAACATTTCAGAATGGAACCTTCCTATTTTTCTAGGGAATAAAAGGAAAGAAAGAAAGAAATATTTCAATCATGAAAGATTCTGTTAATATAATTTTACACTAAAGGTAGTTGTGCTTCTCATCTAGACTATCTCACAGAGTTTGTATCAGTGGGCTGGATGTACAGCATTATATCTAATCAGCTATTGTAGAGTATATATTACAATCCTATTTCGTATGAAACTTGAGAGTACACGGATTCTTCATTTTGCATGGAAAAACATTACAAATATGCACATGCCTTAAGGCCTGGAAGCATAGGGTGTAGTCACAACCCAATTTGTGGCTGTAGTCATAATTTAATGTTTATACATTCAAAGGAAATAGAACTACTGCAGAATGATATGGTGGATAATGGATGGGCTGGGCTTAGAAAATTCCTCTCCTCCACCCCAGCCTACTCAGTGATGTTTTGAAGAGAAATTGGAGGCAGGATGCTACACTTTATACATTTTTGAATTGTCCATCTCACTATAAAATGTAGAAGACAAAAGTAATTTGCATGTAACCTGTAAACTATCTTTGCTGGGGGGAAAATATTTCAGTTAAAATAATTTTAACAAAACCCTTATTTGGTTCAGAACGCTTTTTTACATTTTCTACAGCTGTACCTGTGTTATAGTTGTTTCATAAAGCTATCTTTGATTGTTTTCCATTCTGATGGAACTAAAGAGTAGACTCATTTATAAAACCACTGTTTTTCAAACTCCTTCAAGTTACAGACTTAAACTGTCAGTATGCCTTCTCATAATAATTAGAGATACACCAAAAGATCTAGTGTAAAAAATATTTTTACAGAACATGTTAAGTAATTAATGATAATTATATGTAATCTCTGATGTTGCAGGTAATGATTTTAATTCAGCCAGATTACATAAAGAACTAAAAGAACAAGAAATACTTTCATTTCACCTAACTAATTGCATGGACCCAGTCAAATATCCTAAAAGCCATGTTTTATCTTGCTGCCAAGGCTAACGTGATATATTTTTTTTAAACCACTATATTATAGAAGATATAAATTCCTGGTTTTTTTAAAAAAAACCACAGCCTACAAGAAAACTGCTGAAAGATAGTTTAAGGCAGAGTTAAGCATTTTGATTTCAAAAGGAACAGATCAGTGTAACACTGTATATTTAATAAATCAAATATATTAGATTACACTAGTGAGATGGACAATTCAAAAATGTATAAAATGATGATCAGAATTTATTCATTTCTGGGATTCTATTCTGTTTTGGAGCATAGTTCCAGTCTACAGTTCTGGACAATATAACTTTATTCTTTAGATGTAGGTGAAAACCTGAATGGTTTTCTCGCTGCAATACTCAAATTTAGTAGGATATTTTGGCTTGGTGAAAGGACAATGAATCACCTTAAATAGGACTATTATTCCTAAAAATCATAGTCTAGTCTTCTTCATTTTAGCAAAAAGCCAAAAGAGCATGGAGCAGTTTTCCATTTGCACAAGTGTTCTCTTCATGCCGCTCTGAATCCAATCTATGAAATCTGCCTAAACACAATTTCCTAGCTTTGCAGCTTGTTGAGAGAAAAGATTTCCAGACACACTGAAATATTTATTCCTTCCCAATATGTTCTCATTGTGGAATTTTATAATCCTGAATGTTTGCGCTTCTTGCCAAGTTTAAAATAGTAGATAGAACTTTCTTGCACTGGTCAAATCAGGCTTCGTTAATTAAAAAATACCAAAGTGTATACTGCCAAATTTGTGCTTGACTAACATTTAATCAGAGATGAAATAATTATTCCAAAGTTTGGCTATGCCACTCAGAACACAAACATAAGCTTCATTGTTTCTGCTAGTGAATGAACCTTTATTGTTAAAGTACAACCATGTGTACATTGAGATTGGCTGAGCCTTCCTTTGTGCCCCCCCACAACTCACAGTGACAACAAACCCACCATATTGTTACACCATGTGAGCTAATTGCACAACACACTGGCCTCGCAAGTCAATCATACATAAAATTATAAAATTAATTCCTGTTCAAGAGCCTGACAGCCCATGGACAGAAGCTGTTCTTCAGCCTGATGGTATGGATGGCTATACTCCTGTATCTCCTACCCAATGGTAGGAGAATAAAGTGGTACCGACCAGGGTGTGAGTTGTCCCTGAGAATTTTCCTCACTCTTCCAAGGCAGCGAGCCCTGGCGATGTCATCCAGTAGTGTCAGGGGACAACCCACGATGTTTTGTGTTGTGCTCACCACCCTCTCTAATACCTTCCTATCCGCGGCTGTCAGGCCAGCATACCAAACCACAATACAGTGCGAGAGGACGCTCTCTATAGTAGACCGGTAAAAGAAGGTCATTAGCCATTGTTCTACCCTGTTCTTCCGCAAGACCCTGAAGTTACAGAAGAGGAATTAGACTATAATGACCTTCTGGAAAGCATTCAGTATTCAAATCTTGAAAATTTATTACATATTTGGGAGATTTAGAGTGTTAACATTGAACAAAATAGTTCAATGGCTTTGGATCAAATATAACAAATTCTGGCATTTTGCTTTTTACTTATTGATTATATTTTAGTCTAGTAATGACTTGGAATTCATTAAACAAATTATAAGCATTAGAAACAGTAACAATTTAATAAAAGAAAGAATATATACACAAGTAGAGTGTCATATCTCTACTGGTTACTGACCATAATGATTACTATACTATCTCCAGTGTCTCTTTATAACTCTGTAAATTGTGAACTCATTGTCATTTTTTTAAAAAAAAAAGAATTCAAATAATATTCCTCCTAAAAGCTCATTTTGAGTTTTACATTAATAATAAATTATGAAAGAGCATAATTTAAAGTAAAAAAGTTATGAAAAAGTACCCACTGTACTGTCACAAATCTAGAGAACCAAAATTTGCAAGATAAAGTTTGAATTAGTTCAACATTAAAGCACATTCATCAGACATGAGTGAATAAGAGGGGGTTATTTTTCCTGTTTGAAGTTTCATTTCTCCAGTTCACATTTTTGTGCAATTTGGCTTATTCTAAATATTTTTTAGATACAATTGCATTTAACTTAATATGGGGGTATTTAAATACACATATTTTGTTTGGAGAAATTCTAATAACTTCCACTTTTTAGTTTATAGGAACTGTAAATTCAATAAGTTTACAATATATAAATGTCATGTCAGCAAATGACAAAATGATAATAATAAAAACAATTCCCCCTCACCTAGTTTCTTTTGTTGATTCATGCAGAGACGTCTTCTGTATAATGTGGAGATATTATTGATCCTAGAGAAAATTAAATATTAAATCCTTAAGTTAGAAGAAACTCAAGATGAAGTACAAGACTGTATGTGAAATTAAAATGTAAGAATAATTTCCATGTTGAATTGAATTCTTTACTAGATTTATTTTTTTTTTATTTTATTCAAAAGATTAAAATACAAAATCCAAAAGAAAAAAAATAACAAAGCAAAACTAGACAAGAACATTTAAAAATGTGAATCATAAAGGACTTGCTTTGGTTTTCAAATACAAGGTTATTTTTTTATTTTATTGTGTACTGACACAATTAGCTATTTTTCTACAAAATAGATTATACATAATTCCAGTGAGTAGCATAGAGTATCCAGTTGCTGTAAACCAGTTTGATATATTTGGTGGCAATATGTGTTTTAGGAATATTTAATAAAAGAATACAGAAGGAAGTTGGAAAGGAAATTCAAACCTTTATAATGTGTTTAATTTTCCCATTCCTGATGTAGAAAGATCTCATTTGGGAAACAGACTGAGGGTGAGACATCTTTCATTTTCCTCATAAAACTGCCCTCTTATCATTAACCTGATGCCAAAACAGATTAGAATTCAGTATAATATCAAAAATGTAAGTTAGCTGTTACTGAACTTATGGAAGAAGCACTTTTACTACCTTTAAACTTTAGATTCCCAATAATATATTTATGTAGGAAATGGTGTATAGAAAAGATGGAAGCAAGGATCATTTGGAAGAATTAAAGATATGGAGACATTTAGTGAATGTCTTGGTGTAAAATAGTTTTTGCTTTTGATTCCTTGGCTTCCTCTTTCTTACTACTTATGCTCTGCATAATACTGTTTAATCAAAAAGAAATTCATTGGTTAATATGTATGGAAATATATGTTTTAAATAAGGCATTAGTGCTGAAAAAGGGTTTGTTCCTCACATACAATTCTTCACTGGCCTATTAAAAAATATAGGCAAATACAGGGGGACATCAATTGCATGTTCTAAAGCAACTTTCCTAAACTCCTTAATAAATTCCATCCTTTGGTGGTCAGAACTAGGTGGGCTAGACAGATCACTGTGTCTTGTAGTCTACCTCTGCTCCCTCTGCTTTATTACAATCCTTGTTATTGCCAATGTTAAACTAAAATACAACTATCAAATTGATAGTACAGAGTTTTTGAAAAGTAATGTTAAAAATAAAACAGCTCATTGTAATTATTCTATTACAAGATATCTGCAAAAATAGATAATACCAGTTACAAAGAAAAAAAACCTTAATGTTAATATAAAAATAAGTAGAATAATACTGTAACTTTTCTCTTCTACAGGACAAAAATATACAAAGCATAAGAATTGAATTTTTAAACAACATTTTTAATCATAAGGAATCTGATCTTGTGTCTCTGCTGTTCCAAAGCTAAGATGCAATGAATTTCATTCAACCAGTCTTCACAGTTTGATATGTATTTGTCCTAAATTAATATACCTTATCTGCAACAGTTCCAGAAACATTATAGCTTCCTCGTAGATAAACAAATCCTAATCTTTGGGGATAAAATTTAATGGTATGTTAACATTTTAAAGTAAGTTTTGTTTGTTTGTTTTTGTGTGGGTATGTGTGTGTGTAGGTATGTGTGTAGTGGGAATCAAGTAAGCTGGCAATCTTTTGTTTGGGCAGTAAGATATCTTCAGACTTCCTTGGTCTTTCTTAGTCCAAGAAAGCATATGTAAGCCTATGGAAAGGCAAAGTAATTTCATGTTGAATGAAGGAAAATATACATGTCCCAGAATAATATTGCACAATCCAATCTGAGTTGGTCACTGGGACCAGTGGTTTAATCTTCCAAGCTTTCAGACTCATGCTGGAGCCCATCCTCAGGGAATTTCTCTCTTTCCAGAATGCATGCATTAGGCTGTTCTATGTGGAGTATTTATGTAGTGTCCCGTTGTGTGTGGCTTTTAGTGTGGCAGGATGAGAACCCAAACATTTTTGAAGCAGTTAAATGTAATTTATCAGATTTTCTGCATAGCTTGTTCCTGTGACTATGTAGGACTGATGGGGAGGAAGCTAATCAGCAGATTGCAAAACAGAGTGATTAGACAAGGAGACCTGAACTTACTGGTACCATCACATTGCAATGAACAAGAACATAGATTCAATTTTGCAGCAATTAAGATTGTTGGCTGAGCAAGGACAAAAATAGTCAAGGAAATGATTCAAGCATGGGAAACAGGCCCCTTGTCAGTCAATAGGAATGCTGATTTACCACCATCTTTCCAGGCACTTAAGAGCAGAGGGTGCAGCAGTACAAGGAAACAACAACCAATGACTTAACATCAACACTGTAACTAACAACTAAAAGCCACACACAAGCAGGCATCACATAAATACTATGCATAGAGCAGCTCAGTGTGCACATTCTAGAGAGAGAGAAAGGTTTCTTGAAGATGGGGTCCAGCAAGAGTCCGAAAGCTTGGAAAACTCAACATTGGTCCTGGTGACTGATTGTATCTTACAATTTCATATATATATATATTATCCCATTTATATCCCGCCCTTCTCTGAAGACTCAGGGTGGCTTACAATCTAAGAAGCACAGATCAATGTGCTTAGCAATAGCCTTCATTCTATGTATATGCCTGCTTATTGGAAAAGAACAGTTAAATGCACTGCTACTATTCTATAAACTTTGTTTAGTGATTAACAATCCCAAACTAGTGTTTGAACTGTCTTGGAACTCATGCAGTTTTGGTGTACTCAATTATTTTAAAAAATATTGTGACTGCCAGCTAAGGCAATTTAAGTGAAGTATATAGTATGTTTTTAAAACAAAATTACAAATCCAGAAAGAAGTAACTAAAGTTGAATAAAATTCAAGGGGAGATGTCTTATTTATTTTTTTTTATTTTGGTTAGCTGATAAATATAAAATAAAATATGTAATGTCAAAGTAAATACTTTACTAAGGGTTGAAGATAAATTGGAAGCAAAATAGAATCTGCAGCTTCACTGAACAGAACTTGATGTTCACAATGCAGTACAGTAAACTTGAGCAACTTTTGATAAGCTGGTTTCAACTACCGGAACATTCATTGTAAAGATAGGTAGGTTGTCAGGTAGAAGATAGATAGATAGATAGATAGATAGATAGATAGATAGATAGATAGATAGATAGATAGATAGATAGATAATATTATAGAGCATCAGATATGTAAAATGCTGCAGCCCAGGTTGCAGAATGCAATAAGGACAGATATCTAGTTGTTTCATTTTATTTCTATTTCTGATCTTTTTTATTAAAGATGTATTGATAACTTATGATTATATTCAGATCAATTTTCTCAATACACTGATACATTTGAATAAAGAACACATAAACATACTTGAGAGAGATCATCCTTCTAAAACTGTAGAGCAATTTGCAGTATTTTCCCAAGCAACTGTCTACATTAATCTGTCTCTTCCACTTTAGTTGTTTTGTTCCCATCACTGTGTCTCATATAAGTTCCCAAGGAAAACAAAAGAGTAGGCTATGAAGTGGAAGATTTTTGGTCAAGTTATTTTATAGTAAGTGTTGGGAACCTGTGGTTCTTTTGTTGTTGCTAACTAACTACAGTTCCAAACAGCCCCAGCCATAGCCCACATTTCTCAGGCATCCCATAGATATCCAGGTGCATCTCTCTGTGTGAGATTAAAGTAGTTACAAACAAAAATATTATAGATCTTTCTCTGTACCTTTTCAACAATATAAATGACAAATACTGTATGCAGAAGAGAGGAAAATGATAAACCATATCCAGTTAAATCCTTAACTCAAGTTTTCACATAGAAATAATTGATTAAAAAAACCAAAGAACCTTTGAAAATGTAAAGAGCTGATTAAGAGTGCAGTTCATTAGATAGATAAAAGAAAAAGCTTGGGCCTAACAATACTTGTAATCTAAGTTAGAACTGTGCAGCAATAATTGGGAAGAAATAAGTGCTTCAAAGGGAAGAAGGAAGAATGAAAAGAGATATGGACTGAACATTTCAAAATGGTATTATTTTTAATATAATAAAAAAGCATTACATATTGTACAGATCTGTTCTGAGAAATCCTATATCCTGAATATATTAATATTTTATGGGCATATTTGCCCTCCAAATATATATATTTGGAAACATTTTACCAATATTTTTCAATATTTCAGCTTCTTCCTTCTCTTCCTTCCTTCCTTCCTTCCTTCCTTCCTTCCTTCCTTCCTTCCTTCCTTCCTTCCTTCCTTCCTTCCTTCCTTCCTTCCTTCCTTCCAAAAACAACTTATAACCAGGTGCTTTATAAATACATTTTCATATATCTTTCTACTCTAAATCACTAATTTCAAATGGATTGTTTACACAATTTGGATATATACACAATTGCCATTAAAGCTATTCCTGTCTTGTGAACATGCTGGTTTGATTTTAAGAAGGAAGGAAGGAAGGAAGGAAGAAAGGAAGGAAGGAAGGAAGGAAGGAAGGAAGGAAGGAAGGAAGGAAGGAAGGAAGGAAGGAAGGAAGGAAGGAAGGAAGGAAGGAAGGAAGGTTCTTATTTTTAACTTTCCTTTCATCTTCTTTAGCTAAATTACCTGCATAACCTGATGTCCCATTATATTGAAGTTGTGCAATCACTCAGTGACCTCATTAACATTCTTATCTTTTCACTAGCGCCTTGTGTGTACGAGTCCAGACTGGTTATTATCTCGGCTACTCCAGAGCTTAAGGCACCACTATCTTTACCACACATGTTTACTGCCTAGCCCCTATCTCTAGCCTGCACGCACCAGCTCTCTGACATTTGTTACAAGTTCAAGGATCCAACAGATGGGAATGGGACTGAGGGGAAAAACAATCCATTCTCTTGGTGCCATGCATATTCTCACTTTCACTTTGGAGAAGGGCATGACTCCTTTCATGTGGCAGGGAGCATTTAACCTCAGCATCACATTTTAAGGAACATCTGAATGCAAAGAAAAAGTGGGGAGAAAGGAGAAAGTTAAGCCATTTCCAAGCTTCCAGCTGAAGAGTAAGGGACTCTTTGTGTTTTCCTTCCTGATACAATAGACTGTTGACAAAGGAAGTGGCTATTTTTTTACTGCATTCATAAAACTCTTTAAAAAAAGTTTCCTGTGTATTAAAATTACAAGATTGGCTCTGTAAGGAAGATAAATAGTGGAGATTACAAAGAATAGTTTGGGTAATGAGAAGGACAAATGAGTTTAATTAAAAATAGCTGGTATAACACACACTAATAGGAAAAAATGATGATGTCCTCACAATTGCTCGGCACGCTTGGATGCTTTGAACACTAAGTTCTATGAAAATATCTCATTGCTTCAGTAATCCCTTTTTATGCATACATATAATGTATATGTTGTCTCTGGAGTTATTGGAAAAAAGGGAAACTTGGAAGAGAAAGTTTCCTGGCTGTAAGCAGCAAATGGGTAGGAATCACACATATACTATGATTTGAAATGATAATTTAGAAACTCTTTATATTTTGGACATGAAAACAAGCCCAGCTGTTAAATCTTCTAAAGAGAAATGTCTGCAGACTTTAGCTAATAACCGATATAAACATGGAAAAGACACCCGTCCAGCCCTAATTGCAAGAAAGTTGCCAGGCTTTTAAATCTAGCCAATGCAAAGGCAATCAGCAGACACTCAGGGAAAGGAGAATGGGCTTTTGGATCTGGATCTCATGGTTTCATAAGAGTGACAGCCAGGAACCTGTTTGTCCAAAATCACCCAGTGCACCAGCTGTGGTATTTCTTGATGAAGGAAAATCTGGCTACAGGTTTTAATGCATTAATCACATCTCATTTAGATTATTAAAATGGAGGGCATATGTGAAAGGGGTAAAGTTTTTAAAAATATTCAGGAACTGCAAATTATAAAAAAGGTGATATTTGTAAGGAGTGTATTTTATAGACCACATTACACCAATCTTAGGAGAGCTTCCCTACATCTTGGTAGCTTCCATGCATAATGCACAGTTTGTTAGATTCAAGATATCTTAAAAAAAAGCATATTCTAAAAGGACAGGCTATCTTGATAAGGCACAGAGCTAGTGCCTGCTTATAAGTGACTGCTTAACGTATCAAGAGAGAAATCAAAATGAGTCATTCTTCTTTCCTATTTCTGATATCTAGCAAAGATTATTCTGTAACATCAGTCCTTTAATACTGAATATTTTTTGCTACCTCCAATTTTTGCTCCTTCCCTAAAGCTAACTAAAAATGAAAGGTTTTCATTCTTGGGTTGCCTGTTGACTCAGATGCTACGTATACAAAAAACATAGTTTGTGAAATAAATAAATAAAAGATTTGGTGCATTAATTTGATATATGATATTTCTGCATTGACAGTAGGAATGGCCCAAGCAGATCTGAGCTTCTGCTAGGAAAAAAAAGTTGAGAATATATATTTTCTATCTATTTTTTCCTAGCAGAAGTCCAGATCTGCTTGGGCCCCCTGTCATTCAACGCTATTATTTTCTCAGTGTTATTCTCTCTCTCTCTCTCTCTCTCTCTCTCTCTCTCTCTCTCTCTCTCTCTCTCTCTCTCTCTCTCTCTCTCTCTCTTATTTCCTCCCACTGTTTTCCAATGAAACTCTGAATCACAAAAGCTTATTTCATCTATTAAAAATATTATGTTAAGGCCCCATCTTAAATGTATGCAAATGATATTTAGAGTAATTAGCTGCATTGAAAAGACTTCAATGAACTTGCTGAAACTTTCAGGTATTTGTGTCTTGTAATTTAAGAATCTTAAATAAATAGGTGAAATGTCAATGAAGAAGCATCAAAAACAGTCCATCAGTTTAAGAAGGGAATAGCAGGGTATTTTCCAGCTCACCTTCCACAGCTTATCTCAAAATATATGACTGGGAAAGCTCTTAAATCTTAGCAAAGAGGTTTACTACAAAATATCCCTTGCACTTAGTTTCAATATCTCAGTGCTGTTGCAGAAAAGAATCTAGTATTCCCCAACAAGCAAACAGCTTAAATTTGGATTAACTTTTGATTACTTCTTATTAAAAAAAGAAAAGTAATGCATGGAAAATTGATATACAGATGTCCTGCTCATTTATCAAAGCCAGATGCAATTTAAAAAATGTAATTTTCTTAAATGATTTTAGACATATAAACAGCTGTGATTGTTTTCCTATGAAATATCTTTGCCCAACTTAAAAAGCTTTCCACCAGAAAATTAATAATCCTGGCTTTTTTAGAAAAGGAAAACAAAGTGAATCCACCTCAAAGTTTCTCATCATTTTGTTAATATTTGGGCATCTTGTGGCAATGCAATGACTCCAAACTAATGACATGTTCAACCCCATCTTCTAGTTCAGTCTGCTCTTCTCCTACATAAATATGTTTGAGGAATATATTTGATTTTTCTTCTTTTGGAAAATGCTATAGACAAAAGTGAGAATTGAGATTTTTTACACATGTTGCAGAAGAGTGTGATAAGGATTATCTGTTATTGTGCTGCCCTATTCCCCCCTACACACACACAGAGCAAGAATTCTACCAGTTTTTATTCAACCCCCCCCCCAAAAAAAAAGGTCCTCAGAAAGCACTCCCATTGTGCAGATATGGATTCTGAGCTCAGCACAGCAATAGTCACTGGGTAACTGAGCTCAACAGGTGCACAAAAAGTCCAGGAAAGCAGTCCATGATTTGAATGGGTCAAGATACATGGCATAAGCACACAAGGCACAGAATTGGGTACATTGCTCCAGCCACACTCAATCCTCTGGATGGGATTAACTAGGCAATGTTGCTGCAGCCATTCTTGAGAGGTGAGGTTGCCTCCTCACAAGTAGTCTAGTAGGTTGGCCTGTTTTCTTTCTGCTCTGCATGTCCTTGGCTCAGGAGGAGGTGTGGACTCCACCTCCTTCTTATTGCTAACTGGTGGCAGCTACTCCTGGTCCTTGACTGGAGCCTCCTGGCCAACTTGCTGCAGCCGTGACTCACTTCACTCGGTCTCAGCCTGTCACTTTTTCAATCATCCAGTTGAGGCTGCTCTATCAGGCTAACACTCCCAAGCCCTTATCCTGACCAACACTCAGCTCTGTGCTTTCCTCTGCCAACTGAAGTCATCCTTCTCCTGTCCAGAGAGGGATCCAGAGGTGGATCCATGACTGGTATTTTTATAGTTTTGTTTTCATCTTTTCTCAGCCATTTAGGTCTGTGCAAAGCAAGGTTAGATATGAGCTCTGTTAAATGAGCTCTGTTAAATTTAAGTTTGTCCCCAACCAAGCTTTTCCTCAAACTATGTTCAGTGTAACTTCTGAAAGGTAGGCTCTATATATGATTTCCAAGTCTGCATGATGAAACCAGCTAATGAACCTCACAGATTTAATAGCAAGACCAAACACACAATTCTGTGGCTTCTTTAGTTGTGTTTGCCACATGGCTCTTATGGGTCCTGACTAGAGTAAAGGAGTTCATTATATTGTTGCATTTCTAAATTCTGAGTTTTGTTAATACATGACATAACATATTATTAATTCTGGAATATAATGAATCTCCCGAAACTGATTAAACATGGAGTCATGAATAGCTGAATAAATCATTTGTTTTATGGACCAGGAAAAGTTGTAAAATAATAAAAAATAACATTGCTAATGGTCCTCTGAGAATTCCAAATATTAAACATTTATTTATTAAATCAGTTTTATTTCTGTAATATTCCTGGGCAAACAGGAATGGATTCTGACACCTGCTATCTCTTGAATAATAGAATATTTATCTCATGCAGACAACAATGTCAATTGTCCTCTTTTTATATTAAAAATTACAATTAAAAAGATAAAAAACTAATGCAAACTAAAAATAAAGGAAAAAAAACAAAAATAGTAGGAAGTGCAGAAAAAAATAGAAAGAAAAATAGAAAAGCAATAAAAATACAGTAAAAGAAAAGAAATATATAAAGAAATGACTTCCCCTTCCATGTCAACAAGTATAAGAAATCTTAATAACTTATTACCTCTTAAAATACAAAAAATAATCTTGTCTTCCTATATCCCATCTATAAAGAAGCCCTCAAAACCCCATTGTTCAGTACCGAATAGCAAAAATCTATTAACAGTTAGGAGAGAAAACACAGATCTATTTTAATGTTGATCACATACAGTTTATATTTCTTTTTTTTATTTATTGAAAAGTTTTAGAGTACATTTTATCTTTAACAATCCCCCCCTCCCCCCACCCCCACCTATCCCTCCCTGCCCCTCCCCCCCATTTCCCCCTCCCCCCCCGACTTCCCAGAGCTAAGTACAAGGTATAAAAATAAAGAACAATCATAAACATCCATATGCTAACAACAATAAACTCTTAAATCTATCGCTCTCTAGCTCATATAAGATAACTACAAGCAATATTAATATTACATATAAAAAGAAAGAAAAAAGAAAAAAGAAAGGAAGACTTATTCAAATGCTAAATGAAGCTTTTTAGTCCCATATTTGTTCTGGATATAATCAATCCATTTTTTCCACTCCATAATATAACGTTCTTGCGAATGATCTTTCAAATAAGCCGAGATCTTTGCCATTTCCACCAGGTCAGAAACCTTTAGAGTCCATTCTTCTATAGTCGGCAGTTCCTCCTTCTTCCAATATTGACCTATTAAAAGTCTTGCTGCTGTAATTAAATTCAACATCAACTTAGTGTCCACAACAGTAGCATCTGTAATTATGCCCAACAAAAACAATTGCGGACAAAACTTTATCCTTTGCTTGAAGATCTTCTGCATATTCCACCAAATTTTTATCCAAAAAGCCTTAACCTTTTTGCAGGTCCACCATATGTGAAAATATGTTGCATCTTCGCCACCACACCTCCAACATTTTGGCTGATAGTTCGGATACATACTTGCAAGCTTTTTAGGATCTAAATGCCATCTATAAAAATTTTATAAAAGTTCTCTCTTAGATTTTGAGCTTGTGTAAATTTTACGTTCCTCACCCAGATCTTTTCCCACGTGTCCATTGTAATAACTTCTTGGATATTCTGGGCCCATTTTATCATACAATCTTTAACAAGTTCTGTTTCTGAGTCAATTTCTATCAATGCAAGATATATCCGTTTGATATGTGCTGGACCCTGATTTCTAATTTGCTTTATCAAATTTTCATCAGTCATTGCAAAACCAATTTTCTGATCTTCTTTCCACCTGGCCCGTAACTGAGTATATTGAAACCAAGTTTGAACAATCTTCTCATCTCGCAAGAGGTTGTACGGCTTTAAACACCAGACATTTCTTTCCAAACTTAAAATCTCCTTATACGTAGTCACATCATGTTTGAAACCAACATTTATGTTTTCTATTGCGTGTTTTGGAATTGCCCACAACGGCATCTTGTAATCTAACTTATGTCTATACTTCTTCCAAACTCTCAACAATGCCTGTCTTAAAATATGCACTTTAAACACATTATCTACCTTCTTGTCATACAACAAATATGCATGCCAGCCAAATAACAAGTCATGGCCCTCAAGATTTAATAATCTCTCTTGTGTCAAATTAATCCAATCACTTATTCCTGATAACGCAGCAGCTTCATAATATAATTTAAGATTAGGCATTTTAAGACCACCTCTTTCACGAGTATCCTGCATAATCTTAAGTTTAACTCGTGGCCTTTTCCCTGCCCAAACAAATTTATTGATACCCCGTTGCCATTCTTCCAAATTAGGATCTTTTTTAAGGACCGGTATCATTTGAAATAAAAATAAAAATTTAGGCAGGACATTCATTTTCACTGCTGCAATTCTTCCCAGCAAAGACAATTGCAATTTTTCCCAGCTCTCCATTTCTTTTTGAATTTTTCCCCATAACTTTTCATAGTTATTTTTATATAACTTTGTATTAAAGGGTGACAAAATCACCCCCAAATATTTGACCCTTTTAACAATCTCAAATCCAGTTAATCCTTCTAAAAGGGCCTTTTGCAATACTGTCATATTTTTGGCCAGAATTTTAGTTTTTTGTGCATTAACTTTAAATCCAGAAACCTTCCCATATTGCATTATTATCTCCATCAGGTCCACAACAGAGTTTTCTGGCTGGGTCACCGTAACAACCAGATCATCTGCGAACGCTCTCAGTCTATAATCCTGATCTCTAATTTGTATACCCTTAATTCTTTCCGAATTCCGTATTTTTACCAATAATATCTCCAATGTTAAAACAAATAATAAAGGTGATAACGGACACCCTTGTCTTGTGCCCTTCTCAATATTACATACTTCAGTCAAACTATTGTTAACTATTATTCGGGCAGTTTGTTTTTGATATAATGCCCTAATTGGTTGCAAAAATTTATCCCCAAAATTCATTTTATCTAAAACTTTCATCAAAAATTGCCAATTCAATTGATCAAAAGCTTTTTCAGCATCTAGAAAAATTAGCGCCGCAGGGATCTGGTTGTTCCTTTCCAAAAACTCCATCACATCAACTATATGCCTCACATTATTTTTCATTTGCCTACCACTAATAAACCCAGTTTGATCCCAATGAATCACCTGTTGCAGAACCCTCATCAATCTGTTAGCTAACACCTTGGCAAATATCTTGTAATCTGTATTTAAAAGTGATATCGGTCTATAGTTTTTTACTTGAGTAGCATCTTGATCTTCCTTCGGAATCAAAGAGATAAAAGCAGTTCTCCAAGACGGAGGCACCTTTCCCCCTCTCTGAATTGTCTGGAACAGTTCCTTTAACGGCTTTATCAACTCCAATTGTAAGTTTTTGTAGTAAGCCGTAGTCAAACCATCCGTGCCTGGCGCTTTATCCACCTTCAATTCCTTAATTGCTATAAGAATTTCTTCTTCTGTTATCAATTGATTAATCTCCTCCTTTTGTGCTTGCGTAAGAACCGGGATGCTAGCATTCTCCAAATATACATCAATGTCTTTTTCATTAATCTTCTCCTTAGCATATAATTTAGAATAAAAATCCACAAAAGCTTCCTTAATAAGATCCTGTTGAAACACAACCTTTCCCTTATATTCAATTTTATCTATATTAGAAGCCCTTTGTTTTTTCCTTAGTCTGTAAGCTAGCCATCTACCTGGCTTATTAGCATTGCAAAAAGCAAACCGTAAATTGGTTGCCACTTGATCAGCCATCAACTTATCAAATTGTCCTCTTAATAGATTAATAACCTCCTTAATCTTCACATCCAATGGGTTCAAAATTAGGGCCTTTTCTTTTTCCCTAATTTCATTCTCCAGTTCTTTCCTTCTAACTTCCAAAGTACGTCTGCATTTATTATTCATATATATCAACACCCCTCTCATGTAGGCCTTGCTAGCATCCCAAACCATGCCCATAGAGGTATCCTTATTCATATTAATTTCAAAGAAATCCTTCATCTGCTGTTTACATTCTTCCACATTTCTCTGATTTCTAAACAAATTCTCATTTACGCGCCACGAGCGCCTATCCCTATTGTCCTTATTGATCTCTAACCAAACTGGGCTATGGTCAGAAATAGTTCTTGCACAGATCTTTACCTTATTAATCCTAGAAAAAAAAAAGTCATTAGTCAGCAAAATAAAATCAATCCTGGAAAAAGATTGATGTCTATCAGAGAAAAAAGTATAATCCTTTTCGTGTAGATGTGTGTCACGCCAAATATCTCGCAGTTCCAGATCGTCCTTCATTTCAAAAAAAGATTTAGGCAATCTAGCATGGCTCGGAACACGCTTAAAAGAACCAGCCTTGTCCATCTGTACGTCTAAAACACCATTCCAGTCCCCCATAAAAATAAACGATTTATAATCCAATTGGGTAACCTTTGTGTGAAGTAAACTAAAAAAATCAGCTTGTTGTTGATTAGGAGCATACAGTCCAATTAGAAGCGTTTTTTTACCTTCTAACAGCAAATCTATCATGACATATCTTCCTTGCTTATCTACTTCAATTAGTTCCGCTGTTAGAGTACTTTTAATGTAGACAACCACTCCATTTTTCTTGTTCATCGCAGAGGCAACAAATTGCGTACCCAACCTTGAGTTCGATAAATACTTTTGGTCCATAACCCTAATATGCGTTTCTTGCAAACAGATAACATCAGTCTTAAATTGTTTTAAATATTGAAAAACTTTCTTTCTCTTCTGTGGTGAGTTTAATCCATTAACATTCCAGGTTAGAAATTTAGTCGCCATGCTTGGCATCCCGAAGCTTTTGGAGCACATCTTCAATGGCCCCTGTAATTTCTTTGGGCCGCGCCCCTCCCACAGCTTCACTGTAAGTACGCTTTGGAAGTTCCATAACTTTCTGCTGGTCTTGCTCCTGTACTTGTCTTGCTCATCTTAAGGCGGCACGCGTCAACCTCTGCTCTCCGGCAGCAACCGATGAAGCTGTAATTTGATCCCCTCCAGCACCATTCTCCTCTGTCTGTCCACCTTCAGCCTCTTGAGGTTTTCCCTCTCCAAATCCCTTTGCAGCTTCCAGGAGTGATAGAGGGGTTGCTTTTAAAACATTGCTGTAGAAATCACGTGCCTGAGTCACGGTAACCAGACGATGTCTTTTACCTTCATGCATCACCACCATTCCGACTGGAATCTCCCATCTAAACTTGATATCACATTTCTTAAGTTCCTGTGCAAGGAATGCAAAATCTTTCCTTCTCCTTAAAATCTTTGGAGGAATCTCAGTTTATATTTCTTCATTTTATTTTTAACAAGTTTAATTTTTAATCCCTTCAAATAATGTCCTAGAACATGATTTCTTTTTTTTTCCTATATCCCTTTCACAGAATTCTTCAAACTTTAACAAGTCTCTTGTTAATTAGAAATAGGAAATTTATGCAGGTCGCTCTTTGGATTTGCTATTTGAATATCACTCATTATTAAATGTGGCATCTTTTTCAATATCATTCTTGTGTCCTATCATTTTTAAATCCATTTTCACTTTTCTTTTTCCCTGACATCTTTAAACACAGGCTATCTATAGAGGTAGACATTCTTAAAATCAACTTCTGGGTTGATTGTTCAAAAATATTCTTTAATGCATCTAATGTTAAAGTATTATACTCTATTCTATATTATTAAGTCAAATTCAAGTGTTCTCCTCATTTAATTGAATGTTGTTAATCTTTAGTTCCTACTAGGTCCCTCTTATGTCCAACCTTCAAAGTCCCATCCTATCATATCTTTTTAAAGAATTCAAAACAAAAGAATTTTCCCATGGGAAGGATTCATATACTTAACTCCAAAATTTTATTTCAAATCCTTGTTGAATAAGGGAATGGAACTCTTATTCCATTCTTAACTTTCCAAATCAAAGTTCTCATCATCTTTTTTCTCTTTACTCTAGAAGAATGGTGTTAAACTTATATTTTAACTTCTTTTACTAAGCATTGAACAAAACTCATTCTGCGCTGTAAAATGGGTTAGGGTCCAAAAGTTCCTAGTAGCTGAAAAGCAGTTAACAAACAATTTGTGGTGAAGATGGCTTTCCCTCAGATTTATTTGGTTCTCTACTGTATATATCAATGTGGCTTATTAATACAGCATTTTAAAAATTGTGTTTTCATTTGACATTTAGCATATTTTCTAAAGCTATGATAGGGATGACTGATATATAATTGGCTGAATTTCTTCACAACACTCATCTATCTTGGAACTGCTGAAATTCACACTTTTCGGAATCCTTCAGTGAGAATGGAATAGCACCATCAAGACATCATAAAATACTAGTAAGAGTCAGCTTACTGGCCATTCTTTTTCTACACCTACATACCAGCAAAGACTGTTCAGTTGTGTCACTTCACAGCAATCAATAAAATTGTCATTGTAAGAGACTGACATTAATGTAAACCTGGTCAAGCATCTATAAAGTAGCTGGTGAAAAATCTCATTTAACATTTTGAGCTCAGAAAGTTATGAGCTGCACCCAGGACCACTGCAAAACATCTGGGTAAAAATGTTATCTCTTCCCATCTTTTTCATTTTTTCACTTTCATTTTTCACTTCAATCCTATTTCAGAATAGTTTCCTCCATTTTTATTCACCCAATAAATAGGCCAGGGAAATAAAAGTAAACTCAATTACTGAAAAGTTCTTAATATTTTCTTTCACCTTTTTACTGCCTTGAATGCAACGTATGGTTCTATATGAACATTTCACGTTATATTCCCTCATCCAAGTGTAAGACATAGGTAATTGATGTTCCTCAATAAATCTGGTTGTCAACTTGGCCGAAATGAAAAAGGAGCTCTAGATAGATATAGCTGTATGTATAAACAGCTTCTATAATTGGAAACAGGTGATTCTTGACTTATGTCTCTATCTTCCCAAGAGCCCTTTCTCAGTAACAGTGGAAAAATGGCTACAAGAAATATGTCAGTGTCAAATGATATTGCCACTTCTTTCTCAACCAGGGACATTGAATTCCAGCAATTATATGGATTTGTTAATTAATTAATTTCTAATAATAATCATTTACAGCAAGCCAGTTTGGTGTAGTGCTTAAGTGTCAAGCTAGAAATGAGGATAGTTGTGAGTTACAGTCCCACATTCAACACAAAAGTTAACTGAGTGACCTTAGACCTGGGGTATCAAACTGCCGGCCCACAGGCCAGATGCATCATCCGGAAGCCACACCCACCCCATTGCCGGCAATGGCAAACCTGCCCTGATGTGTTGCGCAATGTCATGTGACATTGCAAGTTTGACATGTCTGCCTTAGACCAATCACTTTCTCTCAAGCCTAAGAAGAAGGAAATGGCAAACCATTTTGGAAAAACCTTGCCAAGAAAACTGCAGGCTTGCCTACGCATTTCCAGAAATCAAAAGCTGACCAAAATGCATCCCATCCCCCCCAAAAAAAAGTTTATTTTTTTTTCTCAGAAAGATGCAGTTATTATTCCTAAGGTTAATATTAATTTAAATATGGTCTGCATTTATAGCTAGATGTTACATTAAAGAGTTTATTGTTTACACTTACTAGGAAAAAAAGCATTTTTTGTTTTTTGTTTTAATTAAGCTCCTGCTACCTGCTCAATGACATTTATATTTCATTATGCCAATGCCAGATAGGATCAGCGTCCTATATCTCAGATAACTAGTCAAATATTTTCACATTATAAATTATTCTGCAGTGATTTTATATTGAGCTAAGATGAAAAATGACTAATTTATCAGAGTGATCTTGGAACAACTAACATTTTCAGATATTTAGAAAAACATGAGAGCATTTTTAGTGACTTTAAAAAACTCAAGTAGCAAAAAATAAAACATTTTTTAGAAAATGTTGAAAAATTCATATATATCCATCCTGAGCACACATCTTTGCTCACAGAACACCTACACTTTACAAGCTGACACCAGAGTGTCCCCATATCATCCAATCAGGTATCATAGCTGGAAACATGACCAGCAGCACAGGTACACCAGCAAGACATTCTTCAGTTGTGTCATTTCATAGCAATCAATAAAGATGTCATTGTGAACAAGAGACTGACATTAAAGACCATCTGGTCAAGCAGCTATAAAGTAACCGGTAAAAAAAAATTCTCTCTTTCATTTTGAGCACAGAAGAATTGAATTTGTGCTGCATACATAAAATATCTACTGTAAGTATTATAAATTGTATAAATTAATATAGCAACATACCATAGATATTTCTATATAGCAATAACTGCACTCATAGTAATTAGCAATTTTCAACAACAATCAGTAAATTCCATACTTATTTATGAAAAGACATAAAACACATTATTATGCAATCTAAATCAACATGATATATTTTTGTTGGTTTTTTTTGTTTTGTTTTGTTTTTGGTAAAGAAAAATATTGCAAAGTGTTTCTGACTAACACCTATAAATTCTGGGAGAGAACAAATCATTGTTCTGACTGCTCTGATAAAAATAATTGTGTTATTTGCAAATTATTTTTTTATATTTTACTATATATTTATATTTTCCTAAGATAGGGAAAATCCAACCCTTTCTATCATTCTTCAAATTTGATGATACTGCAGCAAGGACTTCTAATTAACAACCTGCTGCCTATAATTCAAGACACAAAATCCTTTGATAAAGACTATCAGGCTTCAAGAATCAAGCATGAAAAATACCAGAGATTTATAGACGTGAGATCTGAAAACCAATTTGTTATATCAGATAGGAGACAGAAATCTGTTCATGGCAAGGAAAGCAGTTGGAGATTTGGCTGCTACAATCTGGTCTAATGTTGGCCTGTACTGGAAGATCAAACTGGCAGATATCTGCTTTCATTTAACTCCTTCACATAACTGGCAGCTGGAAAATATCTAAAGTTGTGTTAATGAATAAATATTAGACCTACTTAGTCAGGTTCTTTCCAATGATTTGCTTTTTCTTTCATTTTTTTCTGACTCAAAATTTTTGTTTTGGAATAGGGAAATCCTCCAGTTCTAAGACATACATTTGAGTATATAGCTGGTAGGATTAGAACTATCTTAATTCAACCTGGAACTGAAATTGCCTATAGCTTCCAGTTAACTTTGATTATGTATAATAAATATTAATTAAGCAAAATTAATGTTCTCTATCAACCAAAGGATACAATTACCTTACCAACATGGTCTATGGATTCATTATCTAACAAACTAAAAAAGAACTTAATAATCATTTTAACAGTGAAATAAATTATAGTAGATTTATTCAGATTTGCTCTGTTCCATGAATCCTTTCCACAGTGTGAATCTCATGCACATATTCCAGACATGTTGTTGCTTTTAAGAAGTCTATTTGGAGGGTAGAAGAAAGGAATAAGCAATCACTGACATTTTCCCAAGAGAGTTTGTCATATAAAACCTATATTTCAAACTCTATCTAAAACCATAAATCATTTTAAATAAATTTATGAGTAACCCAGTCAAAAGAAGTAATATCCAAATTTTAAACAAAACTAGCATTTTTAATTTAACTTATGAACATATGGAAAAGCTATCTTACAAATTGTAGTAGACTGAGCCAGCTATAGATTTAATGAAGAATCCTACCACATATGCAATAGATGAGCTCTAAAAGATTAATCAGTACTGCTATATGTATTCAAAACAAGTTTATATATAGATGAAATAACGTTTCAGTTTTATCCTCACTTAATTTCCAACTTTTTGGAATTCAACCCCAGAGGGTATTCAAATATGAGTCACAGTCCCAGATGACATAAAAAACAAATAAGATGGTGGCAATTGAAGTTCTGCCTCTTTGATTTATATGAGTGTTGATATCACATACATCTATAAAGAAGCCAGGGTTCATTTTTGATGCCACAACCACCATCTTGCCTAGTTTGACCACTCCAGCAGATTCAATTGCTTCTCGGCCTTTTCTCTAAGATCAAGTGTAGTGTAGCAGATTCAAGCACAGCCTTTTAGGTATGTTCTCCTGATAACTATAGAGAGAATTCAATAAGGGAAAGGGACTAACATTGAAAAATTATCATTAGTAGGTGACATGAAAGGTGCTTCCTTGAAGATTGCATTATTTTTGGCAATGGAATATCCTCTGGGCAATGGAGTTGTCACTGGCAAAACCTTTCAATCCAGAAGCACCCTTCGTTTAGCTTTGTAAGTGCTTCTTTTTCATATAAATAAATAAATAAAATAAATGTTTATTGTCAAAGTACAACATGTGTACATTGAGATTAGCTGAGCCTCCCCCCGTGCTCTCTCCCCCCAACACACAGTGACAACAAACCCTCCATCCCACCACACCATGGAAACCAACTACACCACACACCGGCCCCCCAAGTCAATTCTGCATAAGATTATGTCCCATTTAAATCCTAACAGCCCACGGATAATAGCTATATTTCAGCCTGTTGGTACGGCTGGCTATATTCCTATATCTCCTATCGGATGGTAGGAGAGTAAAGAGATACTGTCCAGGGTGTGAGTCATCCCTGATAGAAATACAGATAGACTATTATTAGCAGGGCTTTTTTTCTCATAGAACGCTCAGAACGGAGTTCCGTCACCTTTTTTGGATGGAACCTTGTAGGGTAGGCAAGGCAGGTTCTATGACATGTGTGAGTTCCGGCACCTTTTTCTTTTACAAAAAAAGCACTGTTTATTAGTATTTTTGACCCTATACATCCTAATAAATTGTCAATAGATATGGTCTTAGGGAATTATCTGAACATGTTTATAGATTCAGAAGTCTATGAGAGGTCCTTAAAGCACTTTTAACTGAGCCTTAAATGTCCTGGGAAAGAACTTATTGCAAAGAATTGATCCATGTAGTCTTAACATGACTGCACTAGCTGAAATGCTTGGGTCTTTTTTAAAGGAAGCCCACATGAAACATATAATGTCAGTTGAAGATAGTAACTGAGTGTGTGAATAGCTGTAGGATTTTGCCATGTAGTTTACAAATAACACATGGATTTTAAAATATTGTTAATATTTCTGTGAAACTGGATATTGCTTTGCGAAGTCTAGTTCTGGTACAATAATCTTTTCAGGGACATTGTTTTTTAATCTTATTTATCTTATCTTATTTTGGAAGCCCTTATAAACACTTGAGGAATACTAGGTTTCAAGTGTTTTTTCACACATTTGCAATCCATCAAATTATGAAATGTAGCTTATCCTTATGACTTTGTCTAATGATAATGTACACATTTTATGTTTTTAAAAATGGAAATAGTACTGAATTTATTTACAGATCATATCTATATGCATTTGCTGGAAAATTATTACAGAAATAGATTAAGTGATTAAGATTTTAATTTATCCACAGTACATATCAGTTCTTTAGGGATTTTTAAAAGTTAAAATATAAATCTGCTGTACTGAAAAACTTCTGAAATATCTTAATAAAATTATTTTCAGCTTGTAAACAGCTTAATGACTGTGGCAATTGAGAATTTGATCTGACAGCACATAATTTGGGTGCTTCATTGCTATAACCCAAGTCTTGACAAGACATGATACTACAGGTGAAATTCGAAAAATTAGAATATCGTGCAAAAGTTCATTTATTTCAGTAATGCAACTTAAAAGGGGAAACTAATATATGAGATAGACTTATTACATACAAAGCAAGATAGTTCAAGCCATGATTTGTCATAATTGTGATGATTATGGCTTACAGTTCCTGAAAACCCCAAATCCACAATCTCAGAAAATTAGAATATTGTGAAAAGGTGCAATATTCTAGGCTCAAAGTGTCCCACTCTAATCAGCTAATTAAGCCATAACACCTGCAAAGGGTTCCTGAGCCTTTAAATGGTCTCTCAGTCTGGTTCAGTAGGAATCACAATCATGGGGAAGACTGCTGACCTGACCTGATCATTGACACCCTCCATAAGGAGGGAAAGCCTCAAAAGGTAATTGCAAAAAAAGTTGGATGTTCCCAAAGTGCTGTATCAAAGCACATTAATAGAAAGTTATGTGGAAGGGAAAAGTGTGGAAGAAAAAGGTGCACAGGAAGCAGGGATGACTGCAGCCTGGAGAGGATTGTCAGGCAAAGGCCATTCAAAAGTGTTGGGGACTTTCACAAGGAGTGGACTGAGTCTGGAGTCAGTGCATCAAGAGCCACCACACACAGACGGATCCTGGACATGGGCTTCAAATGTTGTATTCCTCTTGTCAAGCCGTTCCTGAACAACAAACAACATCAGAAACGTCTTACCTGGGCTAAAGAGAAATAGACCTGGTCTGTTGCTCAGTGGTCCAAAGTCCTCTTTTCTGATGAGATCAACTTTTGCATCTCATTTGGAAACCAAGGACCCAGAGTCTGGAGGAAGAATGGAGAGGCACACACTGCAAGATGCTTGAAGTCCAGTGTGAAGTTTCCATAGTCTGTGTTGATTTGGGGAGCCATGTCATCTGCTGGTGTTGGTCCACTGTGCTTCATTAAGTCCAGGGTCAACGCAGCCGTCTACCAGGAGATTTTGGAGCACTTCATGCTTCCTTTCGCAGACGAGCTTTATGGGGATGCTGACTTCATTTTCCAGCAGGACTTGGCACCTGCCCACACTGCCAAAAGCACCAAAACCTGGTTCAATGACCATGGGATTACTGTGCTTGATTGGCCAGCAAACTCACCTGACCTGAACCCCATAGAGAATCTATGGGGCATTAAATTTCTTCCTATCTTCTTCCACTGACTATTTGAAGAAATATTGTCATATTAATTAGTTTGAAATGGACTTGGAAGTGCTTATAGGTTGCAGTTTTAGAGTTTAATCTTTAGTATTAAGGATAATATGAAAGAATGATTGTTAAATGATAAGAAATTAAATATAGATAGATATTAAATATGATTTAGAATTATGAAATAGAAATTGCTAATGATGATCTATGATAAAACGCAAATGGGGGGACTTGAGGAAGTCACCTGAAAATGATTAGAAAAGATTAAGAATAATGGAAGTTAAGTATTCTTTTTGTATTTTTGTTGATTGTATTGTTTATGTTATGTTTTGTTTTTATATGTATTTTTGTTTTAATATATGTTTTTATAAAAGCAATAAAAAAAGAGAATCTATGGGGCATTGCCCAGAGAAAGATGAGAGACATGAGACCGAACAATGCAGAAGAGCTGAAGGCCACTCACTATTGAAGCATCCTGGTCTTCCATAACACCTCAGCAGTGCCACAGGCTGATAGCTTCCATGCCATGCCGCATTGAGGCAGTAATTGCTGCAAAAGGGGCCCAAACCAAGTACTGAGTACATATGCATGCTTCTACTTTTCAGAGGTCTGATATTGTTCTATGTACACACTCCTTGTTTTATTGATTGCATGTAATATTCTAATTTTCTGAGATTGTGGATTTGGGGTTTTCATGAGCTGTATGCCATAATCATCACAATTATGACAAATCATGGCTTGAACTATCTTGCTTTGCATGTAATGAGTCTGTCTCATATATTAGTTTCCCCTTTTAAGTTGCATTACTGAAATAAATGAACTTTTGCACGATATTCTAATTTTTTGAGTTTCACCTGTAGATTACATATAGTAACAACTTTTGAAAATGTTTTCTCATAGGAAAAAATAGAACATGAGTTCATAGTTGCAGTTTTATTTAAGTGTTTATGAGCTTTATGTGTAATTTTTTTCCCAACTGCCAACCAGTAGGATCTGCTCCATGGAGATCATAATTGACTGACTGAATACCTGAGTGATGAAACTGTCACTATGATAACTTGGAAAGGAGAAACTGCTTCCCTGGGTTTATGTGAATGTATTATCTTCCTGGGAATATATCATTCTAAATCTAATCTACATACTTTTAAAAAAAACATTGTATTTATTTATTTAGTAAGACAGTTATTTTATTTTTTGAAAGAAGATCCATGTCAAAGAGTGTTTAAAATAAATTATTGCATTTTGTATCCTCAAAGTGGGAAGATTAAAAACTATAAATAATTCATAACAAATAATTTAGAATGGCTCTTTTTGGACATGGTACAAACTGATAAAGCATTAACTGTAATTAGGGAAAATGCTGTTGATTAAAACAAACCTGTTAAAAAGAAACCTTTTATTTACTTCAAGGTATTTAAGTACCATCTATTATTTACAGCAAAAGTAAATGTTTCTCTTACACCATTCCAGCAATTGTTGGAGTTCACTTTTCCCTTCCCAAAGTTCTTATATCATCAAAATTCTTTCATTCATTTTATGGATTTAATGCGGCTGAACTTCCAGATGACTCCAACTATGTTAATCTGGTTGATCGCTTTAACTTCAACTACTTTTCCAGACCATTGAGTGTAAGAAACTAGATTCTTCTCACCTGTTTCTAACAATTCTTCTTGAAAGTGGCTCTTTCTACTCTTGTGCAACTGTTTGTCTAGCTCAGGGGTAGGCAACCTCGGCTCTTTTATGACTCATGGACTTTAACTCCCAGAATTCCTGAGTCAGCATAGCTGACTCAGGAATTCTGGGAGTTGAAGTCCATGAGTCATAAAAGAGCCGAGGTTGCCTACCCCTGGTCTAGCTGAACTTGATACTCTGGAATCTTCCAATTCTTAGGACTTCTCTAAATGTAGACTTTCTCTCTACCTTAGCTTCATTTTCCCAATCCTGGTCATTTTTCTTTTAGCTGCTGCTGGAGTCAGTCCCACTTTAACTAAGCTATTGCTGGCAGGCAGTCTGGCCTACTTGCTTCCCTGGTTGGGCTTTCTGTGGCTATAAAGCTGGAATACAGCTGTTGCTGAAGTTGTGGTTGCCCAGATATATTCTGTAGGTTTCCTGAGGCTGGATTGGTTTATTGAGATTGCTAGTCCTTGGCTAACTCCTGACTAGACCTTTTGCTCTGGGGCTAGTTTGGCTTTTTACCCTTTCACATCTCAGCTTTGTCTACCCTCTTGTTAGGCTGTGCCACAACTTGATTTTTCTCACTGCTATCACTTCTTATCCTGTAAGATAGGGGTCTTCAGACTTGTGAAATTATGACTTGTGAAATTCAACTCCCAGAATTAATCAGCCAGAATGCCTGGCTGAGGAATTCTGGGAGTTGAAGTCCACAAATCATAAAAGGGCCAAGTTTGAAGACCCCTGCTGTAAAGCAACTTCTGTCAGCCAGGTCTCCTATCTGAATTTGTTCTCCATGTGTCAACTTTTCAGTCCAACATCTAGATACTTCTTGTTGATGTTCTCTGTTTGCATTCTCACTCATTTTAATAAACCAAACTCTCCCGATCTATTGGTCCTCTTACACTGCTGCAGCTGATCACCTGGATTTTTCTCATACTGCCTGGATTCCATGTCAGCTTACTGCTTGCTGGGATTTTGGAATTATTCAATTTGGGATGTAGGAACCCTCACCAATTCACTAATTGGGGACCTTTTTCCTGTCCACTACATCTATTGCCAGACATCCAGACTGACTTTTTAAGCCCTTCTTCTTCCTAGGTCTATACTTCCACAAATAAGTCTTGTATGTGCCATACAAGAAAAATGAGAGACCTATACAAAAAGGAGAACATATGTTCTTCTAATCACACTGATGTCCTATTGCAGTTAAAACAATGAAATAAAAATTTATAAAGATATGCAAATAGAATAGGCTGAAACTTGAAAATGTATGTTTAGAAATTGATAGTTCAATGGTTTAGAAGTTAATTCCACTCTGTGTCAGTTTTGTATAACAAAATGTAGGACCAGATGGAGCTTTTGTGAAACTAATATACTGACCCAATATATAGCTAATTAAAATTCCCCCCATGTGATAGTTGTCACGCAGAATTAATATGTTGGCTACTACTAATTTTGTGTTATTGCAAATGTGATTGTGTGTAGTTACCAGGATATAGGTTTTGGCTTGTATGTATAGACATATATGCTTATGTAACACAAGCAGGAAAAAAGGAGTAAATTGTTTAGATGGATGGAAAGTATACTGAACTTAATAGGTCTGTCCTCTGAATAAACATGCATAGGGTTTGAAGTTTTATTTTGGATCCATAGCAACATATTTCACTCAGATCACATTGGAATGAGGGTGTGATAAGACGCAAATGGTCAGAGGAAAAACTGTTTACATAAATGCCTAAATTTAATTAAGGCCTGATGCAATATGGAAGACATTTATTTCATCAAGCCTATTTTAGAATCAGAACATTAAATTCCTCCAGTATTATTTAAAATATAAATTGTCTGAATGGCTTATACCTGAGAGCCAGTGCCTTTATAAGGCCACTAAATGTATACAATGAAAGGTTGCTGGATCCCAACATATTCTAGTTCACAGCTCATATTTGTAGCCACCACACATTGCCAAATTGATACCCAATTCCTAAACAGAAGGAAAGGCAATGGAATAAGTATGTACAAAAAATATGCGATAACTATTTGGGCATGCAGTCTGTGAATAAACTTTTCCCAGTTTCTAGATAATGAAACAATTGGAAAGGATTCTATTATAATGAAACATAGGTTTGACTCAGAGAAAAGACAATACTGAGCTGTTATGAAAAAGAAATTTGAGTCTAACAGTTATCAACCCAACCCAAATTTCCATCTCTCCCTCCCTCTTTGAGGGGGTATTATTTGACCTAGCTTTCTCTTTGTGGTACTCACTATTGGACTGGAGGATCAGTTATGCATATTGTTGGGAGAGGCAGAAGATGAGATCTTGATTCCCTTTTCAATGTTAATTCAATGTGATATAAAGAAATTAAAATAAGGTATCCATGGAAAATGGGAACATTATTTCTACTCCATATCTACATTCATTAATCTCTTAACTTGCTGTATCATATAATATCGTTTAGTCTAGGGATATTCATTTAACTTTCTCCTTTTGCTGCTTCTTTGGACCATACAAACAGAGAGCATGACAAACACCTGATACATCTAAATACTTTTGTGATAGATTATATTTGCCATAGTAAATCACACACTCTATTGGCCCTATTCTGATTTAGCCCAATGTTTACATTTACACAACATTCAGTAAGTTTACTTTTTAAACAATGGACTCTCACGTTTGCTCAGGAGCTGAAATTAGCATAACTTGGCATCAGAAGCACAAAAACTCTCTAGGCCCTTCAAGTCCACAATCAGTTCTGCAGCCATTTCATTTTCTACACAATATGCAGTGGTACTTGAATTTCCTCAGTTGCGTATTGACTTTGGGATAGAATGTTAAATGGCTGGTGCTCTTTGTATTCTTTCTCTGTTTCTTTGAAGCTAAGCTTTTGGCAGCAATCCAATTGCTCTTTTTGCAGTAAGAGTCCTTTCTACTTTCCAATATAGAATTAAAAGTGGTAATGCCTGTTCTTATTCTTTACCTGTCTTACTTTTCTTGTTTTCAATTTCTTATTTATTTTTCTGGGCAGATTTATTTTTTTAGCCCAACATGCTTAATCTGTGACAACAGTTTCTAAGCATTAAGAGTTTATCAGATTGTACTGAATATTAGTTGGGCAAAGGTTGTGTCTTAAAGTCATAGTTTTCTTGATTAAACTTTATACAGAATAGTTAGTCAAAAAATATCCTATACTTCTTTACAAAGTCATTTCTTTTAGTCCTACAAATTTATCTTATTTTTGCTAGCTTGTCTGGTAAATATTGTAGCTGCCAACATGTCAACATCAAAAATAAGGACATCATTCATGTTTCCTCATCATCCTCTGTTAATAGCAATGGGACTTTGAACCATCATTTCACAACTGTCTTCCAAGGCAACCCTAATTCAATGTGTCACTGAGATCTAATCTGGAGGTTAGCCAGCTATGTGCCAGAACATAAGTACTTGACATCAATGGCTTGAGCTTTAACTTGTCATGAAGATAATAAAAGTCAGTGACAGATTCACAGTGAAAATTGGAAATTGAAGCAAAGAATATGATATTCCTAACCCAGGGATATTTTCACCTAATAATAATCTTGATCTGCATCAGAACATGTATTCTATAGGTTCAGGGCCAGCCAGATGAATATAGGATATCAGATATAGATATTAGCTTATGCTATTTTTTTATTAGGAGGGTGTCCAGTTTGTGTCCTCATGCTGGCATCAGAAATAGGAACATGGTTTGTGAAATACTCTCTATATAGTGTAATCTGCTTCCCCTTCTGTTTTTTTTCCTTTCCTTTGTTCCTGTACCTACTGAAATATGTCTTCTGTTTCACAAGCCCTAAAGAAGTAGAATCCTCAGAAAAACAAAGCATTAGTAAGTAGGACTGTGTTTGTGTAATGATTGAGAATAACCTTGAGGATAAGGGGAAGACATACTGCCTGGGAAACAATCAGACAAGAGGAAAGTGAGCCTGCAGTTGTTTAATGATCAGAAAAAGAAACTTAGGAGAATCTGCCCTAATAGATTAGGCAGTCCTGGGTGCTTTGTACTTTGAGAGTTGCAAGAATGTGTTAATGTAGCCTTGCAATAACGTAAAAATAGCTCACCTAGTTGTGTTTCTTGTCTGGTGTACCTGGGAGGGGCTAAGACCAATCTTGTAAGTCTGAAAGTACAAACCTCCCACTGACACTTTTAATTGCCTGATCCATTAGGCTGGATCTTTCCTAAACTTCTTTCTCTGACCATTTAGCAACTGTGGGCTCCCCACTCTCTTGTCTCATCTTCCTCAAAGAGACAGACGCTGTTACCCCTCATTCATCAAGGTCATTCTCACATTCCATTTGGCAGTATGGGAGCAGTCTTCCTTAACCCCAAATGATCTAAATAATACATGAGAGGCTGCAAGAATACAAGAGCTGGATTGAAAACCAGAAATGGCTCAGTTTCATTATATATTTTAGAAACAATAATCATACCACAGCAATGTTAGACTCACATACAAGATTTCCTGACCATTCCGACTTTTACCAAATCTAAAAATCATCCAAAGTAGTCCTCGAGCTATTTGAATCCTGAAATGATGTATCACTGGACTTACTTTTTTAAAAGGTCCAAGGAAAAGTATCAGGAAATAAATTCAGTAAAATATTTAATATCAAGGTCTGAACAAGAATCAATTTATTTACAAGGCATTTGTGATAATCATTGTACTATGATAACATTATTGATAAAATACTGAACTTGGAGACTAACACTAAGTTGTGGCTATACTTGCAGGCATTTTCATGTTTTAACTTGTCTATATAAACTTAACTTAATTTTGTGTGTTTATATAAAAATGCATACAGAGAAACAGATGCACACACACACATCAGACATGCACACATTTTCTACCTGGTGGATGGAAAATTACTGACCATTGGTTTTCTGGAAAGGAAGTTGGGAGAGCACAGCAGTAGGGAAATTGTCCATTTAATAGTATGGCAGTCTGCCATCTAGACTGAATATTTTTTAAGCTGTTGCCAAAGTTTCTCAATTTGGAGAGGATTTTTTAAAGCCAGTTTAAAGTCAATCTGGCATGAGCACAAGACAGGAGCAGCTTAAGGGTGTAGTGAAGATACACCCTTTTAAAAGACATTGCCTCCTGAAGACAATGCTGTACTGAACTTTTTTAGAAATTCAATTATGTGACATGAATGCTTTCAAGAATTCTGCCTTACTTAAGAAAGCTGAAGGAGAGACTATTTGCAGACAAATAGTAACATCAAAGCCCTCAAACAGCTTGGCATTATAATATGACACAATAAAGGTTTGTATACTGTGCTGAAGTTGCTGTTGTAGTTGGAAGAACATGGCTAAGCAAGAAGAAGAGAAACCCACATGAAAAACTGGAATTGACTAGTCCTGTTCTGCTGAAAGATTTGACTGGGAAAGAAAATTAAAGAAAAAGAAAACAGAAAGAAAAGAAAAAAATAAATTTTATAACTGCTGAATAGGTAATTAATCATTGAATTTAATTATTAAATAAGTTGTACTTTGGAAAGATGTATTTTTTTCCCTGACTAGGACAAGGAGAGTCAAGATCTATGCTGTATAGTAGAAAAGTATAAATATTTATAGTTTATAATACAAATTATAAACTATAAATATTTATAGTTTATCCTTGGTGGAGCAGTGGGCTAATGCCTCCTTAAGTAACACCAGCTGCCTGCAATTAGTGCAGGTTCGCATCCCACCAGGCTCAAGGTTGACTCAGCCTTCCATCCTTCCGAGGTAGGTAAAATGAGGACCCAGATTGTTGGGGGCAATAAGCTGACTTTGTAATAATGCCGCTTGGGGGTGTGTGTGTGAAAGCCCTAATAAGCAGGCATATACATAGAATGAAGGCTACTGCTAAGCTTGTAAGCCGCCCTGAGTCTTCGGAGAAGGGCGGAATATAAATGGAATTTAAAAAAAATCAATTCAAATTAAGATATATTAAAAACTGATGTGCAAAATAGATTTGTGCTGACTTGCATAATCCAATGATGCCTGACAATCTACAGCAGCTTTGCTAGTTAATATTTTTCATGTACCACACTTCCATTACAGCAGCTAACTTCTTACCAGTATATGCTGGTGCTAATAAAACATCGCCCATAGCATTAGCAGTGCCTACATAATGAATTTGCCAACCATAATAGCTTGATCTTATCAGACTGTTAGGAAAAATGTTTGTATGTTTTCAACATTGTGGTTGATATTATGCAAAATGTAAACTTCAAACACATTTCAAGTTTCCTTATTTGCAAAGGATATATTACAAAAAAACAAAGAATGAGAAACTTCAGAATGATTTAGATCAGAATGATTTAGACTGTGATCATAGTGAAAGAATTAAAGTATCCAAGTGTCAGTCTTGACACAAATGAAGTCAGTATGGCTTTCCGTTTTTGGGAAACATAATATCCAAGAAATAGTTTCATGCCTTAATCTCTGTAAATAGAGCACAATGTGGAAAAACAGTAAGGAACTAGCTCAGTATATGGATTTGATGTCCGAAGTTATACACGCATATGATTTTTAAAAGCAATTCAAAAGTTAAAATAATCATGCAGTAATATTAAAATGGATAACTAAAGCATACATATTCCAGAAATAATAGTAAAGCTCTACTTGAAGGTTAAAAATGTCAGTAAATCTGTGTCTAGTATATTCTTCTATTACTGAGATAACAGAGCAGATGATACATCATTAGATGTATGGAAGACATGATAAAAACTTCTTTTAAAATAACAACAACAAATCTACAGAGAACATTAGATATCAGATGGCTAAAGTACAGTTGGAAATCTTCAGCAAATAAAAACAAGATTTTAACACTTGTACTCAAAGAAGTTCAAAAGATGTATTTAGTGTTTTCTTTTCATTCTTTTTTTAATAATATTTTATTAGTTTTCCAACATTTACAATAATATCTTTAAGAAGCAACGTGGTATCCGAGTTACAATATTTCCATTTCAAACAAATACAAATTATTACAGATCTCCACATTATTATAACCAATACTTCCTCTCTCTTTTTTCTTCGATATATACTATCTCTTATCTAAATTAACATATTTCTTATTGCTATCCATCAAACATTTAATTGTTTATTTTATTTTATTTTTTGAATATATATCCATCAATCTTTTAGTATATTTCATATTTTAGCATTCCATCTTTAAAACATCAAACACCTTATCTATTTTTCCTAGCTTAATTTTACATTGGTATTAAAATTAAAACGTTTAAGATTTCTCAATTTCATATCACTAAAAATATCTTTTTCCTTTATAAAATTCTCTTCAATATCTAGTAATGTAATCCAGTTCTCATTTATCTCATTTCCATATCTATAACAATTATACAATATTTAAAATAGTAGTCATTAAAATACATATCAGAAGGAGGAGAAAAAAAGAAAAAAAGGGGGGAAAGAAAGAAAAAAACAGAAAGAAAAGGAAAGAAAAAAAAGAAGAAAAGAGGAGGGCAATAAGATAATTCTTGTTTCTCATTTATAGTTTCCACATATTAAAAATTAACCAAAATTTGTGCCATTTTAACATTCAAAACATCCTTCATGTCTCTACATCCAAATATATTAGTTATATTCTATCATTTTAGCATGTATAAATCTTAACCCATATCATTTAGAAAAACTCAATATTTCAATGTTAATATTCATACATTTGTATTTTATTTTTTATTTTTATTATTATTATTTTTTATTAGTTAATTAATATTTTTATCTACTCATCAAAACATTCTTGTAGTCCCAGTACCATCCTGTCTATTTTAATATTATCTATTTGGCCTCCTAAAAATGTTCATATTTCTTCAGTTGTATTCTTGCCTTCTTCCTTTGCTATGCCATCTTATGCTTCTTTCCCTCAGGGTCATCAAAGCATTCTTGTATTACTATTTCATATTGAAGTGGACCTCCAGACTCCACCATTCAAGAAATAAAGAATCTGGCAACAGCACCAAATCTTATTATTTTCACCTCTTGGTACAATTGTCCTGGTTCAAATAAACTTCCTTCCATATTTTCTCCATCACCATCTTCAAAAACCTATATTTGTTGACTATTTAATTCTTCTGTCAGTGTATTTAATTGTTCAATTTCTTCTATTAAGTTCTGTCCCAGTAAAATATTAGTTGTAGTCACAGTTTGAATTTGAGTTTGTTTCATCGAGATACTTTCTAATTCTTGTCCAAAAGCTCTTATTTCATCACCAGCTGTAGAAAGGAACTGATAAATTTGGTAAGATATTTCCCACAGAGCATGAATTTGTTTTTGAAACTCTTCCATTGTAAGCTTTCACATCTGATGTTCAAGGTTACTCTTTATCTTATTTTCTTAAATATTTTCTTGGTTTTTTTTAAAGAGAAAGTTAGAATTGCAATTTCAAATTTAGCCACTGGGTGTCCCCCAAGTACTTTAAGAGTTCTTTTCTTTTGTTATTTCTTTCTTAAACGTTCTTTGTTTAAAAAAAAAACACCCCTGAGTTTGTTCGCCGCCTTCTGAAGGGAGGGTTAAATTCCCCCTCCCTCTTCACAGGGGGGAAAGTACTTAGCAGCTTAATTAGGTGAAAAGAAGGTGATTCAGGTACAAGAGAGGAATCTTACCCTCGTCTCTTCCACGCTGCTTTAATGTTGCCTGATGGTAGCTTTGACTTCAGCTGTCTGCAGCCTAGGAGCTGGCCATATTCCTATGGTCAGTCTTTCATCCGCTGGTACAAAGGGAATGCAGGCACTAACGAGGGGGTTGCTGCCCCCTGCATTTCTGCAAAAGCCCCTTCTGTCTGGACACCCCTCCAGGGTGACTCTTTGGTCCTTTTAGGACCCCCCAGCGATGCGAATCTGGACATGGAAGACGGGAGCCGTCCTCCAGGCATCCATTTACAGCTGTCGGCAAACCAGAAGTCCCGTATTTAGTGTTTTCTTAAATAAGTATGTTATGTCAAATAAATTTATGGTTAATTTTATTGGGAATGAGTATTCTATCCATTTTGCATGATGATGATGATGATGATGATGATGATGATGATAAAAGATAATATAGTTCTAGTCTCCTCTTAGAAATTATTACTTGCACTATTATTACTAATCATCATTACAGACAATTTAAAATATGGGTTTTATAAATTAAAAACAAAATGTGTAGGAAGGGAATGGGTCTAGATGTGGAAAAGAAGGGGGAGAATCCAGAAATATTCCTGTATGTTCTTTGACAGTTCATATGGTTCTGCAATTTCACATAATTGTTATTGAAATTGAGTAATGACAAACAATGTATATGGCAGACTGTAGATGGTAGTTGTAAAGTTAACATCTCTGTAAAGCTAAGCTCCTGTCTTTGGGACATCATGGATGCAACCATGAATTTTCTTTGTAACAATGTAAGTAGTTAGTTATTGCTTTCTTTTGAGGTGCTTATTTAAGTAGTTTTCAGCTGTAGTAGTAATGAGCTATTTCAAGATCAATCACAGATAATTTAATAGAGATTGGACATTTTTAAAATTTAGCTAGGTAAAGGAAATTAATTGACAGATTATTCAATTAATGATTATT
>NC_138209.1:44512639-44635139 GCF_964194415.1 Vipera berus | reverse complement strand
AGGAGATAGGAGGAGAACCACCGAAGAACCGTGCCTCCCACTCCCAATCCCCTGAGACGCCGCAGCAGGATACCATGGTCGATGGTATCGAAAGCCGCCGAGAGGTCTAATAGGACTAGGACAGAGGAATAACCCCTATCCCGGGCCCTCCAGAGATCATTCACCAGAGCGACCAATGCTGATTGGTAGGGGTCCAGATAATCTGCTTCATCCAGGGCCAGAGGGAGCTGATCCGCCACCACACTCTCAACAACCTTCGCAAGAAAGCGAAGGTTGGAGACTGGACGAAAGTTGTTCAACACAGCTGGGTCCAAGGCAGGCTTCTTGAGGAGGGGTCTCACCACCGCCTCCTTCAAGACGGTGGGGAAATTACCCTCACTCAAAGAAGCAGATATAACCGCCTGGAACCAGCCTCGTGTCCTCTCCCTAGCTGCATAAACCAGCCAAGAAGGGCACGGATCCAATAAACATGTGGTGGAGCTCAACCTCCCCATAATCCTGTCCACTTCATCAGGGGTCACAGAATCAAACTCCTCCCAGATAACATTGACAGGACCGCCCGTGTCCTGATCGTCAGACTCTGCCCAGCTGGAGTCCAAACCGGTCCGAATCCGAGCGATTTTATCCGACAGATGTTGACCAAACTCCTCGGCGCGACCCTGCAAGGGATCCTCCCTCACCTCCTGATTAAGGAGGGAGCGAGTCACCCTAAACAGGGCGGCCGGGCGATTATCTGCGGACGCAATGAGGGCAGAGAAGTAATTACACCTCGCCGCCCTCATCGCTGCGAGATAAGACCTAATATAGGTTCTTAACCGCAACCGGTCGGATTCGGATCGGCTGGACCTCCAGCAGCTCTCTAGGCCCCGTTTCCGACGCTTCATCTCCCGGAGCTCCGCGGAAAACCATGGAGCTCGTTGGGATCTGCACCGGGTCAGGGGCCGCAAGGGTACAACTCGGTCCAGTGCCTCAGTGGCTGCCCTTTCCCAGGCTTCCACTAAGGCATCCGCCGAGTTGTGAGCGACGGAGGCAGGTGGGGATCCCAGCGCTGCCTGGAACCTGTCAGGGTCCATTAAGTGCCTGGGGCGGTACCATCTAGTTGGTTCCGCATCCCCACGGCGGGGGGTGGCAAGACGGAAGACCAGCCGCAGGAGGTGATGATCGGTCCATGACAGGGGCATAATAAATGGAGAGCCCCCACCAAGATCATCCAACCACCGTCCAGATAAAAAAAAAACAGGTCAAGGGTGTGGCCTCCCTCATGAGTTGGTTCAGAAATTACCTGCGTCAGGTCCATGGCCGTTATGGAAGCCATGAACTCCCGGGCTAACTCAGATGACCCTCCCAGGGATGGTAGATTGAAGTCACCCAAAACTAGAAGTTTGGGGAACTCAATCACCAAACCGGAGAGGACATCGCGTAGCTCAGGCAGGGCTGCCGCTGTGTGACTAGGCGAAACGTACACCAGCAGCAAGCCCAACTGTGCCCCCGGACCAAACCTCAAAAAGAGAGACTCACACCCGACTATCTGAGGAACGGTGGTCTCCCGCGGACATAAGGTCTCCCTGATAACTACCGCCACTCCCCCGCCCCTACCTTGAGCCCAAGGCTGGTGTAGCGCTCGGAAACCTGGTGGGCAAAGATCAACCAAAGGGACCCCACCCTCTGGACCCAACCAGGTCTCGGTGATACAAGCCAGGTCCGCATGCTGGTAGCTGGTACTATGCTTAGAAATTATTTTTATTACTAGGTTTGCAGCTGACATATGGCCAAAATCTTTCTTCAAACTAAGAACCAAAGCACATACCTATCTTTACAATATTTAGCACAGATGTGCCTAAATTGCTTTAGCTCAGTATATGAAGCCCTGGAAATAAATGAAACTATAGTGCATTATTATCATTTTTTTACAATTAACAAAATGTCATCTGTATCATTTCTCAGAAAAAAAAAGAATTCTGCTAAAATGTAAAACAGCACTGTGATACCCAAAGGTAAAGCTCGTGGTAGTTTGGTGGTGGTAACATTTCAGCCTATTTGATGTAATTGTTAAGGTATTAGGCAACCTTCTAGTCCTTACTTAACCAGAAAGCCAGATGGTGACATTGGACTAGTCACTTTCCTTCAGCACTAGGAAGAAGGCAATGGCAAACCACTTCTGAAAAACCTTCTGAAAATTGCAGGGACTCGTCCAGACAATCTCTGATAATTGGACATGACTGACTAGAAGAAAAAAAAAAATCTACAATTGAGAATACAGCTCTATTAACTGTATTGTTCTATAAAATGGTTTAAATCAAATCTGGTCAGGACACCTTGTACTTTTTTTACAGGTAATGGTCATAATGTTGACAATCAACAGGATTTTGTTACTCTTTTGTTACCTGAGGATAAAATGAAGCAAAATGGTTAGTTTGATCATTGCTAGTCTGCTAATAACTCTTATCTACTATAATAGCAAACTCAGCATCAGAACTGCCTAGTTTTTTCCTAATTTGTGTATTCAGCCATGAAAACTGTTCAAAATGGAGAGAGAGAGAGAAAGAGAGGGGAGGGGGTGTGAGACAGTTTTGAAAGAAGTAGGAAAGATTCAAAGCGGCAGAAAAAAAAGAAGTATGTTGGTAAGGGCAAACAGACTTGAAACACACTTGAAAAAAATAGTTCTATCTTGCATTTAACATTGTTCCATCAACCTTATTTGTGATACATTTGGCTACTCTTTCTTTGGGATCTGAAGAAATATATTCTAAAGTGTGGTATGCAGTAAAATGTTGTGATGTGAAAGATTTCTGTTTACTGTCCAAGGAATCAAACATTAATCTTCCATTCCATTTTTCCCATTCTTAGAAAAGCAAGCAGTCGAAAGCCACTGAAAATGCTATTCAAGAATTTATTCTCAACTGATTTTATTTATTTCTGCAATGCTTATTTCTTTCTTGATTTACTGCATTTAAATCATACCTTTCCTTGAGGTGAAGCAGATTCTAAACATTATACCTACAATCCACCATTATTTTATTCTCCAAACAAGTTTGTGAGGTACACTGAGTTGATAGGGAACATCTGATCCAAGGTTATCACATGAGGTTTCATGGTGGCATTGAATCTATTTCTTCAAACCTCCCTATTACTTCTCCTTAATCATCCCTTGTACATAGTTGGTGTTGAGTTAAATACATAAATATCAGCAGAAATGTCTAGCTATCAGAAATAAATCATGTGATTATACTGCCTTATACACATACTTCTACATTATGAATTTATAAAAATGTTTTTTTAAAAAAAAAACATTGTATAATCCTGGAATTCAGAAGAAAAAGTTTCCCAAAGTTTCAGTTTTTAGTTAAGCTTTGAAATTTAGATCAATACATGTAGAAATGATGGAAAATGTCTATTAATTTTTTGGAAAATAGTAAATATCAGAAAATAATTGTGGAAATTAATTGGCATTCTGCAAACCCAATTATGTAAATGTTTTCATGGAATATAGGGTATATTTGTTTGTTACATTGTGCAAAATTTAGAAGTTTCCCTTCTTTTTTGTTAAGGACATATACTACTGGATTTTCTGCCATCCACAATCCTATTTCCAGAGCTGACACAGACAGAACAATTTAAGAAGTGCATTTGATTTATATCATGAAGGAACAGTTGACATATAATAGTTCGATACCTTCTTGTGAAGATTACTTTATTTAATTTGAAGAACAGTCCTAGTTAGCCAGGTTTCCCCTTATTTTAAGCATGTTCTAAGGCCTGCTTTAAAATTGGGATCCTGTGACAGCATGGAAATCTAGTTGTTAAGACATCAGGATGCAAAATGGAAGCATCTGAGTTCTGCTCCTGCTTAGGCATGAAGCTGCCTAAGACCAGTCATTATCTCCTAGCACTAGGAAGAAGTTGGTGGAAGACCTCTTCTGAAAATGTTGCTGTCTATATCATACTTATTCAATATTTACCTAACTGTTGAAATCCTGTAGTTGTAATTGAATTGAATCTAAATTTAGCCAGAATTAGTATAAATCCATTAAACTGATGGATAAAGTGGCCATGGCCTACCTAAGATTCACTTTCAGTGAGTTTATTTTAAATCTGGATTCAAATAATAATATTCTCATATAAAAAGAAAAAAAAATGCACACAAAATTTTTACAAATGGAAAAATAATTTCTTACATTGAAACAAAAAAAGAATGTCCCTCTCCATAAACCTGTAAAGGAACAATTTAGATATTCAAAATAACTGAGTAATTTCATAAGAAGAAGTACATTGTGGGTATTCTGCTGGAAGAAATAAGGGCAAGAAGTAATTAGGCAACAGGTTTTGATCTTTTTGTTAAGAGTAAGCTTAGAGATGACATCACAAACATGGAAGGTTTTTAAGAGGACCTGAACATATGTTCTATTTTGAGGTGGTGCGAAGAACAATAAACTAAATTATTACTGAAACTATCACTTTGGTTCCAACACAAGATCTTATCTTGTGATCTTGTCACATTTTTACATCTGTGATCAATTATGTCGATAATGGTCTTTCAAAAGCAAACATTTAAGAAATGCCACAGCTAATGATGACATTTTATGGTGACCTGAATGCTCCCCTTTTTAATTTTAAGATTGCTTGATGCTAAAAATATGTAAGAAAATTCATATCCAGTTCCTTTCTTTTCAAAGGTTTATGACACAGACAGGTAAATTCTGATTTTCAGAAGAATGAGATACCTTAAGGATGCTTATCTTTATCTATATATGAGAAAGAAAATGGAAGGAGAAAAGTTATAAAACCTTCTCTTTGACTTTTTTTTCTTATGTACAACTAACCAACTCAGAGATCTATCTAATCTGAACTACTAAAATTGACAGGCTGAGGTCAAAATTACTTCTATGATTGAAGGTTTCATTCTAAAGCAGACTTTGAAACTCAGCATTCTCAAAAAATATTCATACATCTTAGTCAACCTTGGTAAAAGTAAAGTTCTGTTTGCATTTATCTTGTTAGACAAAGGTTTGGATGAAATAAATGTTTTACAGCAAGAAATACACACATTGAAAGCTGACTATTTTTCAGGAAACATTGATCCTTTGAGCCATGTCAACATCTACGTTATTAACAAAACGGACCAAAATTGATCTACTCAAAGGGTGTAAGATTCAGTAACTTTAGGTTATTAAGTACTCAGTCCTAGGATAATATCCAAGAATTAGGTACCTAAATGATGTCCTTCTTTGGGGAAGAGACATCTGGGCTATTTTGTGACTCATCTATCATAGCTAAACTGCAAATCTCTCTCCCCTTTTTTTTTAAACAGACAGTTTTGAAAAATCAGGGCACTATTTTTCACTGGTTATAGTGGGGAACTCATGAAAACTGACACAAAGCTATTGGGCTTAATATTTTGAAAATAGGGGAGAAAATACTAGAACTCTCCATCAAAATAACAATAAGAATAACAGGGAGTAGAAAGAAAGACTGGCCTTCTCATGTGGTTCATATGGCTTCATCCACAATGGACCTTGTTCCATCAAAATGTGAGAACCTTAGACTTCAGCCATCAACAGGTAGATTACAGACAAACTACTTAAATCTTCTATAACTTCTGACTAGCAATCTGGGCCTGCTAGTGACTATTGGCTCCAAGCAAGAATAGAAAACATAAATTGAAGCTGACCTCTGTCCTGACATAGGAGCAACAGTGGTGGAAACTGTAATTTTGTTGGCGGTTTGAACTCCATAGTACTGGTTCTTTAGTCACTCCAGTACCTATTTACTGCATGGGACAAGGGCTCTTGGTAGGAAGAAAATATTTAATTTCTTCCCCGTTTGTCTATCATTTTGCCTAAGAAATAGCTAATCTGATGTCACTTTCTGACAGGCTTCTACAGAGTACATGCTTTTCAACTGTGTAGCTCATAGTATTTTATTTATCTAATTTACATAGCTGCCCATCTTACAAACAAGTTACTTTGGATGGTGTACAACAAAATTGAGCAATAATTATCTAAAAACAATATCATTAATTATTAAAACCTATTTAAAAGCATCCTTAAAATGCAGGTCCCATAAATACATTTTCTTGTTATTAGAAAATATGTTTCAATATCAGAGTCCTGACATCATGACAGAATGTTTTAGCTGCCAACAAATTAAAATGTACATGGTAAGAGTAGGACAGGACAGAGCAGATCTCCCTAGCAATGCCACTTAGTACTGACACTGCAATATCTGAACCAGAGCACTAAAGAAACATGGATAAGTAAAATGAGCAGATCTGCTATTGTACAATGCTTATATTTTTAAAATATGCCAGTGTTAAGAAAAAGTAATAGCCAATTATTCTGTGTCATTGTGAAAGATATAAGGCAACAAACTTTCAGATTTAACAGCATCCAGGACAAGCCCTGAATGAACTGGTGAACTAAATGCTCAAGGAGCTTGAAAAATAGTGTTGTCTAGTTGTAGGCTAAAGTGACAAATGGTCTTTGCTATTATAGTTTTCAGTGTTTCTCTATTAAGCGTAAACAGCCTGATGTAACAAACAGAATTAGGCAAAGCAAAGGAAGCATTTCAAGATTCCACAAGAGAACACGAACTCTGCTTCACAACCATTGTGTCTTCATGTTGGAAAGGTAAGTCCATAAGTGGCAAAATTCTAGCTGGCAGCATGGCCTGTTTTATAAGAAACACACACAGCCAAAGTCTTTATCATTCCACAATCTGCTTGTTCATTTTAAAATTCAGTGTAAACCAGGTGGTCTTGTTAAGAGATTGATGGGCAAGGCAATAATTCCCTTAGATGTTTGTGTGTGTTTTGTATAACCATCTTTTTCTTTCAGCTTTGATTCTAGTTCTGTGTCTTCTCTTTTCCCCAATACTATTAAGAAATGCATCCCACTTTTTCATGATTTTTTTTTCTGGTGGAATTGTATGCATGGGTTTTTCTGTAAGAGTTATAACTAATTGCACAGATAATGATTAAACAGATAATGATGAAACACACCTAAAGCATGAAGATAATGCAGCATTTTTCTCTGTAGACAAGGCTCATCTTTTCAGTTGGTATAATAATGATATTGGCTTCCTGTCATTTGAAGAATAGTTAATGAAGAATGTGCTTGAAGGGCACATACCAGCAGACTATGAAGGTAATGCTTTAAGTATGCATTTCTCTTCTGGATAAATGCACAATACAGGGATTGTTTTCTTTTCCTTTTCTGTTCTCTGATAAACAATGAAATCACCAGGCAACCCTAATATGGTTCACTAACTGGAATCTGTCCTGATATTATACAGATTTTCTCTGATCCATGCATAATATGTGGTCCATCTAAGGGGGAATCAACACAATATTATATATACTATACCAAAGAGAAGCCAAAATTACATATTCTTTGTTATTTTCTGTGTGAACTTACTTGTCTGCATTGACATTATCATTTCCTACTGTCCAGTGAATTTTGTAATGGTTTGGTTAGGGGCTCTAACATATATGTTTGAAAAGGTATATAATACTGTACAATAAGATGTACAGTAGCAGAAAGGATTGCATATATGTTTAAGCTGTTAATGGAAGGCTCATGGCTCATGACTGTTATTATTATAGTCAAGCCTTCCCAGAATCCTGGATATATCTGGTTGCTTTCAACTTTTCAAGACTGTAGTTATAATGAAAACAAAGAGTATCAATACTGAATACATAATACAAAAAGGCAAATCAAATGAAAAATAAATGAATATTTTAAAGATAGAAAAAAATACTTAAATGTGAAGACAAAGTGAAGAAAATAACTGGAACACCACTTGAACACCATCATCATGGACAAAATCACCCTCAGCCAACTGCAAAAAGCAGCTTACATTCTGTAAAAATACCTTTAAGATAATCAAACATCCACATTGCCTATCCCAGGTCCTTGACAAGGGCTTCATTGGTGGATAAAATGCTGAATCCCATCTAAATACCTGGCTGACTATGTAACAAACTATAATAGTAATAGTAGAATCACTGTAGCAAAAGAAAACAAAGATAGTACCAATAGTAATAGGCACCAAGCACACTTGAACACCATCACTATTAACAAAATCACCAATAGGCATTTGCAAATGGCTGCTTTACTTGGAACAGCTGACATCTTGTGACAATACATTTAATAACATCAAACACCAACATTTGCTTATACCAGGTCCTTGGGAAAGATTTGATAAATGCCAAATCCTGTCTCAACATCTAACAGACTATGTGACTAACTATAACAATAATTAGAAGGGGGTTGATAAGGCAGTGGGTCTCTCAGTTCTAAGAAGAACACTTTGTTAGTTTTGCTTTCAGAAATAATTCAGATGCTTATATGAAGAAATGAACCTGGACTTTACAAAAGCAGGGAATGTACTCTGAGCTAACCCTTCCTTCCATATTTATTAGTAGATAATAATACAGAGTTATCCAAGCTAGCAAGGGATTCCATGTGATAAAGTAATACATAGCACATACCAAAAGTGACAAATTGTGAGTGACATGAGTGACAACCTGTGGCGGCTTGCTGTTCCACAGTGGCATTGGAAACAACAGCTCTTGATTCAAACATGCCATTCTACAGCCATCTCACAGCATACAAAATCTTAAATTTATCATAGAATACAGTTGTTTAATTTCTTTAAGTTTCAAGATCATTAAGTATAAAAATTATCATTACTTATATGAAAAATGAATTTGAACAAGGACTTACATCTATTGTGACTTATTTATTTTATTTGTGTGGGTATGTTTTTTAAAATTTATTATATTTGTACAGCCGCCTTTCCCTTACTTGTGATTTTAAGTGCTGCACATAACAACAAAAGCAATTAAAACATCTAACCCTATTAAAAAATAATTGAAATACAGTTAAAAGAATTTAAAAAACTAAGTACAAAACAGAACATTTAATTTAATTTAATTTAATAATTTGATTTCTATACCGCCCTTCTCCCGAAGGACTCAGGGCGGTGAACAGGGCAATACACAATAAAAATCAGATACAAAAATTAAAAAACCATTAAAAACCAATTAAACATGCCCATAAAATCAATACATATTAAGTTAAAAACTAATTTTAAAAACCCAACCCCATCCCGTCAGACCAGGCCAGCTTGTTCGAAAAAGAATGTTTTAAGATCGCGCCGGAAGGAGCGAAGGTCGGGGGCCGTCCAGAGCTCAACCGGTAAGCTGTTCCAAAGGTCTGGCGCGCCCACAGAGAACGCTCTCCCCCTGGGGGTCACCAATCGGCATTCTTTGATCGGCGGCACCCTGAGGAGGCCCTCTCTGTGGGAGCGCACTGGACGGAGGTGTTCTGAACCAGCCAACTACCGTCCTTGTAATAAGGCAAACCCCTATTCAAACAGTAGAGACTGGAGAGCGTCCAAGGCTGAAAAGCGTCTGCCAAGATTTATTAGTCAATTAACAGAACAAGAAACAAAAACACTGGAACTTGAATCCTCAAGCGGAAGGGTTGCTTTCAGCAACCAGCCCTTCCCCAAACACTCCTTAGAGTTCAGGGCGTGGCCTCCCTCTGCCTCCTCCCGAGGAGACCCGCAGCCTTTCTCTGCTTGGTCCTGCTCGACTGCCTCCTGCGTCGGGCGTCCTTGAACAGGGCCAGCTGTGGGTCATCATCCTCCGCACTATCGGGCTCACGCAGCTGAGAAGAGGACCCCGGCTGGGAGCTCTGCCAAGCCTGCAAGCCATCATCAGCCGGTTCGTCTCCCACACACTCCTCCTCCCCCTCATCTGAGTCATCCGATACATCCGAGCCGGCTGCCGGACCCACCGGCTGGCCCTGAGTCACAACAGGAGGGAAGTTGACGCCGGTCGCAGGTGTTGCCGTAGGTAATCCGGACCCATGCCATGAAGGGCTTTGTACGTCATAACTAACACCTTGAACCTCACCCGGAGAGCAACCGGTAGCCAATGCAGCTCATGGAGCAGAGGTGTAACATGGGAGTATCGGGAAACTCCCAAGACGACTCGCGCGGCTGCATTCTGCACCAGCTGGAGTCTCCGGGTGGACCTCAAGGGCAGCCCCATGTAGAGAGCATTACAGTAGTCTAGATGAGAGGTCACGAGCGCATGAGTGACTGTGCGCAAGGCATCCCGGTCTAGATAGGGCCGCAACTGGCGCACCAGGCGAACCTGGGCAAAGGCCCCCCTAGTCACAGCTCCAATATGCTCTTCCAAAGAGAGCTGTGAATCTAGAAGGACCCCCAAGTTGCGGGCCCTATCTACGGGGGGTAATAGCTCACCCCCCATGGCCAATGATGGGATAATCGGAATTCCCGGGATGCCGGCACGAACAGCCACTCAGTCTTGTCAGGGTTGAGTCGAAGCCTGTTCCTCCCCATCCAGACCCGGACCGCCTCCAGGCAACGGGACATCACGTCGAGGGCATCGCTGGGGTGGTTTGGGGTAGAAATAAAAAGTTGGGTATCATCAGCATATTGGTGATACCCAACTCCAAAACCACGAATGATCTCACCCAGCGGCTTCATATAGATGTTGAACAGGAGAGGCGAGAGAACCGATCCCTGAGGAACTCCACAAATGAGAGGTCTCAGGGTCGATCTCTGCCCCCCTGCTAACACCGACTGCGAACGTCCCAGGAGGTAAGAGGAGAACCACTGGAGAACTGTGCCTCCCACTCCTAACCCCCTGAGACGTCGCAGCAGGATACCATGGTCGATGGTATCAAAAGCCACTGAGAGGTCTAAAAGGACTAGGACAGAGGAACAACCCCTGTCCCGAGCCCGCCAGAGATCATTCACCAGCGCGACCAATGCCGTCTCCGTGCTGTACCCGGGCCTGAAACCCGATTGGTACGGGTCTAGGTAGTCAGCTTCCTCCAAGAACAAAGGGAGCTGATGCGCCACCACGCTCTCAACAACCTTCGCCAAAAAGCGAAGGTTGGAGACCGGACGATAGTTGTTTAAAATTGCTGGGTCCAAGGCAGGCTTCTTGAGGAGGGGTCTCACCACCGCCTCCTTCAAGGCGGCGGGAAAACTACCCTGACTCAAAGAAGCAGTAATCACTGCCTGGAGCCAGCCTCGTGTCCCATCCCGGGCTGCATAAGTCAGCCAGGAGGGGCACGGGTCCAACAAACACGTGGTGGAGCTCAGCTTCCCCATGATCTTGTCCACTACTTCAGGGGTCACAGGATCGAATTCTTCCCAGATTAAATCGACAAGACCGCCCGTATCCTCTTCGTCAGACTCTGCCCAGTCGGAGTCCAAACCGGTCCGGATCTGAGCGATTTTGTCCGACAGAAATCGACTAAACTCCTCGGCTCAACCCTGCAAGGGTTCCTCCCTCACCTCCTGATTAAGGAGAGAGCGAGTCACCCTAAACAGGGCGGCCGGGCGATTCTCTGCGGACGCAATGAGGGTGGCAAAGTGGTTAGACCTAGCCACCCTCAATGCTGCGAGATAAGTTCTCGTAAACGACCTTAGTCGTAACCGGTCGGATTCGGATCGGCTGGACCTCCAACAGCTCTCTAGGCCCCGTCTCCGACGCTTCATCTCGTGGAGCTCCATGGAGAACCATGGGGCCCGTTGGGATCTGCGTCGGGTCAAGGGCCGCATGGGTACAACTTGGTCGAGTGCCTCTGTGGCTGCCCTTTCCCAGGCTTCCACCAGGGCATCGACCGAGCTGTGAGCAAAGGAGGCAGGTGGGGGCCCAAGCGCCGTTTGGAACCGCTCAGGGTCCATAAGGCGCCTAGGGCGGAACCATCTTGTTGGCTCAGCAACCCCACGACAGGGAGTGGCAAAACGGAAGACCATCCGCAGGAGATGATGATCGGTCCATGACAGGGGTAAATTAATTGGGGAACCCCCCCCAAGATCATCTAACCACCGTCCAGATAGAAAAGCCAGATCGAGCGTGTGACCCCCTCCGTGAGTTGGGCCCAGAATAACCTGCTTCAGGTCCATGGCCGTCATGGAAGCCATGAACTCCCGAGCTAACTCAGATGATCCCCCCAGGGATGGTAGGTTGAAGTCACCCAAAACTATAAGTTTGGGGAACTCAACCACCAACCCTGAGAGGATATCGAGAAGCTCAGGCAGGGCTGCTGCCACGTGTCTAGGTGAAATATACACCAACAGCAAGCCTAACTGATCTCTGGGACCACATCTCAGGAGGAGGGACTCACACCCGGCTATCTGGACTATGGTGGCCTCCCGCGGACATAAGGTCTCCCTCACAACAACTGCCACTCCACCGCCCCTACCTTGAGCCCTAGGCTGGTGCAGCACCCGGAAACCTGATGGGCTAAGATCAACCAGGGGGACCCCGCCCTCTGGGCCCAACCAGGTCTCCGTAATGCAAGCCATGCTCCTCCTCAATCAGATCGCGAATGAGAGGTGCTTTATTCATTACAGACCTGGCATTGAAATACACGAGCCTGAGCTCAGGTGGCTGCTCATCCTCGCTCCCGGTACCACGTGCTGAAATCAGAGGGTCGGAGCGCATCACCGCTTGAAGACAGCGGGGACGCACCCCCGGGTATTGATGTGGCCCTCTGTTCCTACACCTGCGGCCATTCCCAACCGCCGTGGGAATAGATAATCCCACACCCTGCCCCGGGGCCCCGTAAACCCCCAGCCCGGCCCCTACCACGGCGCGATCAGTCCCTGACCTGGTCTGAGAAACGGTTGGTGGAACCCCCCTAGTTTCCAACCGAGCCGATAAGCCCACCCCCCTCCCTAACCCCTCAAAACATTTAGCTAAAAAACACACCAGGGGCCTCTTATTAAATTTGGAAGAGAGGCTCCTGTCCCTGCCCAGCCATCTCTCGGGGTCCCAATAATTGGGTCTGTCATCAAGAGGCACGATGGAAAAGCAGGTGGGTCGCACCCAGGAAAGGGGGGCACCCCTGAGCGCCAATAAGGCTGTGCTGGAGTAAGATAAAACCATTAGTCCGGGGGAGTCCAGTCAGGCAGTCCATCAGTCAAAAGTTGGAAAGCTGAAAGTCAAAAGTGTCCAATTCACCAGCTCCCTGCCACTGAGCTGGGTACCAGTCAGATGACTCCAGGATAGAACAGGCACCTCCCTCTCACGAAGGGCCCAGATCTACGATGGGATGGACAATTGCCAACTCAAAAGGGCATACCTCCCTAGATCTCTCACCTCTAGGGAGGCAGCAGATGGTAATTGGTTGGTATCGATGATAACATATACGAGCCGCCCTCTCACAGAGGCTCGTCCAAGACCTTCTTGCTTCAGTGGGGACCATAGAGAGAGAAAAAGAAGAGCAGCAGTTATCAGGATTAACCTGAGGGTAACCATAGTTAAGTTGGAGAGCAGAGTTCATCTCAAGGCGGGAAACGCAAAGCGGGGAGAGCAGGAGATGCAGGATAGCAGATCGATGGACCCCGATGCAGGGGGCTGAAAGCCGGAGGCAAAAAGCCCGTCGCCCAGCCAGCCACACACAGCACCAGAAGTCAGGCAGTCCCACGCCAGCCGCAGGCCTCCCCGGTCGAGAGCAAACAAGAATAACTTCAAACAGACCTCCACAGACCGCGCAGGGGCCACGAGCCAGCAAAACGCTCCCCATTCCGCTCGCAGTCGATCACTCCACCGTTCTATTCTGAGGCCGAGTCAACCTCCATTACTAAGCAAACAGGAAAATCGGAGGCCACTCTAGGCCGCGGCTCTATCGGCCCCGAGGATCCACCATTCGGAGCCCTCCAAGCCGCGGCTCCTCCCAGCTCCACCAGGGCCTCCGAGATGAAGACACCGAAGCTTAGTTGGAAAATGGAGGGCTGCAACTCCAACTGCATGCCGACTCTCCTTCTCTCTCGGTTCAATCAACTCTCCGAGCCACGACAAAGAGGAAAAACATCTCCGCGGGCTCGGAGGAACCCCAAAGGACCGGTAAGGACGCCAAAACTGGAAACGCTCCACGGAGCTCAGCCCAGCACCTCCGCCATCGTGGGCATGCGCAGTAAGATCTTCTGGTTCTTGACATGACAGTAAATTCCAAGCTTACACAAAATATAGCTATTTAGCACTCATCATACTTCAATAGGATCTTCAGGCCCTATGAAAAAGCCAAGTTTTAAGGGCTTTCCAAAGAGCCATTAAGTTTGGGATCAATCTTAACAATAATTTAATCAGAGCATATGTTGCATTGATTTAATGGTATCTTTAGCACAATCATCTTTCTGTAGCTCAGAATCATGATCTCCATAGGACCATCAGTTTAACTCTATATTGTTTATTTCAAAAATATATAGGATTTGTTATCCTGATTTTTTGCCAAAATTATTTTCTTAAACATAAAATGGAATCACAGAGTAGTCTATGTTTGGACTGAGTCAAAAATGTAAACAGAGAAGATCTATGATAATGAAATAGCTGGAAGAACATTACAGATCAATCCTCTCTGTATACCCAAATACATTTATATCAGGGAGAAGAACTTTATGACTCCCAAAATCTTTGAATTATGACTTTCAAATCCCTTGTCATTGGCCACAATGGCTCCAATATATGGGACTCCAGATATCAGATGACACCACGTTGTCTATAACCCTAATGTGTTTTATTTCAAGCCTCAGTTGTCCTATCACTATTGTTCCATGCAATAGTGCTTAAAAAACCTTTCAAGATAAAAGTATTTGTTTTAGATTTCCTTTTTCATAAACTTGTTTATTTAACCTAAATATCCACTGGAGTTCTTTATGCCAAAGTGTAACTCTCATAATATCAACTGCTGCAGAACCATTAAAGTATATCCTTAAAGTTCACTTTCATAAAACCATTTGTCTGGAATTCATCCAAGAATATATTTCTAAATGTCAGTGACTGACTTTCTGCAATCTCTTTCATAAACAAAGTTATTCTTCCTTAACTTTCAAAATGGAGCGCATAGAAATAACTTAACTTATATACTGTTTTCTTTGTTATGTATCCACAGAAATTTAAGTTGAATTGTAAGAAACAGCTGAATTCATGCATTAGATTTTAGAATTTGCAAAGAGAGAGAAAAAACTTTCTCATGTAATTTGCTTTGTTTCAAATGACATATGCTACCAATTAATAATTAAGCAGGAGTTTTCTAAAAGACAAGTTGCAATTGAAACTAAATTGCTTCCATTAATTCACTCTACGTGTCTCTCCAGCTCTTGCTTTACACAATTGTCCAGCTAGCAGGTGTTCCCAACCTGCATTACTTAGCTGTTCTTTCTTTTTCCTAGTCTAAGTGTTCCAGGTTATTCCAATCTCATTGTTATCTGGTATTTGAGATCTAAGAGTGATAGAAATTGTTGGAGATGACAAGCATGAGCAAAGTGACACTATGCCACAAGGAGAGGTTTATAAGCTAAAAATGTTTCCTTGAATCAGATTCAACTCTTGGTATCTTCATGGACATGTTCATTTAGATTTATAGCAATAATATGAAAACGGTTTGTCATTATCTTCTTCCTGGATGTATTTTCAATTTCCCAATCTAGCCTTGGTGTTTTCTGGTAATTTCCCATCTAAGCACTAACCAGTTCTGTCCTTGGTTAATTTTTTTTAAAAGATGTCCATTGAGTTGGGAAAATTTGTGAAGACTAAAATCTTTTCTCTTCCAAAGCATGCAATCATCTATAGCAAAGCTGAGGACAGCCTCAGACTTTTCCCTATTAGCTACTGTGAGGCATATTGCTTCAGTGAGATTAATTGTTTAATTGTAATAATGCTATACAGGTACTCCTCGACTTACTTAATAACCATTCAAAGTTATAACTGAGTCACAAAAAGTTACTTATGAGCCATCCTTGAAGTTATGACTATATGATCACATTTTGGGTGCTTGGCAACTGGCTCAAATTTACAACCAATTGCAGCATCCTACAGCTAATAGGAAAAAGTCTGAGGCAGTCCTCGGCTTAGCTATAGAGCAGGAGTGTCAAACTGCAGGCCCGCAGGCTGGTTTCATCATACTGAAGCTGCACCCACCCCATTGCCGGCAATGCAAAAAGAGTCGAGATACGGTGCGACACGTCACATGATGTGGCGAGTTTGACACCATACTATAGAGGATTGCATGCTTTGGAAGAGAAAAGATTTTAGTCTTCACACACTTGCCCACTTGATTATATTTTCTGGTTGTTGTTGTTTTTTGTCATTTTCCAGCAAAAAATGCCCGTTAGATTATATTTATTTATTTATTTATTTATTTATTTATTTATTTATTTATTTATTTATTTATTTATTAGTTGAATTTATATACTGCCCTATACCCGAAGGACTCAGGGCTGTTCACAGGGCAGTTAAAACAGTACAAAGACTAAAGAGTCGAGATACGGTGCGACACGTCACATGATGTGGCGAGTTTGACACCATACTATAGAGGATTGCATGCTTTGGAAGAGAAAAGATTTTAGTCTTCACACACTTGCCCACTTGATTATATTTTCTGGTTGTTGTTGTTTTTTGTCATTTTCCAGCAAAAAATGCCCGTTAGATTATATTTATTTATTTATTTATTTATTTATTTATTTATTTATTTATTTATTTATTTATTTATTTATTAGTTGAATTTATATACTGCCCTATACCCGAAGGACTCAGGGCTGTTCACAGGGCAGTTAAAACAGTACAAAAAAGAGAATAAAATGAAATTAAATTAGTACAAGCCCACAATTAATAATAACAGTAAAAATTAAAATTTTAAAATTAATTTAATTTAATTTAATTTGATTTAATTAATATAATTTAAAATTTAAAATCCCTCAGTCCAGGCCAGACAATTCAAACAACCAGGTTTTTAAGTCCCGGCGAAACGAGCGAAGGTCAGGGGCAGTCCGAAGCTCCATCGGCAGTTCGTTCCAAAGGGCGGGCGCACTCACAGAGAACGCCCTTCCCCTGGGAATCACCCGCTGGCAATCTCTAACCGGTGGAACCCTAAGGAGGCCCTCCCTGTGGGAGTGCACAGGACGATGGGAAGCTGATGCTGGCAGCAGGTGCTCCCTAAGGTAATCTGGACCCATGCCATTTAGGGCTTTATAGGTCATCACCAGCACCTTGAATCTCATCCAGAGGGCAACTGGAAGCCAATGCAGCTCGCGAAGAAGAGGTGTTACATGAGAGTATCGGGACACTCCCATTACTACTCGCGCAGCTGCATTCTGCGCCAGCTGAAGCCTCCGAGTGGTCCTCAAGGGCAGCCCCATGTAGAGAGCATTGCAGTAGTCTAACCGGGAGGTCACGAGCGCATGAGTGACTGTACGTAGGGCATCCCGGTCCAGATAGGGCCGCAACTGGCACACCAGGTGAACCTGGGCAAAAGCCCCCCTGGTCACGGATTTGCAATTATGAGCATGTTGTGCATTTAATGCCATGATGTTTCACTTAACGACCACAATAAAAATGGTCTTCAAATTGAGTCAGATCAAACAGTGCCTTAGTTTATGACTACAATGACTTAAGATCAACATTCTAGTCCTAGTTATGTACTTTTATTTATTTTGCTATTATTTTTTGTTCAAATGATTTGCTCTTTGACAATGTACTAACCTGGCCAAACACATCATATGATATAATATACTTTGTTTGATTTTGGATTTAGCGTACCTCATATAAGACTAGCCTTTGCGTGTAAATGAGTTTTAAGAAATTAAATAATATAGACAACAGCAGTTTATTCAACAAACATTATTGAGCTTATAATATAGCATATAGCAAAGCCAAGTTAATCATTTAGAAAGCATTGTATACATTTTATGTATTATATACAGTACATACATAATCGTGGTGGCACAGTGGTTAGAATGTAGTACTGTATATGCAGAATGCAGTTTGATTCTCACCGGCTCAAAGTTGATTCAGCCTTCCGACTTTCCGAGGTTGGTAAAATGTTGAGGGCATTATGTTGACTCTGCAAATCACTTAGAGAGGCCTGTAAAGCACTGTGAAGTGTTATATAAGTCTAAGTTATATGCCTATAGCCATTGCTATAATATCAGGTACAGTCATTTGATACAGAGGCACTCCATAAAATTAGTAATCAGTTCTATGTTACAGTACAGAAATCTTAATTTTTTCCCAAGAACCTTTTCACAGGTTAAATGTATATAAGATCATACTCTAAAATTGGTGATACTACATAATATAACTGAAACTATATTGTCCATAATTCATAAATCTGTCAGAAAAACTGAGAAATCTTTAACCAGTTCAAAACTTGGAAATGCCATAGCTGACTTTTGTGTCAGTGAAAAGGTAAAACTCAGTTACAGAATATAAATTGTTTCCAGCTGTAATTTTTTACTTGTTCTGAATGTAGGAATATAATTTTCCATATCATTTGAAATTCTTAACTTCAAACTTATGTAATTGATGTTTATTTAAAAGAAAAATTAAACCATGTTGGCTGTTGTGTATATTATTTATCTCATCTTGGAAAGTGATTTGGAAAAGAATGAAGGCAAGTATACGTGTCTCAGGATAATGTTGCAGGATCCAATCTGCATCGGTCACTGGGACCAGTGTTTAGTCTTCTGAACTTTTGGACTCCTTCTGGAGCTCATCCACAGGGAACTTCTTTCTAGCGGAATAGGTGGATTGGAAACCACTAAACAGTATTCTTAAATAGTAAGCTGTATCTAATAAGCATCTTATTTAAACTAACATACATACTGATTCAATATTTGTTCAAGGTAAATATCAAGGTTCATGATATAGTATACTTTGGAACATAACAGGATACTCATAAAATAAATTATAGCTTTGCTGTTTGAACCAATTGGCAAGCTTACTAACAGCAATTCAGCAATAATTCACATCATTCACCTGGCTTGGCTAGACTCTTGGCTCCAACCTGGCTGAAGTCTCCCAGACATGTGAAATTGTATGGATAGATTTTTTTTAAAAAAATGTTGTTAATATAAGGATAAACGTACTTTCTCTTTGTCAAAAGGAATCCATTCATATAGTCACTTTAATTTAATTCCAATGTCTTTTTTTACCACCTTTGCTATAGTTTAAGAAAAAAATTGTTGTGGCCTGTGGGGTATGCAACTTTCAGTTGCTGACATAGGTGACCCATCTATCCTGAGAAACTGGTTCATTTAATTGCTTGGTAAATATCCTTGCCTTTTTGGCTATCACTGGAGATACAATGTCACCACAAAGAGGAATAACATTTCCTTGACCTTTTGTTGCAGCAGTTTGATGATCAGTAATGTCAGTTATCATTTCACCACATATGCAGATTTTCATATATTACGGCAACACTTTGGATCAGTTTAGCAATTTCCTGACTCTGTGATGGATGACAGTGATTTTTTCCTCTTCCTTTGATCCAGCTTCAGACTGTTTTGTTTCTTGTTCACCTTCCTCTTTTGAATATGCTCTACCCTTCCTGGGAAACTGCTGTTTAACAGTAGTCCATCACATTATCTAACAGATTGCTCCATCAACAGTACCGGTAGCCCTCACTTAATAACCACAATTGGCCCCATAGTTTGGATTGTAATTCATTGGGGTTGGTAAATGGCTCACTACATGTCCTAACTTGATTTTACAACCGTTTTTGCAATGATCATAAAGCAAATCACTATGAACATTAAATAAGTTATGTATTTGTTGAGCAAATCCATTCTCCCTAATGGGCATATTTTGCTGAAAATACTGGAAACCAGGAAATAAGATCACAAATTGTGGTCAAATGACCATGGGATGCTGCAACCAGTCATAAATGTGAGTCAGTTATCAATTGCTGGAAATGTGATTGTGTGAATGTGGGTGTGTAATTTTGAGGATGGGTATAAGTAACTTTCTTAAAAGCATGTTATCACTTAAAGAGTCATTAAGTGATTGGTCCTTAAGCAAGGATTACCTATACAGGTTACCAAACAATTTTGGGGTCTGGAATAAAATCATATATTTGCTCATCATGAAAGTGACCCTGAGGTGCATTTTTCTAATGCTGTTTCCAGAAAAAACTTATTCTACTTCTATCAGCACCAGCACTACTGTCTGAATTGCCGATATGTTTTATTTTATTCTAGGCCTGCACTTTGACTGACTACTTAACAAAGTTAGAAATGCCCCTTTATTCCATTTTTCTCAGTAGAGGTTTTGAAGCCTCTTATATAATGTTCTTCTCTCTTTAGTGATTAATAACGCTTGCCTGACATATGGAACATTCATGCATTGAAACTGTTTTATGTTTGTTTACTTTTAATTATTATTATTTTCCCCTGAGCTAACTATTTATTGTGCTGGACTTGTTTCTTTTTAATTAGGCAATGGAGACTGAAAAAAATGGTAATGGAAATCAGAGGTGGATTTTTTTTTAATTCTATTTTTTTAAAAGAAGCACAAGAGAAAAGTAGGTAGCTCAGGAAAAAAAAATATTACTAATGATAGGAAGAGGGATAGTTGGTTTTAAACCAGGGGTGTTCTGCATGTCAAACTGTTCTTTAAAATATCTTGTAGACTTTGCCTCTGTATTCCACATTTGGTTTTAATGATCCATAAGATATAAATCCTCTATTTTAGCAGAGGGTTGACTTTCCAGCTCTCTAAGGATAATAAAAAATCAAGGTTAGGAACTCAGCATACAGTGGTGCTCATAAATTTGTCAAACTCTTGTTGAAAACCAGCCAGTTTCTTCATCTTGTGACAATTAAAATCAGTGAGACTACTAGTAAAAAAAAGGGTCTAATCTTATCACCAACACTGGAAATGCTGGTCTGTTATGATAGGGACTGACTTGAAAAGAAAAGAATTGGATTGCCGCTAGCACCAATCTTATATTGACAAGCGAAACAGGAAGCCTGGGCAACAGTTCCTTGTATCTGTCTGAGTCATACAGGAGAGGCTGATGGGTCATCTCTGCTGCTGCAGTGCTTCAGATGCTTCTTTTCTTTCATTCTGCTTTGATCCAGAAGTGTCTACACACTTTTATCCATTTGAGAACAAGATTCAATGCTAACCCATCCGAGACTAATAGTGTATGCATGCCAACTTCTTAATGTAAGAAAACTTGCTATTCTGTCCTTTACAATTTCCATGTTTCCCCTTGCACATCAAAACTGCTTTCTGCCTCAGGGGCAGGCTACACAGGCTTCCTGTGGTGTGTCCCAAATGAACGCTTTGGGGAGAGACAGTTATCACTATAGTGTGACAGTCTTGGATAAAACAGATTTATGATTCCACATTCTTATATCCCTATTGCTATATTACTGAGATTTTTTTACATGCTAAAATATTCAAGCACCAAAAACAATTCAGCCACATCTCTGGATTATCTCAATATCAAGGATACCAAATAGAAAGGTAAAGCAAGAAGTACTCTTGCCCAATTATTATTTAATGCTTCTATCAATTGGAGAATGTCTTGTCCAATTATTAAAGGTCTGCACAATTTCACAATGGGCTATAAAACCGTAGTAGACCATCACAACCCAAAATTAGAAGCATAAGAGATAGCTGTTATTATGCAGATGACATGTTAACTGTATCACAGTCATCAACAGAAACACTAGTTTCCTTTCCAAAGATGATTTTGTGTTGGTTCACTTAACTGTTTTAAAGCATTCCTGTGCATAAATGTAATCATGTACTTGGAAACTCTCCACATCTTTCAGGTTATCATCACCCATATATCCATCTCAAACCACTCAAAAATATTCAGATTTTATTTTCCTTTTCTCACAATAGAGCAAAAATATTTCAGTTTTGAGAAAATGTCTTAAGAATAAAATACCTGAATAATTCTTCCAGAAAGTCAACTAAACCTCTGGATTAATTTTACACATAGGAGGAAATATAGTTTACATTTTTAAAGAAACCATCGCAAGTGGCCAAAATGAGTCTTCATGCTGAGCTCTCTGTGTTGCACTGGTTTTAATAGCAATAGCAGTAGCATGTAGACTTATAAAACACTTCATAGTACTTTACAGCATTCTCTAAGTGACTTAAAGAGTCAGCATATTGCCCCCAACAATCTGGGTCCTCATTTTACCGACTGCAGAAGGATGGAAGGCTGAGTCATCCTTGACCCATTCAGAATCAAACTCCTGGCAGTCAGCAGTGAATTAGTTTGCAATACTGCATTCTAACCACTGCACCACCATACCTCTTAGCCAAGTTGGAGATGGGAGCATGAATTATTAACTTTAAATTTTGGTTAAAATTTCTTTTTTTTATCCACAAGGATTTGAGTCTGTGGCTGATGACTAGTTATATTTTTTGATAGGGGGTGTAGTTGAAAAATTATTGGAACCAAGTATTATCTCCTGAAGTACTTACAATCTCCCATTATAGGTAGGAAATCACAACAGTCAAAAGATCCTAGAGATGGACTACCTAAACATATTGAATTATTTTTTTTCCTTTTCTGTAAGAGAAGAAAATACACAGCAGTTTCACACACACACACACACACACACACACACACACACACACACACACACAATCTGGATTAATTCCTGAATTAACATTCAATTAATATAACTAAATTAAGACCAGAGAATGGTAGGGAGAGCATTATGAATATACCAAATTTAAAGTTTCTATCTCTCTACAATATTTAAATTATTTATTAGGTTTATATCCCACTGTTCCTTCAGGAACAATGACAACATATATAGTGGTCCCCTCTTACCTTTCTTCACCACGACTGTGAGACAATCACTGCTCCAAAGTCACCAGCAAATGTTTCATAGTTAAGACTGGACTAGAAGCTCAGTCTCACCAGGGCCCATCCAACACCTTATTCACTACATCATATTAGCATTTTTCTGCATTCCTTCTGGTTTCCTGACTGCAGTTTTGTGTATTTAGAAATCATGTTTGGAGCCTACACATTTAAGTACAAAGGAAGATTGTGGATGTTGTATATTAAACATACTGTACATTACATTAAACACAGGCCAGTTTAAAAAAATTACTAATAATACAACAAAAAACTTTTTGAGATAGAATATGCTGCAAGGGTTTTGAATCTTATTGATGACTGTGCACTTACAACTGTTTGTACAGGGTAAAAGATATGAAGCCAAAATCGTATAATGGAAATGCATCTCTGTTCACACAATTCATATTAATGCCAGGATAGTGCCTCAAACAATTGTATTTAGACACACTTCAAATCAAGAGAATAGAACCCTTTTGGCTATTCAATAAGTAGAAAATAGACTCCTGTATACTTGGTGAATATAGCTCATAGCAGGTGTGTAGAGACAATAACTACCAGCCTTGAGTAATGGATATGATTGCTGGCACATGAATAGAAACATAACAGTGTATTCTTTTGATCCATAAAAAAATGGTTACAACACTATTGCCAACTAAAATACTATCTGGCAAAGAAAAGTAATACAGCCACAGATGCAATAGATGTGTTAGTTAAGTGGAAAAAGTTGGTTCTTCCTACTAGTTTGTTTTTTTACCTGACAATTAGTTTGAAGTAAGGAAAAAAAATCAGGCCATAGTGTCAGGCAAAGTTTTTATATATATAACATATTAAAATTTTAATGGCTACTGCTGTTGACTCATGCTTGAATACCTCATCAACTATATACAAGGGATATTTGGAAGAATGCAATATTAATGTTGAATCCGAATGGCAATGCCTGTTTTAACTAAGCATAAACTGAGACGGGTTCATTGACTTATTCGTGCTTTCTATATAACCATGTGTTTCTAAATTAAAATGAATATCCTGTATTTAATATGCATGGAACCATAACATAGCAGTCTACAAATTCACTCCAGATGCATACTAACTGCTAGAATAAGCATTTCAGAATACGGTTTTACATAATATACTTATCTGCTTCATTTAGCTATCCCTATAAACTCAATACTTTCCAAGCATAAACAGGTTGTTAAATACATTTAAGGATTTGAGAATGAACACCAGAACTGTAGTTATCATTAAAATGAAGTGCTGATGTTGGCATCTGGCCACATGGGGCTGTTTATCCAGGACTGTATTAAAACTACAAACTTTCATTTTATTTATCCTGATGTCTCTGATAAACGGAAATCCATACTGGAATTACACATGCTCTATAAAATGCACAGTGTTTGTGTAAAATTAAATGTGCATCGATACCAATAGTTAACATTTCTTTAGTAATTTACTCTTCCCAAAGAACCATGGGAAGAGAGAGTTTTGATGAAGATTTCACATTCTATTTTCATATAGGAATAAGTCCATATGGTAGTGCAATTGTCAGTTCTCTGACTATTCTGGATTCCTGTAATACAGACTAGCTTTGATACTGAAGTTAACATTCAACTTTGGTGCTGGACATACGACCATGAGAATATATTGTTAGTGGACATTTCAAATTTGAAGTATTGCCAGTCAGGGCAGTCCTATTTTCAATCAATCAATCAATCAATCAGAATAGAGCTGGAAGAGACCCTGAAGTCTTCCAGTCCAATCCCCGGTTCAAGCAGGAAACCCTATCCCATTTCAGACAGGTGGCTGTCCAGTCTTTACTTAAAAACCTCCAGTGATGGAACACCCACAATTTCTGATGGCAAGCTGTTCCACTGGTTAGTTGTCCTTACTGTTAGGAAGTTTCTCCTTAATTCCAAGTTGCTTCTCTTCTTGATTAGTTTCCATCCATTGCCTTGCCTTCTTCTTCAATTCTATTTTCAACTCAATGTATTCAATGAAGGTATGAAAAAAGAACATCTGCACAACCACAGATAGAGAGTATACTAAACATGAACATACTCAACTAAGTCAAAAATATTTCATGGAAACAGAACCTATGTCAGTTAGTCTTGTGTTGTTCATCAGAATAACAGAGTTGAAAGTTGAAAGGGACCATAGAGGACTTCTAATCCTTGTCAAGCAGAAGACCTATATCATTTTTATGTAAGTTGGAATAACAAAAAGGGGAAATAACTCAGTCTAAAGAAAGTGCAGACTGTGATTTCATAGCCTAATCTACACAGCCTCATCTACATTTTACAAGGCAGACCCTAATGAAAGGACATATGCTTTTCAATTACAGTTCTAATAAAATGGGGAAAATAAATCTTTTGATACCAACATTTCACGTATTTTAGAACACAAGGACCAAAAAGATGATTTTTAATGTCGAGAAAAGCAAAGTCTAACACTTAGGCAGGAAAAACCAAAGGAACAAATACAGATTGGGCGAGACCTGGCTTAAAAACAGTAAATGTGAGAGGGACCTTGGAGAGCACAAGGACGATTGCTTAACTATGAGCCAGCAGTGTGCAACAGCAACCAAAATAGCCAGGGCTTTTTTTCCTCATAGAACGCTCAGAACGGAGTTCCGGCACCTTTTTTGGATGGAACCTTGTAGGGTAGGCAAGGCGGGTTGTATGACATGTGTGAGTTCTGGCACCTTTTTCTTTTACAAAAAAAGCACTGAAAATGGCTAATACAATCCTGGGTTGTATAAACAGAGGCATAGAATCAAGATCACACAAAGTATTGGTACCACTTTATAAAGCCCTAGTAAGACTATACCTCGAATACTGCAACCAACTTTGGTCATCATATCACAAAAAAGATGTTGAGAGTCTAAAGAAAAGAAGAAATAGGAGAGACATGATAGCAGTATTCCAGTATCTGAGAGGCTGCCACAAGGCAGAGGGGATCAGGTTGTTCATCAGAGCACCAGAGAGATGGACAAGAAACAATGTTTGGAAAGTGATCAAAGAGAGAAGCAACCTGGAATTAAGGAAAAACTTCCTGACAGTGAGGACAATCAACCAGTGGAACAGTTTACTCCCAGAAATCGTGGGCACTCCATCACTGGAAATTTTAAAGAAGACACTGAACAATCACCTGTCTGAAATGATATAGGTTCTTCTGCTTGAGCAGGGGACTGGACTAGAAGACCTCTGAGGTCCCTTCCAGCTTTATTCTATTCTAAGATGCAAATAGAGCCTCACAAAAGGAGATTGAGGGCCATAAATATCTGTCCTCAGGTCTAGACATGGCTATAGTGCCTAAATATGTCCATTTCAAAACAAAACCATAACGGCATTTAGAAAATGATCATATCAAAATTCTACCCTAGCCTTTCTGCACTGAAAAACTATAATGCTATATGAAAATGTTCTATGAAGGCCTCAAAGATGCTTTTGTCTGATGAATGACAAGTTTGCTATTTTTCATTACTGTTGTTCTTTGTGACATACAGTATTTGCACAGGACTTATGTGAGTCAAGTATGTTCATTACAGTCAAAGACCAGAGGCCAGAACAAGTTAAAAACACTCAAGGAATATCCTGTAAAAATGCTAAAATAAAATAATAAGTAACAGATAAAATCTATATTAAAATCACAATGAGCAAAAGACAACCTGGCCTAGCTATAAAAAAGGTAAAGGTACCCCTGCACATGTGTGCTAGTCGTTTCCAACTCTAGGGGCCGGTGTTCATCTCTGTTTCAAAGCCGAAGAGCCAGCGCTTGTCCGAGGACGTCTCCGTGGTCATGTGGCCATCATGACTAGACGCCAAAGGCACATGGAACACTATTACCTTCCCACCATAGTGGTCCCTATTTTTCTACTTGCATTTTTACATGCTTTCGAATTGCTAGGTTGGCAGAAGCTGGGATGAGTAACAGGTGCTCACTCTGTTACGCGGCACTCAGGATTCGACCCGCCAAACTGCCGACCTTCTGATCGACAAGCTCAGGATCCTAACCCACTGAGCCACCACGTCAGCTATACTATAATATTAATATTAATATTAATATTATAATATTAATCCTTAAACTGTGAGCCCCATGGTCATTAAATACTAAAATGCAAAAGAATGGTAACTCAAAAGGTTTTGCTGTGTTAGTTCTGTAAAATAGCCATGGTGGATTAATCACATGTTTCCAATGAATCCCCAGTGCTGCTGTGCAGAATCTGGCAACCTGCACTGTTCATCCTCAAGCAGCCATTGGAGATGAGCCATGTTGGAATGGATGGGATACCTATTGATTATTGGAAGAATATGTTTGTTTGTTTTTTCAAACATCTCTATAAAAAGGGCATTGAAGGAGTATGCATCCAATGTTCTCCACCTCTCCTTTGCCACAGGAATAGAGAATTTCAATCAATTGTATCTTTCTATGCTTGCTGTTCAGGACAGCCAATGGAAGTGCATGGCACCGTGCAAGTGAAAATGCTTTCTAGTGATTTGCCATCTTCAACTGCTTAAGATAATTGGCAGGAGTAACAATATATCTAATACAGTCTGGAGCTTTCTGTAAGTCTTCTTGCCTCTCAATGTCCTCTACCTTTTGTCGCAGGGTTTGTTTTACTTGGTTGTAGTCCAACTTGAGTATTGAGGCTGGAGAAAAGCCTAGTTTGGCAAGATTGGAGTCAAGTGCCTTGATACATGAAGAGGAGAAACTGTTTTGGAGGATTAATGGAGCAAGGCCTTGCGGAAAGAAATTAAGCTTTAGCCAAAGGTTCAAAGAAGCTATACAGATTCTTGCTTCGACTTTTATCAATCCTGTCTCCAGGCACAGAAGTGCATTTGAGACACAAAGCGGCATCTGGAGAATTGCTCTAATAAATTTGGATTGAACTCTTTCCAATAGTGTGAAACATGAAGCTGAGGGTCCGAGCAAGGTCCTGTAAAGAAGCTGTGCTCGCGCCTTGGCCTGAGGGAGCTTAATTGTGGCAGGAAAAAAGTATCCTCACTTTGTGCAGAAAAAATTGAAACAATAGAAAATAGCATTCACTGATCTTTGGCTGCATATTCACCATGTGTTTTTCTTGAGCCGGTGGCATGGATGACCACCCCTAGGTATTGGTTTGCTGGTAATTTATGTCCAGTTTCTCATAATTACAATACTGGATGAGGGATCAAAGGGCTCTTTTAAGACCTACAGGTGTTCTGGAGAGGATCACAGCATCATCTGCATAGACCATATAGAAGAACCTGACATCACAATTTTGCTTATTTGCATTGTTGGTTTTCCCAGTGTGTTAAAATAATTCCTCCAAATAGGAGTTTACTTGGAAGTTGGAAGTACCTAAAAACTCTTTCAAATTGTGTACATATAGTAGTTTGACACATCTGTAGCTGTACTTGTAGTATTATATAAAGAGAGATTTAAATGCATGTAAAATATTTTTGAACATTTCTGAAAGAAGAATTCTAAAGAATATCTACATGCTAAATTCATTTTTATTCATTTCAGGGATTTGTTATATATATGTATATATATATATATATATATATATATATATATATATATATATATATATATATATATATATATATAGTATTCATAGATGGTTGAATTTTGGCACAGCAGCTCCTATACAATATGTTCTTGGCTGAGTTCACACATTGTAATGCCATATGGGAATCACCTTGACAGGAGGATGCATCACAAACTGAACAAGTTACAAGATTCTACAGTCTCCAAAAGAAAAGAAAGGTTAAGGGAAGCATTTCAGAATGGATCCTCCCTAGTTTTCCAAATAGTAAAAAGAGAAAAGGAAAAAAATACTTGCAAGATTCTATTAATATAATCATAAAATAAAGTTAGAGCTAGTATTCATTCTTATGCATCTTGTCTGGACTATCTCAAAGGGCTAGCAGATTAACATTATGCTAAAATAGTTTATTGTAGAACAATGTGACATGTTCATGCATAACATTAAGCTATAAAGAAGAATTTATATAAACCACAATCTTTATAACAGATTAATTTGATACTTAAACCTCAAAAGTGAAGCAAAGAATTCCAAAGAACTGCTTAAAATGTTGGTTTAGTTGTAATGTGATTTTATGAACATTGACATACATAAGTATTTAATCCTAAAAAAAATACTTGGAGTTCTTTTGTGCTATTGCTATAGGGGTAAAAATACCTATTTATGGCAACTAAAAATATGCATTCTATAAATATAGACACCCAGTCAACAAATAATAATTGTATTTTGCACACATTACCACCAAGCCTTATAATAAAGGACCAATTCATACAATAAACTAGAAACATAACTGAATCAAGAAAATTCAAAGCAATGGATAAGAGATAAATAAATTCATATACCAGTTCTATTTCACCAAACTATAGTCTCTTCCTACACTTTTTCTCATTATTTTTTGACATTTCGTAGATTGATATTTGTTCCAGCTTAGTAGCTTGTAGCTCTCAGTTGGTCAGGCAAAGTTTAGTAAGATATGGGACATAAATATGAGTAAAGCATAGGAAAGTAATATGTTATGGATGAAGTCGCCATGGTTGAATAAAAATAGCTTTTAGGAAAGAGCTGTATTAACGCCATTTTGCTACCTTCATATGCAAACTAAAACAGTGTAAAATACCCTACAAAAAACTCATTTCCTTTTCAAAATGACATTCTGAAAATGCAAATGAAATAAAACTTTTTTAAATAAAAAATAAATACTTTCTAAGAATATTTTTGAAAAACACTTTTCCATTGGGCAGTTTTGAAAAAAATAATTTCAAAGTGTTACCTTAAATTAAGATGTGTGGTCTATAAATTTTATAAATAAACAAATAAATAATTTGAAAGGGGCTTGGAAGCATTTAGAGAAAATACTGCACGCAAAGAGTTATCCAGTAGTCAATCCTTTTAGCTAAGATAACTGATGTATGAAGAACTGTCCACTTCATTATCAATTGGGTTTATTCATCCTGTGATGTCATTATACAGAAGACTATGGTTGATGACTTAATGTAGTGCTATTTACTTCAAGACTACTGATTGGCTGCAATCACCTAGATCAGAATTAGGGAAGTTTTGATACCAAGAGAACCCACCATTTTTTTTCTTTTTGGCACCTAAGAGCTAAAACAGAAATAAAGATATTCCAAACTGGATTGCTTCAAGATATCTTTGGATTTTTGTGGGAACTTTAGTGTCCTTTATTTTCTAAACTATATTGTATCTATTACTGGTTTTTTTCCACCTTCCATTCAGTTGTCTCCAATTCTTGAAGACTGCCTAGACAAGTCCCTGCAAGGTTTTTCAGAAGTGGTTTACCATTGCCTCCTTCCCAGAACTGAGAGAGAATGACTGGGCCAAGATCAGCTGGTTTTCATGCATAAGGTAGGACTAGAAGTCACAGTCTTGGAGTTTCTAACTTGATGCCTTATTCATTACACCAAACTGGCTCTCGTTATGAATGCATCCCATTAAAAAAATCAGGAAACTATGCAACCAATTTTCAACAATTGACATTTAAGGTCTCGTACAGCCTAGGGCCTATGTGAATGTGTAAGATTTTACAAGGAAATATGGAGAGGAGGATCCTTTTATTTGAAGGAAAGTATGATTTACAGAAAATTGATTTCTACTTCATGGGTTCTTTTATGTATACCTAAATTAGTGGGTTCTAAAACTGAAGAGATCCAACACAACCACACAGGTCCATAGGCAACACACACACAAACACCCAAAGGCTATCCCACTCTTTCCCACTTCTACTACACCTCCTCCTCCTCCTGCTTCCCAACTACTGTTCTTATGAGTTCTACTGCTGGAGAACAGTATCTCTTTTTATTTGCTTTAGGTTGCTTCGGACTGCTGTACAAATCCACACACCAAGACCACCAACCCTCTCAGATCAGCTTTCATAGCAAACAACTGCTGTGGTGGTGAGAGAGAGAGGACTTAGAGGAACAGGACAAAAGTAGCACAGTTGCTTGCTATTTTGTAGGCACCCTGTTCTCTCACAATCTAGTAGTACTGCATAAGTAAATGACAACGAACAAAAAGAAAAAAATATATCACTGTTGTTGTCCTGTGAAACATTAACATACAAGAAAGGATAGGAATAGAAAATAGATTACATGTTGAAAAAAAACAAAAAAACAAATAGATAAATACAGAGTTTTAAGTCCACTCACCTTGTGAATTATTCATATGTGTTTCCATTTCTGATTTTCTTTTTTCTCTGATATTTGGATTATTTTTACAATCACAGTTTCTCTGATACTTTTTTTTCCAGAAAAAAAAATACTTTTTTTCAGGAATATAAATCAGCAAACACAAAGCTCTCACTTTGCTGAATATGTGCACTTGTTCCAGTATGAATATACTGCTTTGAATTATTTAGTCACCTCTAAATGAGAATTTGCTGTTGACTGGCATTTTCCAGCCACATGCATAGCTGCCTTTTCCCATTTACATTCTGACCAACTGATGTAGAATTATCATTCCTGCAAATTGCTTTTAGTCCATTTGGCTTTTAGATACTGTTCTTGGGTTTATAAGAGGAAGATTAAAAAAAAAAGTCTAGCCTTCTTTTTCAACAGTACATTGATCAGTAGACAAGTGGGAATCAAGGTTATGAGCTGAACCCCGCCCCCCGCAAATGTAACAATTCTTAATCTTCATTCCAGTATAAAAAGCATTATACAATTAAAAAATGACAAATCACATTTTCTTCCATACCACTGAATTTATGAGATTGACAATTGCAGTTTTCATATTTATAAGTTGCATAGCCTTATATTTGATTGCACTCAAGTAGCCATAGTATAGGGGTGTCAAACTGCCACCCAGAGGTCAGACGCGTCTTCAGGAAACTGCACCCAGCCCATTGCCAGCAATGGAAAAAAAGCTTCAATACGTCATGTGATGTCACGTGATATCACGAGTTTGACATGTCATATCATCAGTAATAGAGCATTGTTGGGCACACTTGTTGCCACAAGTACCCAACATGCATGCTAGCTTTATAAGACCATAATAAATAATATTTCCTACTGAAACTGAGGTTCAGCTTCAGGAATAAGATTATTTTCCTTTGTGGTAAACCAGGGAAATATACATTTACTAGATAATATGAAATAGCATAATGTGAGGCAAAGGAAGCCAAACCAAACTATAACCCTGAACCAGATGGTCTATTTCAGACATGTCAAACACAAGACCCGGGGGCCGGATCCGGCCCACGAAGTGGTTTCATGTGGCCCATGAAGCCATCCTGGAAACAGTGAGGGAATGGCCCCCACTGCCTTAGCCCTGGCCCAGAGACCCTCCTTCTGCCAGAGACCCTCAGATCTGTCCCACTCCTGCCCGGGCCCCCATAGGCACCCTTGATGCGAACGATGTAGAGCTGGCCATGCCCACCCAGTAGGCCATATGCACTCTAGCCATGCCCACCCAGTAAGCCACGCCCACACTGGGCATACCCACCCGGCCCCCTGAGGGCAACCACAATGCTGATGCGGCCCTCAATGAAATTGAGTTTGACACCCCTGGTCTATTTAGACACAGTGAAAATGTTGAAGATTTCTCTGAAACTAACAAGGCCTCACTCCACTCCAAGCAACCTGGACAGAATCTCATTCTGAAGGCATTTGGCCACAGCTAATGTAAAGAATTAGAGATACTCATGAGTTCATTGATCAGGAATTTTTGTGTTTTATCTGGAATAATATAAAAAAGGGTATGCTTTTTTAAGTGAAGAAGCACTCTCACACAATTCTCCCTATAGCACTTCTCAAGGTGTAATTACAAGGGGAATTTTATCCCATTTATCACTTGGGACTCAGTTGCTTTAAGGTCTCTTCAAAGTTCTATATCTCTACATTTGGCTATATGGGGATGCCAGGATTGATATCCTTCTTTCCAGATCCAACAAGAAGGGAGCTTGTGATCTCTGGGAGCTTGGAGTTAGGTCTGGCTAAGTAGCCTACTAATTATAATACTAAAAATCCCACAATATATAAAGTATCAGATAGTAATATGCTATGAAACATTAATATCCTGTAGCAGGAACAAATCCTTTAGGACCACATTTCAGATTCTGTGATTTATTTTTAAAAGCTCCCCAGCTGATAATATCTTAGACTTACGAATGATGTTAGAGCTTAAGAATAAAAATAATTTGGCTTCTACTAACTGTAGCATTTCTTGCTTGTTTGCAATTATTACATGAGGTGAAAAGAATGTATCATAAGTATGTACTATAATAAGGACCTGAGAATCAATCTATTTTTTTCATGATGTACAGGAAGAACTATATCTGGATTTTTAACAGAAAATATTTAACTCATTTAACTCCATAGGGACAGAGCTGAATTGTACTTCTGAAAATGGCTTTGAGGTGTTTTTCTTTCTTTCTACAACAAAGATGTGTTCCATACAGAGGCCCTCCCTCCCTTCCTTCCTTCCTTCCTTCCTTCCTTCCTTCCTTCCTTCCTTCCTTCCTTCCCATTGTCCCATACACAGCATATGTCATGGTTCCGATTAATGAGACAGATCGAAGAACACTGCATGATTGTTTATTCCAAAAAATTCTATAATAATGAGAACGGAGCATCGGCACTCATGGATAGATGCCAGAATCTGAATTTTCCTCCCCTTAACACATCATATCATACAGAATCTCCATCTCTTAATTACATGTCATAAATCACATTCACCAATTAGTTTAACATATGAAGTTTCACTTCCCTTCTGAAGCATGCTCTTATCTTCTCAAAACTTCCAGGTTGAATTCCTCCCGCACTTTAGTGATTCAAAGCCAAACAGTTAAAGCAAAAGGCTGCCTCTTAGATTTTCAGTGCAAAAACATGTCAATGTTTGCAGCATTGACAACATATATATTATATATTACATGAAGTTTCTTACCTCTGATAACTACAGTTACAAATTCAAAGAATATTATTATTAGTTATTAGGAGGCAATTCCAGGAAGAGTTATTGTTTTATGTTTTATTTTAATAGTGTTTCCAGAAAGATCATGTTAGACTGTGTGAGAAGGATAATGTAGCATGGGTAAATCTCAGATCCCATTCAATATAAGTCTTATGTCATTATATTGATTCTTTAAATCAGCTTAGTGGATGACATATCCCTGATTAGCCTCAAACAGGGATTCAAACTGAATGCTAAATGATGCTGTCGTTAAAAAATAAAATAAAATCCAATATAATGATTAAGCTAAGGTTAATAAGTATGTTAGAAATCTCTCCAGACTTTTATGCTTTAAGGTGAGAACTCTGGGTAAATGGCTGGAGTGGGCAGCTTTATCTTATATCTTATAAGAAATTTCATTAAAAACATTTTATCTTTCTAAGGACATGGTATCTGCCACATCACACTTTCCTACATGAGCTTTCAAAGAATTCAAGAAATAAAATGGAGACCTAGAACTTACACATGTTGAAGTCATTCTGATGTTTTTTTAACAAAACCTTTGTTTGATTTATTATATCTCCCATAGTGCTTTCATAGCTCTTGTTTTTTACTGCAGGTTCCAAATAGGAATCAGTTAATTTTATAGCATTTAGTGTATTTTAAGCATTCTTATTAACAACAGTGACCACAGCTATTATGAACATGCTGGGAAGCACAATATTTTCAAGCACATTTTCATAAGCAATTTTAATCATAGGAATTAATTTATTTTTGCAGGTAATCTATCTAGTGCTCCTTCCTGCCCTTATAATTTTAACATATCAATAGATTAAATACACTTTTTCAGTTAAAAAAGGAATTAAAAGCTGAACCAGTTGGTGTGTATAAGGTCATGGGGAGGGGGCTAAATTAAGCAATGGAAAAAGAATACTCAAACTACAGCTTAAATGACTTACTTCAGAAATCATCTTAACTTTAAAGCTGATTAAAGCCTCTTTGTTAGTAATCTGTTCCAACTCTATTAGCTATCAGGCCTCACTATTCAGAAAATAGAATCCAAGAATAAGTAACCAAGGATTTATTGAAAAGACCTTTGTGCTCCAATAAACATTTGTTTGAGAATCTTTGTGTGAATTGTATCCTCACTTTGTATCTGCTTTCATAAATTTGCCTCAGTGTTTCCACTGCATGTACACAGAAAACAATCATTTTTCTGATAAGGGGTTGATTACCCTCCTATACAAGAGAGTGTAAAGAAGACAGTGTGGATACAAGCAGATTGAACCTCAGCATGAAGAGGGATGTCTGTTCCTGTTGTAAGATTATCTTCCTTCTTTCTCAAGCAAAAGGTTGCATTGACAGAACAGAGAGCTCTGAACAGAGATCTGAATGGATTGCCTGCACAAAATGTTTTGAAATTTGGTTAAATGCTATCAGAACTTAGTTTATGTTCCACAATTGCCTAAAATACACTCACAATGATTAGCTTCTATAATGATATAACTGTGGGGCTGGAAGAGATCTTGAGGAAGAGGGAGGGTAGAGGCAGTGAAAAAAATGCTGTCAAGCTTTCAACATTTGTCACTGTAGTCTATCAATAGAATTACACAATTTCTTCTGGAGTCTGCTTGAAGGACTGACATCAGTCATGAAAGCTTGACAATATTTTTTTCATCCCCTCTTACACCAAAGAAAGTTAAATGGAGTCACTTGAAGTTTCTTTCCAATGTCTTCTTCCTTTCCCTTACTTATGTTTTGTTCTAGGTTTACTAAATAAATAAATATTCCTTCTCAGAGGTCATCTTTGTGGTTCTCTGCAGGTATTTAAACATTCCAACATTTCCTGGCCTGTCCATGGAAACATGTAAGGATAATAATTTGTAAATAAAACATGTAATTTGATAAATTAACAGACTATATAATCCCTCATCAGGTAGCAAAGTCCAGGTTTTTTATGCTTATATGTACTAAAGCTCAGTCAGGACCTTGTCTCCAAGAGCTAAAACCCATTTGCTATATATTAGGCAAAAGTTATTTCTGGTGAGTTCTCATTGTTTGATTTTTTTAAAAAAAGTACTTCAGAAGTTCATGTCAATAAATCAGATCATTTTAAATATTTTGGTGCATTACAATCTTTCATTTATTTTGTTATGGAAAATTAAATGGATATGTGTGCGTATCTGAGTTTGAGTGAGCAGTGTGTGAATGTTCTGTCTTTCAATGTACAGTCATGTCTCCTGGCTCTGTAGCTTCTATGATTTTCTGTACTTCCCAAGAGAAGACATAATGATGTCATTATGAAATGTTGTACAACACTAGTGTTTTATACAAGTTATTTTTGGCTACATTTGTTTCTTCCACATAAAATTAATATCCACAAAGTGACAACCAAGTACACATTGCTTGGATATCACTTTAAAGTTATTATAATATGACATGTTTATAATATAATATATTATATTATATTATAATATATTATATTATAATATATTATAATATAATATAATATAATATAATATAATATAATATAATATAATATAATATAATATAATATAATATAATATAATATAATATAATATAATATAATATAATATAATATAATATAATATAATATAATATAATATAATATAATATAATATAATATAATATAATATAATATAATATAATATAATATAATATAATATAATATAATATAATATAATATAATAATATAATATAATATAATATTATAATATAATATAATATAATATAATATAATATAATATAATATAATATAATATAATATAATATAGGATAGGATAGGATAGGATAGGATAGGATAGGATAGGATAGTAGGAGAACCTATACATTTAATTATGTTTTTAATTTTTACTGGTTTTTAGTGGGGCTTTGTAAAATTTAATTTCTTTTAATATTTGTATTTATTTTTTTATTGTTGTTAGCCGCCCTGAGTCCTTCGGGATATAGGGTGGCATATAAGTCCCATAATTAAATTAAATTAAATTAAATCTCAGACAGGTGAATGTCTAGTCTCTTCTTAAAAATCTCCAGAGATGAAGCACCCACAATTTCTGGGGGTAAGCTGTTCCACTGGTTGATTGTCCTCACTGTCAGGAAGTTTCTCCTTAATTCCAGGTTGTGTTTCTCTTTGATCAGTTTCCAAACATTGTTTCTCATCCTTCCCTCTAGTGCTTTGATGAACAACCTGGTCCTCTCTGCCTTGCGGCAACCCCTCAGATACTGGAACACTGCTATCATGTCTCCCTTATTTCTCCTTTTCTTTAGACTAGCCGTACCCAAGTCCCATAGCCATTCTTTGTATGTTTTAGTCTCCAGGCCTTTGATCATAGTTGCTCTTCTCTGATTTTTTTCCAAAGTCTCAACATCTTTTTTGTGATATGGTGACCAAAATTGGCTGCAGTATTTGAGGTGTGGTCTTACTAGGGTTTTATAAAACAGTACTAATACTTCATGTGATCTTGATTCTATGCCTCTTTTTATACAACCCAGGATTGTGTTAGCTTTTTTAGTTGCTGGCTCCACTAGGACTCCAAAGTCCCTCTCACAGTTACTGTTTTTAAGCCAGGTCTCACCCAATTGGTATTTGTACCTTTGGTTTTTCCTGCCTAAATGTAAGACTTTGCTTTTCTCTGCATTGAAACTCATTTTGTTGGATAGGACCCATTGTTCAAGTTTATCAAGATCTTTTTGGATTCTGAGTTTGTCTTCTGGGGTGTTGGCTACTCCTGTCAGTTTGGTGTAATCTGCAAATTTGATGAGTTCCCCTTCATCTAAGTCATTTATGAAGATACTGAAGAGAACCAGACCTAAGACGGAACCTTGTGGTACCCCACTGCTTACTTCTCTCCATGTGAATGTAGCGCCATTGAGGACTACTCATTGAGTACTGTTTGTCAGCCAGCTACAGATCCATTGGGTGGTGATGTTGTCTATTCCACCTTTTCCTAGCTTACCAAGGAGTAGGTTGTGGTCCACTTTGTCAAATGCCTTACTGAAATCTAGGTATACTAAATTTCACTGGTCTACTAGTTTAGTCACTTTATCGAAGAATGAGATAAGATTGGATTGGCATGATCTGTTTTTAACAAACTCGTGATGGCTACTAGTTATGACTTTGTTTGCTAATTAATTATCTCACAGTAAATTTATATGAGCTTTCCCATATAGTAAAAATATGTCATTACAACTGAGACCAAATCCATAATGGTATTATGCTAAAATTTTAAATCTGTACATCCTAAATAAATCTTGTGTGTAATTTTTTAGCAAAGCAAACTCTGCTTCCCCACATGAGTGTTGTGTCATGAACTAATAGAAAATACTTTTTTATTCAATAAATTATTTCTCCAGAAAAAAGAATGGTGAAGAAGATAGAATGCTTTACTAAGATAAGCATTTTTATAATTCTCTTTAATTCTTCCAGTTAAATAGGATAGAACTTGCTAAGCTGTCATTAAAAGATCAGTCATTTTTGTCACAATGGCTTAAAAGTATTATTATCAGCTCTTCCTTCTTGCAAAAATTCATCCAAGCAATAGATGTTAAAATAATTGCACCACTTTCTTTAAGGTAATGTTGTTAGTTGGCAAATTTACAAACTTCATTTGGACAAAAGAGCAGGTTTCCCATTTGAATTTTGAATAAGAAGTGGTTCTTTCTGTATACATTGGAGTACATCACAAAATATTATTTTAAAATGTGCTTCTGGAGCTACTCATGGATACAATTCATATATATGTGTGTGTGTGTGTGTGTGTGTGTGTGTGTGTGTGTGTGTGTGTAATTTTTTTGGATTGCTAACAAAGAATTAAAGGGAGACTAATATGGCCATTTCTCATCAGTCAGCCATACCCTTCTGAGATTCGAACCTGGGCCGATTGCATGTTAGGCAGTTGTTCTAACCCCTAGGCCACAGGCTCTTTCTCGCTTTGTTAGCTGAGAGGCAAGGGAGATATGTGTTAAGTGTTTGTTAAGTATTTTAGAATACCTTGCTAGGCCCCAAACACGGGACAAATCTTATTGCCTCTCAGCTAACAAAATGAGAAAGAGCCTATGGCCTAGGGGTTAGAACAATTGCCTAATGTGCAATCGGCCCAGGTTCGAATCTCAGAAGGGTATGGCTGACTGATGAGAACAAATGAGTTTGAAATGCCCATATTAGTCTCCCTTTAATTCTTTTTTAGCAATCCAAAAATTTACACAAATATGAGCTGTCACTGGTGTGACTACAGCCTGTGGATGGCCTTGGGTTAGGCTGAAGCAGGCAATAAGATTTGTCCTGTGTTTGGGGCCTAGCAAGGTATTCTAAAATAATTAACAAACACTTAACACATATCTTCCTTGCCTCTCAGCTAACAAAGCGAGAAAGAGCCTATGGCCTAGGGGTTAGAACAATTGCCTAATGTGCAATCGTCCCAGGTTCGAATCTCAGAAGGGTATTGCTGACTGATGAGAACAAATGAGTTTGAAATGGCCATATTAGTCTCCCTTTAATTCTTTGTTAGCAATCCCCAAAAAAATTTACACAAATATGAGCTGTCACTGGTGTGACTACAGCCTGTGGATGGCTTTGGGTTAGGCTGAAGCAGGCAATAAGATTTGTCCTGTGTTTGGGGCCTAGCAAGGTATTGTAAAATACTTAACAAACACTTAACATATATATATATATATATATATATATATATATATATATATATATATATATATATATATATATGTATGTATGTATGTATATGTGTGTGTGTGTGTATACATATATAGTGTTAAGCACCATAGATTACATGGAAGCATTTTAAGTGTATTTTAACTCTCTCATAGATTCTATGAGTCATGGTGGGTTTTAGTGTAGCTTTGTTTGAGTTTAGCTATATTTATCAGATCTCATCCCTTCCTTTTTCTGCTATTTTACAATTTCACCAGGCCTTGTCATCATCATAATCCTAGCTTCCCATATTTCACTCCAATTGAAAAGTATTGAGTAACAGATTATATCAAAGCAGAACTTCTTACCACAGGGATAATTTGGGTAAGAAAGAGCTCTTAGTTTCAATATGCATAAATAGCACAGCATAGAGCTCAACAAAAAGCATCTTTCATAATAAACAAACCTTTCATATGGCCTCTGGAAGAGATCTATCTCCTGAAACACTATTATCAAAGTTGTACTTCAGTGAGCCCAAGACATTTATGGGCCATCCCTCATATCACTTGCCACCCATACTTGTCTCATATAATCAACAGAACATTAAGCCACTACATTTTAATGAAACAAGTTTACTTATTTTTATATTAAAAGTCACCAATTCCATTCCTATTCAAAATTTGGATTTATTTTAATATAGTTGCTAACAATACATTACATAATTACTTTTGCCCACAGATAAGGGGACAATTTTTCCACCACTTTATTGACAATGTTGAAAGTTAATAAGAGAAACTCAGAGTGTCCCCTAGCCAATTCCATTTCCTTGCCAATGCCTATTTTGTAATAGGTCTTCTAATAGTTTATAACTGGGATCCATACAGTGATTTATACTGCAGAATTGTAAAAATGAGAACAAGTTAATTGCCAGCCAATAGCTGCTAAATAATTGGGTATCGTCACTGCAAGTCACTCCTAATCTTATCTGTAATCCAAATTATTTCTCCACTCAGTCAGCTGTGAAAGCTGTGGTACAATTAAAGGATTTTTTTTTTAATTCAGCCCTCTTCTCAGTAGTAACTGAGACAAATCCAGGAACAGTTGCAGGTCCATTTTGTTCAACATGATTGTTCCACAATCAACAGGATTGACTATAAATTCTCACATTTATGGCACAGAATTAACATGACAAGTTTAAGAGAAAACCTATGAAAGCCCAATGCTTTCAATCACTACAGCTGAGCAAACCATGGCCTTAATATTCTGTTGAGCCTTGGTGGAGCAGTGGGCTAATGCCTCCTTAAGTAACACCAGCTGCCTGCAATTAGTGCAGGTTCGCATCCCACCAGGCTCAAGGTTGACTCAGCCTTCCATCCTTCCGAGGTAGGTAAAATGAGGACCCAGATTGTTGGGGGCAATAAGGTGACTTTGTAATAATGCCGCTGGGGACCCGTGCCCTTCCTGGCTGGTTTATGCAGCCCGGGAGGGGACACGAGGCTGGTTCCAGGCGGTTATATCTGCCTCTTTGAGTGAGGGTAGTTTTCCCGCCGCCTTGAAAGAGGCGGTGGTGAGACCTCTCCTCAAGAAGCCTGCCTTGGACCCGGCTATTTTGAATAACTTTCGTCCGGTCTCCAACCTTCGCTTTCTTGCGAAGGTTGTTGAGAGTGTGGTGGCGCATCAGCTCCCTCTGGTCCTGGATGAAGCGGATTATCTAGACCCGTACCAATCGGGCTTCAGGCCCGGGTACAGCACGGAGACGGCATTGGTCGCGCTGGTGAATGATCTCTGGAGGGCCCGGGACAGGGGATATTCCTCTGTTCTAGTCCTATTAGACCTCTCAGCAGCTTTCGATACCATCGACCATGGTATCCTGCTGCGGCGTCTCAGGGGATTGGGAGTGGGAGGCACGGTCCTTCAGTGGTTCTCCTCCTATCTCCTGGGACGCTCGCAGTCGGTGTTGGCAGGGGGGCAGAGGTCGACCGCGAGGTCTCTCGCTTGTGGAGTTCCTCAGGGGTCGGTCCTCTCGCCTCTCCTGTTCAACATCTACATGAAACCGCTGGGTGAGATCATTCGTGGTTTTGGAGTTGGGTATCATCAGTATGCTGATGATACCCAACTTTTCATTTCGACCCCAAACCACCCCAGTGATGCCCTCGACGTGATGTCCCGGTGCCTGGAGGCGGTCCAGGTCTGGATGGGGAGGAACAGGCTTCGACTCAACCCTGACAAGACTGAGTGGCTGTGCGTACCGGCATCTCGGGATATTCAGGATATCCCACCCCTCATTATGGGGGGTGAGTCATTATCTCCTGTAGATAGGGCTCACAACTTGGGAGTCCTCCTAGATTCACAACTCTCCTTAGAAGACCATATTGTAGCTGTGACTAGGGGGGCCTTCGCCCAGGTTCGCCTGGTGCGCCAGTTGCGGCCCTATCTAGACCGGGATGCCTTGCGTACGGTCACTCATGCGCTCGTGACCTCTCGTCTTGATTACTGCAACGCTCTCTACATGGGGCTACCCTTGAAGACCACTCGGAGGCTCCAACTGGTACAGAATGCAGCCGCGAGAGTTGTACTGGGAGTCTCCCGATACTCCCATGTCACACCTTTACTCCGCGAGCTGCATTGGTTACCAGTTGTCTTCCGGGTGAGGTTCAAGGTGTTGGTAATGACCTACAAAGCCCTTCATGGCATGGGTCCAGAATACCTTGGGGAGCACCTGCAGCCGGCGTCAACTTCCCTCCACCCAGTACGCTCCCACAGAGAGGGCCTCCTCAGGGTGCCACCGGTCAAAGAATGCCGACTGGTGGCCCCCAGGGGGAGAGCGTTCTCTGTGGGTGCACCGGATTTATGGAACCATCTTCCGGTTGAGCTCCGGATGGCGCCCGATCTCCGCTCCTTCCGGCGCGATCTTAAAACTTATCTCTTTGAACAAGCTGGCCTGGCCTGATGGGACGGGGTGGGATTTTTATAAATGACTTTAATTTTAAATTTGTATTAATTTATGGGCATTATTTAATCATGTTTTAATAATTTTAATTTTTGTATCTAGTTTTTATGTATTGCCCTGTTCACCGCCCTGAGTCCCTAGGGAGAAGGGCGGTATACAAATTAATTAAATAAATAAATAAATAAATAAATAAATAAAGCCCTAATAAGCAGGCATATACATAGAATGAAGGCTACTGCTAAGCTTGTAAGCCGCCCTGAGTCTTCGGAGAAGGGCGGGATATAAATGGAATTAAAATAAAAAATAAATAAAATAAAAAAAAATATTCAGAATTGATGGTGGCAACTGAGAGAATAGATTTATCATTTTGAGTTCTATATTGCCATGCAAAGAAGGACAATCAAACTTGCTTTTATGAAGGCAAAAATGGCAATGACCTAAAGAAAACCCCATTTCTGAGATTAAGAGTTAAACACGTATTATCCTTTAAGTATCTCCATGTAGAAGGAATAATATACTGGCTTGCCAGTTGACTTAGGCTGCTAACTGAAGTGTATGCAGTACAGATTTATTGCATGTACCTGAGCATCTTATAATAAAACTATTGTTCTACTTTCATTAGCATAGCTCTGTGTAAAAAATACATTTGAACTAAACTAGAATATCAAATTAGGAAGATAGATGATAATAATATCTCATTGCAGCATATGCCTAGCATAATACACCATTAGGTTTTTTTTTTGTTTTCTGTTTTGATAGCTACAAGTGCTATCAAAGGACTATACCGCAAGTGCTATACCAAGGACAAATTTACCATCTTTGCCACAAAATAACAGGTTACTGTACAATTCCATCACCTACAAAGTGACAGTAAGGGTACTTTTGCATCTATAATAGTGTATAGAAATAAAAGAGAATTTTGAGGACATCCTCAGCCTTGTCCTCCTAGGTTCATGAAAACTAATGCTTTATAATAATATTTGTTCATCTTAAAAGGTGCTACTTTCTTTCTATTTTTTATTATCATGAAGCTCACACTATTTTCCTCCTACAGTGTCCACCAAATAAGATTCAGATTTAGCATTAAACTGTACAAATAAGTGATTTTGGGTAGAGACATTGATGACTATCCAAAAGAACCAAGATGCTAATCAGGTTTTTCTAGATTTGGTATCAAGGTTTTAGGACCCAAAGATCAATGGACATTAAATAGCCCATTAAATATTGAGCCTTAGAAAGCTCAGAATCAGGTGGTCATCTCTCAATCATAGGAGATGAGACAGTAGAACCAGCACATGTTCATCACTTTAAATATGGATCAAACTTGCTTCCCTGCCATTAAGCAGGCAAGATTTAAGATAGCCTTTCCTTACCATCTCATGCAGTTGTGATACTTGTTACAGATCTTTGCTCTTTTATTTATTTCCTAGTACAAATATAAACTTAAAAAGAAATCAGCAAAAGCCCACAAACCATACATTTTAACATTTGAGGCTAACAAATCATAATACTACATTAAAATCAATGGTATAGAACAATTTTTACTGCCCATTGAAGGTAGCATGCACTATTAACTATTATTAAGTATGTGGCCTCAGGGAACCCGAAGCCTTGCTTTTTATTCTGAATGTGAGAGCAATAAATCATTTTCGCACAATCCTGATTTTAAGTCATCAGCACATGCGCATGCACACATAAATAAATCTATCAAAGAAATAACTTTTTTAAATGAAATTTTTGAAATGTTATTGACTAGCACAGGCATGCAAAGGTCTTTGATCACTCAAAGACTTTCTAGGTTTATCCTGATATCTGAATTCTTCCCAGAATATTGTGTGCAGATTTAGAAAGTTATATTTAAAACTGAATCACCAGTTATGTGTTTCGTATATTTCATAAGGGAATTATAAGATAAAAGGCTAATAACTCCTTCAAAATGATACATTTTACAATAGGACACATATATAAATGTAGTAACTAGATATGCTGCCATACTGGTGAATACAAGGTATTGCATTCACAAGGTCTTATGTAGAGTTTTTGATGCCAGCTTCTGGCATCACTACCTCCATTTCTTTTGCACTCTCCTTCTTCACCCACAACAATAGGCTCTTTAGTTCCTCTTCACTTTCTGCCATTAGAGTGGTATGATCTGCATATCTTAGGTTGTGGCTATTTCTCCCAGCAATCTTAATTCCAACTTTTGATTCATCTAGTCCTGCCTTTCTCATCATGTGCTCTGCATATAAGTTAAACAGGCAGGGTGACAGTATACAACCTTGCCGGACTCCTTTCCCAATTTTGAACCAATCGGTGGTTCCGTGTCCAGTTGTCACTGTTGCTTCTTGACCTGCGTATAGGTTTCTCAAGAGACAAATAAGATGGTCTGGTACTCCCATCTCTTTAAGAACTTGCCCCAGTTTGTTGTGATCCACACAATCAAGTGCTTTAGCATAGTCAACGAAGCAGAAGTAAATGTTTTTCTGGAACTCCCTAGCTTTCTCCATGATCCAGCGTATGTTGGCAATTTGATCTCTAGTTCCTCTGCCTCTTTGAAATCCTGCCTGTGCTTCTGGAGGTTCTCAATTCACATACTGCTGGAGTCTAGCTTGTACGATTTTAAGCATAATTTTACTAGTATGTGAAATGAGTGCAATGGTGCAATAGTTTGAACATTCTTTGGCACTGCCTTTCTTTGGAATTGGAATGTAAACTGATCTTTTCCAACCCTGTGGCCACTGTTGAATTTTCCAAATTTGTTGGCAAATTGAGTGTAGCACTTTTACTGCATCGTCTTTTAAGATTTTGAATAGCTCAGCTGGAATATTATCACCTCCACTAGCTTTGTTGTTGTTCAGCTTTCCCAAGGCCCACTTCACTTCACATTCTAGGATGTCTTGCTCGAGGTCAGTGACCACCTCACTGTGGTTATCAGGGACGTTACGATCATTCTTGTATAGTTGTTCTGTGTAATTTTGCCACCTGTTCTTAATCTCTTCTGCCTCTGTTAGGTCCCTGCCATTTTGGTCCTTTATCATGCCCATTTTTGCATGAAACTAGTACTAGCCCTCTGCTCTTCCCCAGTAGCATAGTGGACACCTTCCGACCTGAGGGGCTCATCTTCCAGCGTCATATCTTTTTGCCTTTTGGTACTGTCCATAGGGTTTTCGTGGCAAAGATACTGGAGTAGGTTGTCATTTCCTTCTCATGTGGATTACTCTGTGCTATGACCTGTCCATCTTTGGTGGCCCTGCACGGCATAGCTCATAGCTTCATTGAATTATGAAAGCCCCTTCAGCACGACAAGGCAGTAATCCATGAAGGGGGACTCACTGGAGGTAGTGACAGATTTTATTTTTCTGGGCTCCAAGATCACCGCAGATGGGGATTGCACCCAAGAAATTAAAAGATGCTGGATCCTGGGGAGGAAAGCCATGGCAAATCTAGAAAGCACACTAAAAAGCAGAGACATCACCCTGCCAACAAAACTGTGTATAGTTAAGCCTATGGTCTTCCCAGTTGCAATGTATGGATGTGAAAGGTGGACCAAAAGAAAGGCTGAGCACCAAAGAATTGGGGCCTTTGAACTATGGTACTTGACAAGACTCCTGCGAGTCCCTTGGACTGCAAGGCTATCAAACCGGTCAGTCCTAGAGGAGATCAACCCTGACTGCTCTTTAGAAGGCCAGATCCTGAAGCTGAAACTCAAATACTTTGGCCATCTAATGAAAAGAAAGGACTCATTGGAGAAGAGCCTAATGCTGGGAAAGATTGAGGGCAATAGAAGAAGGGGACGACAGAGAATGAGGTGGCTGGATGGAGTCACTGAAGCAGTAGGCGTATACACACACACACACACACACACAGAGTATATACATATATACATATTCCTTAATTTTAACATTTGTTACCCAAGTGATCTCTTTCTTTTTCTTCCTTTTCTTTCTGGAGCAGGATTTTTTTTTTAAAAAAAGAGCAGACCATCTTCATTGCTGACATTTGTGCTGTGATAAAAATCTATTTACGCTCCCATATTTTACTGCTCCCATATTTTACTATCAGTGAAATTCATGACATATTTCTCTTGAATCCATTTCAGGACTTCAGAACTTCCATTTTATCCAGTCAACCCATCTCAGTAGTTGGGGGGGGAGAGAGGAGTTTTTTTTTGAAAGAAAGAAAGAAAGAGAGAGAGAAAGAAAGAAAGAAAGAAAGAAAGAAAGAAAGAAAGAAAGAAAGAAAGAAAGAAAGAAAGAAAGAAAGAAAGAAAGAAAGAAAGAAAGAAAGAAAGAAGAAAGAAAGAAAGAAAGAAAGCCAAGCCTATTTCAAGAATACGCAGGAATCATACGGTTATCAATTTTTATACATTAAGCTTTTCTTGTAGCTTTAAGCTGTGGTTAACTCTTCTTGTAAAGGCAAGTCGATAGCATTAAACTGAAAGACAAGAAGACTGTGTCTACTTCCTGGTAATTATCTTCAGCCCTTTTGAAACTGTATTGAAGCATATTGCATAACGCATGCCAGGCCCACGACCGTTCGCGACGGCGTACAACGAGGACCAGTCGCCGATAACACCCAGTGGCGTACTGACAAACATCCCATCCCTAGGATGGTGGGGAATGGCAGAAGGTGCACAGACAGAGGGCCGTATCGTCACCGGGAGTGTCATCTCCGCTCTGTACAAGCGGTGAGACGCTCCGACCCTCTGTTCTCCCCCGGAGGACCCGGGAGCAAAGGTGCGCACCCTCCCATGCTAAGGCTGGTCTACCTGAATGCAAGGTCCGTAGCTAACAAAGCTCACCTCATTCGTGACCTAGTGGAGAGTGAGCATGCGGACCTGGCCTGCATCACGGAAACCTGGCTGGGCCCAGAGGGGGGTGTTCCTCTGGTTGACCTCTGCCCGCCAGGTTTCCAGGTGCTGCACCAGCCCCGGGCTCATGGGAGGGGCGGGGGAGTGGCAGTTATCATCAGGGAATCCCTTAGCCCGCGAGAGACCACCGTCCCTCAGATGGTCGGGTGTGAGTCTCTCCTACTGAGATACGGCCCGGGGGCGCAGTTGGGCCTGCTGCTGGCGTACCTACCACCTAATCGTGCAGCGGCGGCCCTGCCCGAGCTACTCGATGCCCTCTCAGGGTTGGTGGTTGAATTCCCAAGACTCATGGTCTTGGGCGACTTTAATCTACCGTCCCTGGGAGGATCGTCCGAACTGGCTCGGGAGTTCATGGCTTCCATGGCGGCCATGGACCTGTTGCAAATAATTTCTGGACCGACTCATGAGAGAGGCCACAACCCAGACTTGGTGTTCTTGTCTGGACGGTGGCGTGATGATATCGGTGGGGGTGCCACAACTGTTACGCCCCTGTCATGGACCGATCACCACCTCCTGCGGCTAGACTTCCCCCTTGCCACCCCCCACCGTGGGTGCACGGTGCCAGTCAGATGGTACCGCCCTAGGCGCCTAATGGACCCTGATAAGTTCCAGGCAGCGCTTAGGGACACGCATGCACCCCCTGCTCACAGCTCGGCGGATGCCTTAGTGGAAGCCTGGGAAAAGGCAGCCACGGAGGCTCTGGACCGAGTTGTACCCTTGCGGCCTCTGACCCGGCGAAGATCCCAGCGAGCCCCATGGTTCACCGAGGAGCTCCGGGAGATGAAGCGTCGGAGACGGGGCCTAGAGAGCCGTTGGAGATCCAGTCGATCCGAATCCGACCGATTGCGACTAAGAATCCTCACCAGGTCTTATCTCGCAAAATCCAACTATTTTTCCACCCTCATCGCGTCCGCAGATAATCGCCCGGCTGCCTTGTTCAGGGTGACTCGCTCCCTATTAAACCAAGAGGTGAGGGAGGAACCCTTGCAGGGTCGAGCCGAGGAATTTGGTCAATATCTGCTGGATAAAATTGCTCGGATTCGAACTGGCCTGGACTCCAACTGGGCTGAGATGGAAGAACAAGACATGGACAGTCTTGTCGACGTCATCTGGGAAGAATTTGATCCTGTAACTCCTAAGGAAGTGGACAGGATTATGAGAAGGTTGAGCTCCTCCACATGCTTACTGGACCCGTGCCCTTCCTGGCTGGCCTATGCAGCTCGAGAGGGGACACGAGGCTGGTTCCTAGCGGTCATCTCTGCTTCTCTGAGTGAGGGTCACTTCCCCACCGCCTTGAAGGAGGCGGTGGTGAGACCTCTCCTCAAGAAGCCCACCTTGGACCCATCCTCTTTGAATAACTTTCGTCCAGTCTCCAATCTTCGCTTCCTTGCGAAGGTTGTTGAGAGCTTGGTGGCGCACCAACTTCCTCAGATCCTGGATGAAGCGGTTTATCTAGACCCGTACCAATCGGGTTTCAGGCCGGGCTACAGCACGGAGACGGCATTGGTCGCTCTGATGAATGATCTCTGGAGAGCCCGGGACAGGGGCCATTCCTCTGTCCTAGTCTTATTAGACCTCTCGGCGGCTTTCGATACCATCGACCATGGTATCTTGCTGCGACGCCTCAGGGGACTGGGAGTGGGAGGCACGGTTCTGCGTTGGTTCTCCTCCTTTCTCCAGGGTCGCTCGCAGTCGGTGCTGACAGGGGGACAGAGGTCGACCCCGAGGCCTCTCGCTTGCGGAGTCCCTCAGGGGTCGGTCCTCTCGCCTCTCCTGTTCAACATCTACATGAAACCGCTGGGTGAGATCATTCGCAGTTTTGGAGTAGGGTACCATCAGTATGCTGATGACACCCAGCTTTTTATCTCAACTCCAAACAATATCAGTGATGCCCTAGACGTGATGTCCCGCTGCCTGAAAGCGGTCCGGGAATGGATGGGGAGAAACAGGCTTCAACTGAACCCGGACAAGACTGAATGGCTGTACGTACCGGCAAGCCAGGATATTCAGAACGTCCCATTGCTTAACATTGGGGACAAGTTACTACCCCCTGTTGATAAGGCCCGCAACCTGGGTGTCCTCCTAGACTCGCAGCTCTCCCTGGAAGACCACATAGGAGCTGTGACCAAGGGGGCCTTCTCCCGGGTTCGACTAGTTCGCCAACTACGGCCTTATCTGGACCTGGATTCCTCTGTACACCGCCCCGAGTCCCTCGGGAGAAGGGCGGTTTATAAAAACTAATAAATAAATAAATAAATAAATAAATATTGTGTCTCTGTGTTTCCTGCTATGTGCTGTTTTGCCTTCTGGATCCTTAAGGCAATTTTTCTCTTAATTGTCCTAATTTTATTTTACCGGTAATTAGGTTTTTTTGCTTATTGTGAGGTACTCTAATAATCAGTATGGGACAAACATAACTTGAACTAGATTAATGATTATAGTGTGTAGAGTGCTAAATTGTTCTTATCTCATTTCACTATATTTTATTTTATTTTATTGCTTTTATTTTGATATGCTTAATGGGTCAGTGATCTGACTTGTAATAAATTCACCCATCTATCCATCCATTCATCCAAAAATAAGGGTATCAGCTATTTTCTGCGTTTCTATTTCAGAACTAAGCAAAGGCACCAATTGAAAAATCTTCATCTCAGATCTGAACCTTCTATTTTCAGTTACAAGCTATTCTTGGATATACACCCCTTAAAATTACACTTCCATTAGTATTAAAGCCAACAGCCAAATATTGTAGCCTAGTTCCTTCCTTCCTTCCTTCCTTCCTTCCTTCCTTCCTTCCTTCCTTCCTTCCTTCCTTCCTTCCTCCCTCCCTCCCTCCCTCCCTCCCTCCCTCCCTCCCTCCCTCCTGAGCCTGAAGGAATGCAGCTCAAGAACTGCATTAGGTACAGTAGCTGTACCAGAGTTGGAATTACAACCTCTTTGCATTTCAATTGCTTCAATTTCCCATTTCCTTTGTGCATCCTGAGAAGCTGAAGGCACTGATGTCCTTTACTCACATCCTAGCACATAGTTGGCTAATCTTTAGACACATTAAATTGGGGTTGCTTCTGAAGATAAATTGAAAATGACCATTCAAAACCCCATTATTATTAATGCAGCATGATATTGAACTACAACCTTTTCTTTAATCTTGAAAGGTTAGCAGCTATGATGTTTACTAGTCAAAAAAGCAAAATTTCAACTGACTAAAACTTTATAAAAATGTATAGAAAATATTTTTGACCAGATATTTTCTAAGCAAAAGAAGATAGATAGATATCTCTCTCTCTCTCTCTCTCTCTCTCTCTCTCTCTCTCTCTCTCTCTCTCTCTCTCTCTCTCTCTCTCTCTCCACTCATTTTTAATCCTGAGTTGTTGTCACTCTTCTATAGAAAAGAAAATGTTGACACAGATTTCAGCAATACATAAATATACATCACTACAGATTTGATCACAATTGACCTTTTGCTTTTTCTACTGAAGAATATGCCATTGATGATTACAAGGTTCAATGGCTCTTAATCCATTTCCAAGCAATAGGATTACTTAGATTTAACATTTAAAGACAACTTTGGACCTGAGTATTTGAAGGATTATCTAGTTATATATCAATCTGATTGCACATTTAGATCAACTTGGGAAAAAGTCCTCAGGCTCCCCCATCATTGAGTCTTCCTCTAGGACTCAAAGTAGTGCATATTTTCTCATTTCACACTTGGAATATTTTGATTTAAGAAATTGGGTTGAAATATTATGTTAGAGTAGACTGATATTTTTGTTAGTTTATGTTTATATTTTGGGATGGGTGAGAGAGAATGTTTGAACCTGGGTTTTCTGGTCCCAGACAAGCACTCTGAATTGCTGAATCACATTGGTGCAAATCTGGGTCTGATACCGATTTTTTTCTCCTGAGGATATTTACCTGCAACTTATTCTATGATCTTCTAATGCCAAGAAAATAACCCCTGATCCAATCTTTTAAAGTTTACTCTTTTTTATATTTTATATAATTGCATTTTTGAAAATATGATATTATAAGTTGTTATTTTATAGTATACTGTTGTATTTGTCACTGTTATGGTGATAACTGTTTTTTGTGTGTGCATTTAACTTAAAAATATTTATGTTGGCAAAGAACTAAATCAGTAAAATGAATTTAAGGAAGAGAAATAATTTACAACTATTCTGAAAGCATTTCTGACTTTGGGAGCTAGTAGGGTGAGGAAAACTTGAAAACATATATAAAAGACCTGGAGAGTTTTTTGATGAATTACTACATCTGGAATCCTGAACATTTCTAAGCAAACAAGTTCCAATAAACTAAGCGTATAGCTGTGTGGACCAAAAAAGAATACATTTGAAGTATCCCCCAGGAAGTGTTAAGACTGTCATCTAATGATGCATTTGTTGACATGATTCCACTTCAAAATGGAAATGACAAGGTCTCATCACATGCAGGTTTGTAAAACAAGCAAAACTAAGAAAGCATTAGCAGTTGTTGTGATGTACAAGCTACTCATCCAAAGCTTGAAGAATGAAAGCCTCTTAATCAGATTTAAAAGGGATCTCCTGAAGGGTTAAAATAGCTTATGGGATTTGTTTGAAGGTGAAGGAGAATTTCATTTGTGAGACACTTGAGTACTTGAAAGTCACAACAGGGATTGATTGCCTCTTTCAGTTCCTGGCTTACAATAGATAATTGGTACAAATAACAATGTAATTTCAAATTCCAACATTTTGCCATTTGATCTAAAACCCCAAAAGGAAACAATATCGGGGAACATGAGAACATTTTCCCACTAGATTTTGATAGAGGGAAACTTATACAGTATTAATAAAAGTTTTCATATATACATAAACATAGAATATCTTTCATCACTTTAGACATGTCTCTTGCTGTTGAGTATGAGATCTATATGTCAGCTGTGTGGGCTAAAAGCTCAGTGATATCACTAGTTCTGTTTTCCCTTTCCCAAATAGTTTGCAGTTTTTGATGCACACTATATTTTATGTACTAATATTAACAGTTAATGTCTTTGATTTAAATTTGTCTCCAACTGCTTTGGAGGGAAACTGAAGTTTGTATTTCAGTGGGAAAACCAGTTTTAAATTTGATTGGTCGCTGTCTAGTGGCGGCATGTATAAATAGCTGTCAGTCTGTCAGTTGAGTTCAGTTCTGTTATTCTTGCAAATAAACCTGTTGCTTTAGATCAGTCTGTTCAATGTCTCCAAGAACCCACTACGCAACAGTGGTGATGAAGGTGGGATCTTGCTGAAGGAATGATGCTTATTAGAGTTGAAGTCACAGGGTGTTAGCCCAGGGGGGACCACGTCCCCACCCTGCCTGCCAGTAAGCCAAACTGGAGGCACATTGTCCTGAAGGATCTGTCCCCAGGATCTAGGCAGTTCATCTCCTTCATAGCAAGAGAGGCAGTTTCCAAGACCATACAAAAGTACTACCATGGCCAAGCTGGGCAGGCTCAATGAGTTTGACGTCTCCCACCCAGAACAGTGGAACCCCTATGTCTCCAGGGTGGACACCTACCTGCGGGCCAACCAGGTCAGAGAGGACAGGTTGAAAGTGGTGACCCTGCTCTGTATGAGTGGACAGGCCACATTCAACATTGCCAAGAATCTGGTGGTGCCAGCCAGCATTGAGTCTGTAACGTATGCTGACTTTAAAAAAAGATTGAAAGAACATTTCGAACCCAAGCTGTCCATAACTGCTAGGCGTCATGCTTTCAAACAGATAGAGCAAAAGTCAGGGGAGTTGGTATCTGAGTTCGTGGCCGCACTCCGACAAGTATCACGCCACTGTGAGTTCTCAGACCTGGAGGATCATCTCAGGGACAGACTCACGTGCAGGCAGATACATAGAGACTTGCAGCAGCGCCTATTTGACATGGAAAAGCTGACCTTGCAAGATGCCCTGAAAGAAATCATGGCAGATGAAGCCACTGGTGGAGTAATGAAGGCTCTACAGCCTCAAAAGTCACCCTCCAGCCAGGTAGCCATGCATCAAGAGACCACTGAGAGACTGGAAGATTCAGAAGAGGATGATGAGATCAACCAGTTGCAGAGGGAACCCATTAGACAGCATCATCCTACAGCACAAGCAACTATTCCTCCAAGCTGTGTGAGCTGTGGGGAACAACACAAGAGGACTGAGTGCAGGTTTGGCACAGCAGTGTGCTGTGCATGTGGAAAGCAAAGCCATATCACCAGAGTCTGTAGAGGTCACCAGAGAAATGCTTGGACTGCAGATGCCCAGCAGAAAGGTAAATGGGCCCTGGGGCAAAACAGGGTTGGATACTGTTCTGGGAGGAAAAGCATTCTGTGGATGGGAGCCCAATGCCCCCTTAAAGAGAAGCTTATTCCATGGAGCTAGACACTGGGTCAGCTCTGTCCATCATTTCTTACAAGACTTTTAGTTATATCTGCAGACAAGGCAAGAAGCGAGTTCAACTCAAACTGTCAAGCCTTGTTCTGACAGATTTTCAAAATTGCTGCATTGCAGTGAAAGACAAAGCCTCCGTAAGGGTCAGCTTCAAAGAGTTTGATGGTCCCCTCAACGTTGTGGTCATTGAAGGACAATGTACAAGTCTAATAGGATTGGACTGGTTCAAAGCCCTGGGCATCTGAGTAACTGGCATAAATCACACTGAAACAGCTGACCTGGCAGCAGTATGCCAAGAGTATGCAGATGTGTTCAGTCCTAACCTAGGACAATACAAAGGGGCACCCATCTCCCTTAATCTTGATCCAGCTGTCACTCCAATCAGAATAAAACCATGCAGAGTGCCCTTTGCTTTAAAACCAAAGATTGATGTGGAGCTGGACAAATTAGTGCAACAGGGAGCGCTTCAACCCATGGACAGTAGTCTGTGGGAGACTCCCATAGTGACCCCAGTGAAGCCAGATGTCCGTATCTGTGCACACTACAAGTGCGCAGTCAACAAGGCACTATAGCAACATGCTTACCCAGTTCCAGTGGTGAGCCACATCCTTGCATTACTTTAAGGAGGTCGCCTGTTTGCCAAACTAGACCTTGCACAAGCCTACCAACAACTGCCAGTTGATGATGCCACAGCAGAGGCACACACAATCATCACTCACAGAGGGGTATTCAGAGTTCATCACCTGCAGTTTGGGGTAAGTGTTGCCCCAGGATTGTTTCAAAGTGTCATGGAATGGACACATAAAAATATACCAGGCGTCTTCCCCTATTTTGATGATGTCCTGATTGCAGGTGAATCTGCAGCAATTCTAGCAGATCATTTCAGAGCAGTGCTTCAATGGTTCCACAAAGTGGGGTTGAAGTTAGAAAAAAGAAAAGTGTCAAATTGGAGTGGACTCTACTGAGTTCTTGGGATTCTGGATAGATGCTGCTGGAATCCATCCATCAGAGGCTAAGCTAAAAGCTATCCAACAAGCCCCCAGACCTAAATCCAAAGGGGAGCTACAGGCATTTCTGGAACTTTTAAACTTTTATCACTCATTTCTGCCACACAAAGCTGCATTGGCAGAGCCACTCCATCATCTCTTAGACAAAAAAACACCCTGGGTATGGCCAAGCACCCACGGCAAAGTATTCAGAGCAGTCAAATAACTGCTATCGTCAAACTCCATGTTAGCCCATTTTAATGAAAAACTGCCCATGATTTTAGCATGTGATGCATCACAGTATGGCATCAGAGCAATTCTAAGCTATAAAATGGCAAATGGTCGTGAAGCCCCCATAGCATATTACTCTAGAACATTATCATCAGCAGAGAGAAATTATGCTCAAATAGACAAGGAAGCTCTCGCTATTCTAGCAGGAATTAAGAAATTCCATGATTTCCTATACGGGCGACCCTTTACCATTTTCACTGATGACAAGCCACTGCATGGCCTCTTTATGGCCGACAAGCAGACTCCGCAGATCCCGTCACCAAGGATGCTGTGATGGTCAGTTTTTATGGCTGCCTATTCATACAGGCTAATCCATCAGCCAGGCAAGAAAATGGGCCATGCTGATGCACTCAGCTGACTGCCTCTGCCTCAAACAGATCCAGATCCAGACCCAGAAGCTCAGATCCTGGCAATCCAGGATATTCCTGAAACACCCCTACATGCAGGAGATGTGGCTGCTGAAACTGCCACTGGCAGAACACTCAGCCATGTTATGAACTGGATGTTGAGGAGATGGCCAGAGTTATGGTAGCAAAAAGGATGAGCTGTCAACCCACAAGGGTTGTATATTGTGGGGATACAGGCTGATTGTTCCACCCACATTGCAAGCCAGAGTACTAGAATTTCTGCATGAAGGGCATCCAGGGATCATTAGAATGAAGGCACTTGCAAGAAGCTACTTATGGTGGCCAGGTCTGGATAAGGACATTGAGGCTCAAGTAAGGAGCTGTCGGGTCTGCAAAGAAATCCAGCCAGAAATTCCTCAAGCACCAGTGCACTGCTGGGAGACCATGCAGACTCCATGGTCTCGCATGCACATCGACTTTGCAGGACCATTTCAGGGACAGGTATTCCTCATTGTAGTAGACAGCTATCCAAAATGGCTAGAGGTAGTACTTGTCCAATCTATGACTACTGCCAGGACCATCCAGGAACTGCACAGGCTTTTTGCTACGCACAGCCTTCCAGACGTCATTGTGTCTGACAACGGGGGACAATTCATGGCAGCAGAGTTCCAGTTCTTTCTTAAAGCTAATATGATTAGACACACCACTTCAGCTTTGTTCCATCCAGCTTCCAATGGCCAAACTGAATGGATGGTGAGATTCACAAAAGAGGGTCTAAAAAGACTAATGACAGGAGACTGGAATCATTGCCTGGTAGACTTTCTTTTATGCCAGCACACAATGCCAAGTACCACTACAGGTCATAGGCCAGCTTAGCTTAGATGGGATCATTGACAAAGTTGGACCGTCTCCATCCTGACAGATCACCTGCAGAAATGTCACAACCCAAGCCTCCAAGGAATTTATAGCTGAGTGAGCCTATTTGGGCAAGAAACTACGGGCAAAGGGCACCTTGGGTGGTTGCTATTGTGACAAAGGTGTCAGGGCCACTAGCCTATGAGTTGGCCCTGAATGATCGTCATGTGGTCTGATGCCACATTGACCAATTGCGGTGGTGGCAGGCAAGTCAGAGTCCTGGAGCAGAAGGTGAGAGGACTATAGACATGTAAAGGGAAGTTGCCATTCCCGAATTGCCCAGACCCACAGAAACTGTATGAGTAGAACCAGAGTCACTACAGAACAGTGTACCGTATTTGTCAGCAAGTGACGCGAGCGAACACAGCACTACAGGTCTACCTGGTATGGATGGACCTAGCAGCACAGGTCTACCCAGTGTAGACAGACATAGCAGCACAGGTCTACCGGGTTCGGCCAACTGGCAAGTTGATTGGGAGCCCCAAACAGCTTTGTGGTGCTGAGAAAGAACTCATAATCCACCAGTGTATTTAAATGATTATGTGCATAATATGTACTGGGAATGACTTTGTCCAGGGGGAAAGGGTGTTATGTACTGATATTAACAGTTAATCTGTTTGATTTAAATGTGTCTCCAACTGTTTTGGAGGGAAACTGAAATTTGTATTTGAGCAGGAAAACCAGTTTTAAATTTGATTGGTTTGCCACATAGTGGCACGTATAAATAGCTGTCAGTCTGTCGGTTGAGTTCAGTTCTGTTATTCTTGCAAATAAACCTGTTGCATTAGATTGGTCTGGTCAATGTCTCCAAGAACCCACTACGCAACACTATATATTTTGGAGTTTTGTAAAAATCATTTTCCTCTAGGAAAATATATAAGTTGTCCTTGGGTTTTTCTTCCTTCAGAAGAATTGCATAGGCATATTGCACAATTGTTATTTATTTATTTCATTCATTATATTAATATGGTCATCCATCTTATAAAATGTGAGTTTGGGGAAAACAATTGGGGGAAATCAATAATGAAAAATAATCAGCAATTTTACAAATAATATTACAATTAAAATGAGGAAAATATAAAGTGATAGATAATTTACATAGTGGAACCACCTCACAATGCATCATTTCTTGGGATCTACCAGCCCGTGAGGAAAGCATGTATAAAAGGCAACTTATACAGTATGGGATATTTTTTATAAGATTTTCAGTTAGCAAAGTAATAAGGGAATTGTGTCCTCTCTTTGCTTTATTATTTGTCATTGCTCTGGAAGTTTTGGCCAACAAGATCCGAAAAGATAAAAAGATAATTGGGATCAACATTAATAGGATGAGAATAGAAGATGAAATGTTTTGCAGATGATGCACTAATAACAATTATGCAATCACAAAACTCTATATGGTAGTTGATCAAAATCAAAGATTTTGGCTGAGTTTCTGGACAAAGAATATAACAATAACTGTTGAAGAAGCAAACTGTGATTAAAGAAACTGATTATGAGATAACAAAATACCTAGTGAAATATTTAGGATTTTATTTGTATAGGTACAATAAACAAATATTCCAAAACAGAAACAAATTATGGAAAGAAATAAAATAAGATTCCCTAAGCTCTGGAATGGAGTAAGGTGGGAGCCTGAAGGATGGTGGTCATCAGAGAATGGCTGAAGCACCAGTTTTGTTTTTATTTTATGTGTTATTTTTGTGTCTTTGAAGTTGAACAGCCATAGAAGTCAAATGACTGAACAAGTGAATAAGTTAAAAGAAAAAAAAATGTTGACAAAACAAGTTGGAAAATGTGTGGAAGTGGAAAAAAATAACTTGACATATTCATAACAGAGATTTAACCAAATTCAAGCAGAATAGCTCCCTTATATACAACATATCACACAACAAAGCAAATTACAATGCTGAGAACTTGGCTTTTAAAGAGAAAGGGAAACTGATTAAAAATAATTATATGATTTAAGCAGAAATTAGTATAGTCACCAAAATTTAAAGCTAAGTATTTTCTTCCGTTCAGTCTTGCCTGGTTCTTGGAGACAGTCTGGACAAATCCCTACAGTTTCTTGGCAAGGTTTTTTTCAGAAGTGTTTTTTTGTCGTTATTTCCTTCCTAGGATTAAAAGAAGGTGATTGGCCCCAGGATTTGTCCCTAAGGTTGGACTAGAACTCACAGTCTTTCAGTGCCTGGCCCAAAGCTTTAACCACTGCATCAAATTAGTTCTCCAAAGCACAGTATAAATAGACTTCATTGGTAGTTAGCAATCAGGGAGGAGAAAAAAAGGAAGGGGGGAAATAGAACAATAGAGAGATGCTGCTTGATTTTTTTTTCCTATAAACATTTTTTTCCTATTTTTATTTTCTTAAAAAAATAATCCATCTCACCTTTTGGATTTTCATTTCAACCCTCATCTGTCATGCCAAACTTATGAAAAAAGTTATCAAAATAGCAATAATAATAACAATTTAAAAATGATAAATGGCAATTTAGATGGGTTAGGGATTAAACTGCTATGCATGTAATTACACATCCCCCCCTTTTTGTTTCTCTTGGTGCTTTTTACTTACGTAGAAAAAATTAAAGGTAACATATTCTGATAGCAGCTTTCCAACATTTTATTAAAGAAAGAAAAATTTCCGTGCCACACCTTGAAATATTTAGATCAGCTCTTCCATGCAAAACAAGTTCTCAGCTATTATTATGGATGCCATGTCTCTGTACAGGTGATTTTGTACTCTCAGGCCAATATGATCAGTAATGAGGGATGATGTCAATTGTAGTCCAATAATATCAGAAGGCCCTCATGATACCTATCCTGTGCAAGAATGTCTTGTTTTTGGAATTATACACATTAATCTTTTTCCTGAGATTGTGTCTTTCCAAATTAACTGGCCTTATTTCCAGTGAAGAACCAATGCATTCCAAATAAGAATCCTCTGTCATTTGTATTAAAAGTAATGACATTTTGTAGAATGCTGTCTATGCACGTTTTGTCACTGTATTCAATTCCTTAAATCTTTCTGTTCTTCCAAAGATTTTCTACTTTAGCGTGTAAGTCTCTGCTGATAAAGCAAGATACATACAAAACCTGGTATACAAGACCTTTCTTGCATAGCATTTCACAACATTAGGTATGAAAGTCACCTCAGAAAGATTTTTCTGGCAGGAATTACAGTGTGCCTGTTAGTACTAGGACTTGGAAGAGATAAAGCATCTACAGGTTATACCAAATCATTCCTGTCTCTAATTAACTGGGAAAATATTCACAGTTAAAGTGGAGTTCCAATAAAAGGAATCCAAATTATAATCCTTGTAAAAATGAAGTAAAGATAAGACTTCACTTTACTGAGGGGCTCAGAGTTGTGCAAAGTAAATTACAAAAAAGCTTGTAAGTGATGCTATATGCTATGCTATGATTTTGGGTCCATTCTCATAATTTCTTAAACAGGTGTAGCATGTTGCATGTTTTGTACTCTTTCACTATGTTGGATTAGTAACACAAAGCACATATACCGTGAGTGGAGTTTGCTGCCAGTATGAAAACCAGACAGTAAAATGGTTCCTCAGCTGGATGCACCAGTAGCATGCTTTTTAAATACAATTTTGTTCCTTTTGAGTTTCCTTCTTCTCATTATGTGGATAATCGATGTTTTGTAGCTATTTTGTTTTTCATTAGGGAAACAGAAACAGAAGGATAAATAATTTGCTGTAATTTTCTTGTTCTTGTTAGCATCTTTGATCACTGAATGAGACATTCAACATCTCATATATATTTATATCTCACGTGCTGTATTGCATTAATTTTTTAAACATCTTTTACTTTAGACAGCTGGCAATTTTTGTTCACTTAGAAAGGTTTCTAGGGTTTAGAAAGAAAGCCTAAATATAGAAAGCACCATCAAATTATGGAAAAATAGCAAAATCAAAATAATGTGATTTGTGTTTCATAAAATGTTGGGAGAAATGGAAGAATGTCACCTGATCCGGTGAAGATGATATTTAGATGGAAGCCATTTTCCATCCATTTGTAACAATTAATTAATTTAATTTAATTTCATCACTCTTAATTATATGTATGTCTGGAGCTTAAGTAAACTCATGCAAAAAAATTATCCAGCACTATTAATTATAAGCAGAAAAAATGTTTTTCACTAAAAGTCAACATTTGAGCTCATTCTGACTCTCCAAACCTATGTTTCGTATTGTAGTGGTAAAGACATTTCAAACCAGAGGATTAAAAAAGTCAAAATCTTTATCAAAATCTTGTACATATTTTCTATGGTTTTCTTCGACCCAGGATTTCAACCCACCTTTTCAAAGTGAATTGATATGCTTTTGGGATGATGCAAGGAATCCCTCCTTACTGGTTAAATTGTATGGCCATGTGGAGCCAAACCAACACTAACCTTGGTAATTTTTCCACCAAGCCTGGAGTTGTTGTTTTTTTTGAAAAAAAATCTGTAATATTCAAATTACAAGCATTTTAAATTGAAATTTGGCGGAAATTCAATATTACTATATTCACCTATAGCTAGTGCCAAAATATTTGTACCATGCTGTTTTACAAAGTCTGGGTTTTATACTCTCCCTCCAAAAGTGGAAAACTGACATGCCCTTTTTACATTGTTCTACCCTTATGGCACAGAAATGTATGCACCTAAATTTATTGTTAGTTCTGAATGTCACTTTGCCCCACCCACTTGATGTACTTAGAAAGGTTAAAACTGCCTATTAGAAAGGTTGGGAGGCAATATTGGAATGTGACATACTGTAACTACTGATTTTCTTTCACTTTTGATCATCCTTCTGTTCCTTCCAAAACCAACATAATGGGCACAATCTGATAGCATTTCTTTTGGAAGTGGGGGGGACTAATAGAATTTATGTAAAAGCATAGGTTTTGTGAGCCAAATATCACATCATTAAATGTAATGAAGTAACTAAACTGATATAGGATTTAGATTGGGGGTGAAGTGGCAGGAGGACACTGGCTTGAAGAAATGGAGAACAGAAGAAAGGGTTATCATGAACATACAAGTTATATGTGAGACATATTGCAAGTACTACATAATTAACAATTAGAATATGTTTGAGGGTGAAGGTTCGTTCTCTTTCATTCTCTTCCTTCTCTTCAGCTAGGGAACTAGGGAACCTCTTCAGTTTAGGGAACTCCCCTAAACTCCACTGAAGATGTTACCTAGCCTGGTAACAAAATGTTCAGAAACCAACTCACAAGCTCAGATAATGAACCTTCACCCTCATCCTACACCCGAGCTACAGATATTCACCACTCTTAGAATATGTTTATTAAGACCTTCAGAGAGGAAACTTTTTGATGTATTTCTTGATTAGCCATACTGGCAAAGTTTCTTTCTTCCAGGATGGCTACTTTGAAATTTGTGAATTCTTGAAGGTTGAAATACTCTGAAGTCTTTGAATTCACTGATTATTCTGTGCAAAGGTTGACTGTTTGTCCAATATAATATCTAGAAAGCACAAGATAGAACCATCACCCTAACACATTTTATTATAGATATTAAGTTTTATTAGCTATAGCTCATTTCAGACTTACTGAAAACAGGCAGGGGGGGGGAAGCTGTGACAGGACCAGCCACTTGCATGGACTATGAACTGTCAAACTACTTTTGAGAATTTGAAAAGACTATTTGTGGTCGAACCAGTCCTAAAGCATCCTTGTCCAGGGAAAACCTTTGTAATTCAAGCCAACACCAGTGACATGGCCGTCGAAGCTGTACTATTGCAAAAAAACCACATGACTGAGTACTACAGCCCTGTGCCTACACTTCAAAAAGGTTTACTGAGTGTGAGAGAAGGTGGACAGTGTGGGAGAAGGAAGCCTTTGCAATCCACTGGTTTTTATTAAACTGGTGACACTACCTAAAGAGGAGCAAGGTGCCTTTTGAGGTATGGACTGATCACAAAAACCTAGAGGCACTGAAAATGCTCTGCAAACTGTCCATGAAAAAAGTATGGTGGGTGCAATACTTCAAGCCTTTTAACTTCAGTCTTAAGTACATACTGGGGGAAAAAACCTTTTAGCTGATGCTTTATCCAGATTACCTCAATGCAAGAGCCAGTGTGAAGAGGTTAATGAAGCAATTATATCTACACCACAAGCTGCTTCCCAACTAATGCCTCGGAGACCCCCATATTCAGAATTTCTGAAACCCAATGACCCTGGGACAAAGAAAATAAAACAGGAACTCCCCAAAAATCAATGGTTCAAAGAAAATCAAACCTTCTTGATGTTCAGGGATGGTTTGGCTTACAAAGGGCAGAAGTTGCATTTGTCTGAAACCCTCCACCTTAATGCCCTCTGGCGCAGTCATGATGTGAAACAGGCTGGACACTTTGGATATTTAAAAACACTACATCTGGTTTGTCGGCAATTTTGGTGGCCAGGTTTAAAACAGGACATAGAGAACTATGTCAAGATCTGTGCTGTATGTGCCACCATGAAAAGAATTCTGTGAACCCCCCCTGGACTATTACAACCATTAGCATACCCTTCACAACCATTGCTATGGATTTTATAGTAGAATTACCTGAAAGCAGGGGAAATATGGTGATTTGGACTGTGACAGACCTGTTTTCATTTCATCACCTGCAAAGGACTCCCATCAGCCCAAAGATTAACCAAGATGTTTTTAAAGCACATCTACAGACTGCATGGTGCGCCAAAGCGAATAATCTCAGACTGAGGGATGCAGTTTATGGCTAAGTTCTGGAGAGGTTAACTCAAACTAATTGGCTCATCACAAGGTCTATTGTCAGCTTTTCACCCATCTACAAATGGGGTGGTTGAATCAGTGAACTCAATGGTGGAGCAGTATCTCAGATGCTATGTGGACTATCAGCAAACAAACTGGACTGACCTTCTTCCTTTCACAGAGGTGGCTTACAATAACTCTGTTCATAGTAGAACTAGTTTTACACCTTTTAAAATTGCCACAGGAAAAGAGTTCAATCCAATACCCGAATATCCTCAGGGGCCCTCTACTTCCCAAATGCTTGACCAGTAGGTGAGGGAGTGGTATGGAAAAACATGAAAATCACTCTGAAAAAGACTTCTGAGACATATAAAAAGCTGGCCAATAAAAAAAGGGCTCTCCAATGATCATTCCAAGTTGGAGAAAAAGTCTATTTATCCATAAAATATTTACGACTTAAGTTGCTTAGTAATAAACTAGGACCAAAGTACCTGGGTCCCTTCCCCATAGCGAGAATCATTAACCCAGTCACAGTAGAATTAAAGCTTCCCAGACTCCTAGGGAAAGTCCACTCTGTGTCCCATTGTAGCCTATTGAAACATTTTTGGGGTTCTACCTTATGACCACCCCCTAAGAAGGCACCTGGACCTCTCATGGTAGCCAGACAGACTCATTATGAAGTGAAGCGTATACTTTTAAAAAATGTTTTATTAACTTTTTAACATAATCACCTTAATACTTTCACTAACAATTGATTTCTATAATCTATAATCCACATACTGTAATAACTTTACTTGATTTCCTCTTTTCCCCATAATGTTCTCTTTTACCAACCTTAAGTTAATACAATTCTTGTTGTTTTAATGAATGATGATCAAGTATAAAAGTTTTCTAATATTTCTACAGATAATAATCACATCAATATAATATTCTTTTTCTATCTAGTCATTCTTGTTGTCTCATCATAGATCCTGTTTACAGTTCTTGTTTACATTTGTTTTCTCCTACAATATGCAAAACATTCTTACTGGTTAAGATTTTCTCAAAGTTAATTACGTTTAAATATTTAAGTCTATTTTTTCTCATGTAAGCCAACCCAATACTTTTATCTTTCTTAAAGAATAAATAAGACTAAAAAAAGAAAAAAGAATAAGAATTTTTTAAAAAGGTAGTATGCTACTTAAAATCCCTATTTCCTATAAGCTAATACATATTTATTTCCAAACTTTTTTCATTCTTTTTTACCATAATTAAAAATATATTTAATCTTTAAATATTCCATTTAATAAATCTAGTCCTCTAGCCCAGGGGTCAGCAACCGGAAAAAGGAAAAGAGCCACTCAGAACTGGTTCCATCACACAAACAAAAAAGTGGGAGCTGCAAAAAGTGCACGTGCGTGCATCCACACATGCGCATGTGCAAAAAAAAATTTGTGCATGCGCAAAAAACATGGGAGGCACCTGCACGGCGATGGGTCTCCCCTTTGGAGAGGTGCGCGCGCACCTCCACCCGAACGGAGTTCTCGGCACTAGTGGCTTTTGTAAAGCAGGAATTGCTTCCAGCGGAGTCTTTTCCCTCTATATTTTTTTACAATAAGTTTCTCCTCCCTCTCCCCTCCCTCAAAAATAGAGAGACCCGGTCCGAAGCGCTAATTAGAAACATCATTTGAGCAATAAACTTAAACACTTTCGAGCAAATAATGCCTGCAGAAAAGAGAGGGAGCGAGCCAGGAAGCTGGTCCTCGCCTACAGCGGCCGGGCCCTGGTGGCTTTTAAAAGCCCGGGGCCTCGCCGGGAATGGAATTTTTAAGGGAGGGCTGTGAGAGGGAAAATGGAGGATTTTCACCTGGAGGTTGCGGGGGATCTGGCAGCTTTCCAAACGCGGCGCCATTGTCCGTTCGGGCGGAGGTGCGCGCGCAGCTCTCCAAACCTTTGGAGAGGTGCGCGCACACCTCCGCCCGAACAGAGGTTTGGAGACCTGCTGGTGCCGGTTTAGAAAGCTGCCGCGGCACAAAGTTTCTCTGAAAAATTTCTAAACATTATGGTCTCAGTGAGTTTGCATTCCATGGATTGCTTTAAAAACATTGTTTTTTTATATTTGAGACAAAAAGTTCCTTACTCTGGAACTTCATTAATATCTACTCCTTTTCGATCACGGTTCTGTCATTCAAGACCATTTTAATCATTTTATACCTGGGCCTATTTTTTTTCTAAGGAGAAAAAAATCTGATGCAATATAGAAAGCTAGGATAAATCTTTTGTTCTCTTTTCTTGTTTTAAATTATGAAATTAATTACAAAGTATGTATTTAAAGCATTAAATGGTATGTTTGAATAAGTCTGAATGACAGCTGCCAAAAGCCCATCATTCAAAAAGTGATTTTTGGTTATCACTTCACATTTTTAAGAATAGGGTTACATGAACATTGATAGACAAGGTGGAAGGTTCCCTGATGATGAAAGAATTTCTCACTAGAAAAGCCTTGAATGTTTTTAACCAATTTTATTAAGCTTCAAAAAGAGATACAATGTAAAAATAACAACAACAGAAAAGGCAGGAGAAGGGAGTGGGTGATCAAGAGAAAAGAAAGTTTTAAAAAATGACAGAAAATACAGAAAAAAGAAAGACAAAAGAAGTGAATTTTGACTTTCTTCTGTACAGATATAAATGTATAACAAGCTACCTATTTACTTCAAAGCAAAAACTTAAAAATATATAAATTATACCAAAATCAAAATAATGCTACAATTGTATAATAAAATAACATCATATTTTCAATTATTTTAATCTCTTATTTTCAATCTAAGCCTTTGTTGTTGTTAGCTGCGAAGTCGTGTCCGACCCATCGCGACCCCATGGACAACCTTTCTCCAGACCTTCCTATCCTCTACCATCTTCTGGAGTCCATTTAAGCTCTTGCCTACTGCTTCAGTGACTCCATCCAGCCACCTCATTCTCTATCGTCCCTTTCTTCTCTTGCCCTCAATCTTTCCCAGCATTAGGCTCTTCTCCAGTGAGTCCTTTCTTCTCATTAGGTGTCCAAAGTATTTGAGTTTCAACTTCAGGATCTGGCCTTCTAAAGAGCAGTCAGGGTTGATCTCCTCTAGCACTGACCGGTTTGATCGCCTTGCAGTCCAAGGGACTCACAGGAGTCTTCTCCAGCACCATAGTTCAAAGGCCTCAATTCTCTTGCGCTCAGCCTTTATTATGGTCCAACTTTCACTGCTATACATTGCAACTGGGAAGACCATAGCCTTGACTATACGCAGTTTTGTTGACAGGGTGATGTCTCTGCTTTTTAGCGTGCTGTCTAGATTTGCCATTGCTTCCCTTGCCAGGAGAAAACATCTTGTAATTTCTTGGCTACAGTCCCCATCTGCAGTGATTTTGGAGCCCAGGAAAATAAAATCTGTCACTACCTCCATTTCTTCACCATCTATTTGCCAGGAATTGAGAGGGCCGGATGCCATGATCTTGGTTTTCTTAATGTTAAGTTTCAACCCAACTTTTGCACTCTCCTTCTTCACCCACAACAAGAGGCTCTTTAGTTCTTCTTCACTTTCTGCCATTAGAGTGGTATCATCTGCATATCTTAGGTTGTTATTATTTCTCCTGGCAATCTTAATTCCAATTTTTGATTAATCTAGCCCTGCCTTTCTCAAGATGTGCTCTGCATATAAGTTAAATAGTAAGGGTGACAGTATACAGCCTTGCCGGACTCCTTTTCCAATTTGGAACCAATCAGTGGTTCCGTGTCCAGGTCTTACTGTTGCTTCTTGACCCGCATATAGGTATCTCAAGAGACAAATAAGATGGTCTGGTACTCCCATCTCTTTAAGAACTTGCCCCAGTTTGTTGTGATTCACACAATCAGAGACTTTAGCATAGTCAATGAAGCAGAAGTAGATGTTTTTCTGGAACTCCCTAGCTTTCTCCATAATCCAGCGTATGTTGGTAATTTGATCTCTAGTTCCTCTGCCTTTTTGAAATCCTGCCTGTACTTCTGGAGGTTCTCGATTCACATACTGCCGGAGTCTAGCTTGTAGGATTTTAAGCATAACTTTATTAGCATGTGAAATGAGTGCAATGGTGTGATAGTTTGAACATTCTTTGGCACTGCCTTTCTTTGGAATTGGAATGTAAACTGATCTTTTCCAATCCTGTGGCCACTGTTGAGTTTTCCAGATTTGCTGGCAAATTGAGTGTAGCACTTTTACTGCATCGTCTTTTAAGATTTTGAATAGCTCAGCTGGAATACTGTCACCTCCACTAGCTTGCTTCCAGAATTACCTGGGCAAATTTTCCAAGAGCATCTTGTAAATCCTTCGGTGTCAATACATCAGGAAGAAGCAACGCTTGCAATGATGACTGCTGCACCGGAGAAGTTCCAGCACTCCAAAGAGCTTTTGGGAGAGATTTAGCCGCCATCTTTACTTTCACTTACTACGCACTTTCACTTTTAAATTTATAAAATCCATTAAACTAGAAAGCAGCAATAAAAATCCTCTTCACCTTTTCCTCCTGTACCGCTCTGCCTGCTCCTTTTATTCCATGGTCTTTCCTTCTGGCAGGGGTGGTCGCAAACGCCTGGCTCCGCTCCAGAAATCACGGAGCAGAGACGCTGACCAGCTGGGAGCAGCCCAGGCTACGGGGGAGTTCGATCCTTCAGCCGCCCAAGCTTTAAGCTCAGGCGGCCCCGGAGAACTCAACCCCTACCTGGGGGCTCACCCCCTCCTCTTCTCCCGAGGAGGGGGCTTCAAATCCACCCGAACAGCTGATCGGCGCTGTTTCGGGTGGAAATAACACAGCTGAGCCGCGGGCAGCCCGAAAGGGCTGTCTCCGGCGCCGCGCCGCCACCGGAAGCCGTTGCTCAGTTTTTCTAAGGCCCACTTCACTTCACATTCTAGGATGTCTGGCTAAGGTCAGTGACCAGCTCATCATGGTTATCAGAGACGTTAAGCTCATTCTTGTATAGTTCTTCTGTGTAATTTTGCCACCTCTTCTTAATCTCTTCTGCCTCTGTTAGGTCCCTGCCATTTTGGTCCTTTATCATGCCCATTTTTGCATGAAACGTTCCCTTCATCTCTCCAGTATCCCAGTATTTCTTTTACTACTCTTTTATTGACTATGAAGGCTACTCCATTTCTTCTGAGGGATTCTTGCCCGCAGTAGTATACCTGATAGTCATCTGAATTAAACTCACCCATTCCTGTCCAGTTTAGTTCACTGATTCCTAAGATTTTGAGGTTCAGTCTTGTCATCTCTTGTTTGACCATGTCCAGCTTTCCTTTGATTCATGGATCTTACATTCCAGGTTCCTATGGAGAAAAAATCTTTACAGCATCGGACTTTCCTTTCACCACCAGATATATCCACAGCTGAGTGTCCTTTCGGCTTTGGCCCAGTCACTTCATTCTAGCCCTCTGCTCTTCCCCAGTAGCATATTGGACACCTTCCGACCTGAGGGGCTCATCTTCCAGTGTGATATCGTTTTGCCTTTTGGTACTGTCCATAGGGTTTTCATGGCAAAGATACTGGAGTGAGTTGCCATTTCCTTCCCTTGTGGATCACATTTTGTCAGAACTCTCTGCTATGATCTGTCTGTCTTGGGTGGCCCTGTACTGCATAGCTCATAGCTTCATTGAATTATGCAAGCCCCTTTGCCACGACAAGGCAGTAATCCATGAAGGGGAATTTAAGCCTAACCATACACAAATATAAAATATACATATCTAATAATAACAGTAACAATATGTTGGACTGCAAGGCGATCAAACCGGTCAGTCCTAGAGGAGATCAATCCTGACTGCTCTTTAGAAGGCCAGATCCTGAAGCTAAAACTCAAGTATTTTGGCCACCTAATGAGAAGGAAGGACTCACTGGAGAAGAGCCTAATGCTGGGAAAGATCGAGGGCAATAGAAGAAGGGGACGACAGAGAATGAGGTGGCTGGATGGAGTCACTGAAGCAGTAGGCGTGAGCTTAAATGGACTCCAGAAGATGGTAGAGGACAGGAAGGCCTGGAGGAATGTTGTCCATAGGGTCGCGATGGGTCGGACACGACTTCGCAGCTAACAACAACAAATGTAATATTTATACAATCATAATAAATCTAAACATTAAATCCTAAAATCAAAATTAAGAAGTCCAAAAATAATCTGCAAAGCCTTGAATATTTCTGTGGAAAAGTACAATCATTGTCCCAAGCATGTGATGAAATGTGACATGTGAATCTATATACCAAAAGAAAGCAAAAAATGATGAAACTAAATTATAAAAGCTCAGTTTCTTCCTTCCTTCCTCCCTTCTTGACATAAACTCAAATTTTCTTAGTAAGTTCTGTTTTGGTAACCTCTGTTGACACTTGGCAATTCTCTTCTATCCCAATCTCACATCAATCTGACTTCTCTCATTATTAATTCACATACTGGCTCATGCAATTCCATATTTACAACTTCTGTGGAAAAAGACTATTCAACTTTCATTGGAAATTCAGGCTTCTATAAAATGCTGCCAGCTTTCATTCAGATGACTAAAATTTATTTAGATCATTTTTTTCCTTCCTTCCTTCCTTCCTTCCTTCCTTCCTTCCTTCCTTCCTTCCTTCCTTCCTTCCTTCCTTCCTTCCTTCCTTCCTTCCTTCCTTCCTTCCTTCTTCTCTTTTTTAAGTGGTATTTTGATTTCCAATGTATGATTTAGTTATAATGTGTAGAAAAGAGTATTTCCTCCTGCTTTTCCACAAGGTCAAACAATAGGTGAACTATTTTTCTGATAGAACTGTTTGCCTTACCTTTGATTCCCTATCCACTCAACTGGAAAATGAGGTTTAGATGTGCCTGAAGATAGTCAGGAAACTCAATGTACTCCTGATTAAGAAATTAAATAAAAAGCATGAGAGTGGGAATGTCTTTACATATGAATATTAAAGAGGAATTTATAATACTATTTGTGTTCTATCTCATTTTTGCTTGTCTGCTAGTCCATTTTTTATATATCATTTCTTAATGTTTAAATTTAAATGTGACTTATTTTAAATACTAACCTAAATAGCTTTCTGATATGCTATTTGAAATATGCATTGCTAATTTATTTTTTTCTTCTGACATTGGAACTATATTTCCAAACACTATGAATAGATAACTTCTATAAATTCTGATTCAGAAATTCAACTGTAAATTGCACATTCTTCATGCTTTAATAGACTAATTTTACAGGAAGGTCACTCAGGAAATATCATGAACCACAACAATGCTAAATTTCCCAAGCTTTCAATTTCTACTATTGAATTGTACTTAGTTGTTATTTTTGTGTAAAATATAAAAAGGATTATTAAAGTTTATAATTCAAGAAGCTACTTTTCACATAGATGAGAAGAAATCACTGGTAATGCAATGCAATACTATTTGTAAAATAAATTTCACAATGACAGTACATTTTGCTTATTCTATGTCCATAACAATTGACTAAGAATTCAGAAACTTAACCAAAAATAATGTATCCAGCTATGGCTCTCCATGGAGCATCAATAAATAATAAGCACTCAGTTCCAGGGAAATAGATTTTTTCTCAAAAATATGATATATTGTATTAAAGAACCCACTGTAATCAAATTAATTACATATATTATTTTATCAGTATATATGTGTGCTTACAAAAGCACCAGCTATTGTTTTCTGTTGATCTGGATCAAAATTAAATATTGTGAATCTTAATCAAGATAATTCAGTACAAGTTTCCCATTTAAAATAACTAGGGATCAAGCTTTCTCATTTCAAGCTATAGCTAATATCTCCTCCTGCTGCTGCTCCTCCTCCTTCTCTCTTCTCCCTCCCTTCCCCTTCCCCTTCCCCTTCCTCTCTGTCTCTCTGTCTCTCTGTCTCTGTCTCTGTCTCTGTCTCTGTCTCTGTCTCTCTCTCTCTCTCTCTCTCTCTCTCTCTCTCTCTCTCTCTCTCTCTCTCTCTCTCTCTCTCTCTCTCCCTTTGGGGAATTGTAATTCCTTGCCATCATCATGGTTCTAATTTACCATAGTAAGTTTTTTATTGTTTTTTTCTCTCTCTACATACATATGTTAATTTTTCAATCAGTGTGTGATCTGGGTTCATAAAATGCTAATATATAATCAAGTCCTACTCTTTGGTTCTCTCCTCTAACCATTTGTAGAATAAATTCCAGCTTTGTTAATATTCTCTTTCTTCTTTGTCTTTCAGACTCATAGTCAGTCTGTCCATCTCAGCGCATTCCAGTATTTTTTTAATTACTTCTTACTCTGATAGTATTAGTTCATTATTCCAACATTGCGCATAGGTTATTCTTGCTGCCGTTATAATATGTAGAACCAAATATAAATTTTGCTTATTAATCTTTTCTGGTATTATACCTAACAAAAAAAAATCAGGATTAAATATTACATGTTCTCCTAATATTTTTTCTAACCAAGCATGTATTTTTTTTCAAAAGACCTTTACTTTGTCACATGTCCACCAGATATGATAGTATGTACCTGAATTATGTTTACATTTCCAACATTTATCTGACACATTTTTAAACATTTTTGCTAATCTTGCTGGTGGCAAGTGCCATCTATAAAACATTTTATATAATTTTTCTTTATACGAAGTTGACATTGTTAATTTATAATTTCTCTCCCATAATTTTTGCCATTTTTCTAATTCTATATTATGACCAAAGTTTTTCTCCCACCTTGTCATTGTCTCTTTAGCTTGTTCACTTTCCATCTCTAAAATTAACAAAAATTATACATTTTCTTAATTAGTTTCTCATCAGAAGTTAACAATATCTTATCAAATACAGTTTGTTCTTTATAAAATCCATACAATTTCACATCTTTTTTCATATCTATTTTGTATTTGTAACAATGCCCACCATGACATGTTAATGCGCTGATTTTCCAGCTCGTTTCGATTTTAATGTCCCATAAGTATTCAAAATATCTCTATATACCCATTTTTTCCAAAATCTAACAAATTTGGTTGTGAGAAAGCTTCCGTCGTTGATAACCACCATGAAATTTTTACATATATTTTAGTTTTAATTTTTTCCCATACTGTTATCAAAGCATTTCTAGTACATTAATTTTGAAAATACTTATGAATTTTGTTTTTCCCGCACCACAAAAAAGCGTGCCACCCCAATTGTAAGTCATGTCCCTCCAAATATAACAACCTTTTATTCCTAAGCATTATCCATTCTTTCACCCATGTTAATACAGATGCTTGATAATACAAAGCCCACTTGGGTAGACCAAAACCTGCATTTTCCTTAGCATCTTGCAACGTTTTCAACTTTATTCTAGCTTTCTTTCCTTGCCATACAAACTTCAAAATTAATGAATTCAACTCTTGGAAGAATTTTTTCCCAAGTTTTATCGGAATTGTTTGAAATAAGAATAATATATTCATTTTAACTGTAGCAATTCTTCCTAATAATGACAATTGTAAATTTTTCCACTTTTCCGAGTCTAGCTTTATTTGTTTCAATTGCCTTATATAATTATCTTATTTTATTGTTGAGCATTTGGCTGATAAATATATACCCAAATATTTAATCTTTTTCACTATCTGTACCTCTATTGCTTCTGACAATCGGCTTTTTTGCTTATATGTAAGATTCTTAACTATTATCTTAGTTTTTTCTTTATTTATTTTTAGTCCCGCTATTTCTCCATATTGTTCTATCTTCCTCCACAATTTTGGGATCATCTTCAAGGGTTCTTGCAAAATAAATACTAGATCATCAGCAAATGCTTATAGCTTATATGTTTCACCCCTTATCCCCAACCCTCTAATTTCTGTATCTTGTCTTATATTTCAGTTTAAAACTTCCAAAGTGAAAATGAATAACAGAGGGGATAAAGGGCATCCTTGCCTTGTGCCTTTCCTTATTTCAAAGCTCTCAGTACAATCTCCATTCACAATCACTTCGGCTGTTTCTTTGTTATATATTGTTTTTACCAAGTTTATAAAATTCTGTCCAAAGTCCATTATTTGTAATTGATGAATCATAAATTGCCATGAAAGATTATCAAATCCCTTTTGAGCGTCTAAGAATATTAATGCCATTTGTTTCCCTGGATGTAGCTCATACTATTCTAATACATCTATTATCACTCTTAAGTTATTTTTAATTTGTCTCTTAGGTAAAAAGCCAGTTTGATCTGGGTGTATAAATTCAACTAAATATTTTTTCAATCTCTCCACCAATTAGTGAAGTAAAAATTTTATAATCCACATTGAGCAATGAGATCGGTCTATACCTGTAGTTCTTAATCTGGGTCAAATCCGAATCTTCTTTTGGTATTAAAGTAATATTTGCCTCAATCCACGTCATTGGCATTTTAGCTTCTAATAAAAGTCCATTGCAAACGTCTTTCAATGGTTCGCTTAGTATCTCTTGTAAGTTCTTATATAAGTCCACCAGAAGTCCATCTGGAGCTGGTGTTTTCCCATTGTTTTGTCTCTTTATGGCCTCTGTTATTTCCATCATTGTAACCCTTTCATCTAACATATTTTTAAATGTCTCTGAAATCTTTGGAAGATTACTTTCTTCCAGATATTTTACAGTTTTCTCTCTTGAAGTCTCCTTCTTATCATACAGTTCCTTATAAAATTCTTTAACTACTTTATTTCCTCATTTTTATATTGTAAATAACCTTTCCCATCAAGTAAATTATGTATCTTTTTTTTTCTTTCTGGTTTTTAAGTTTATAAGCTAACCATCTTCCCGACTTATTGGCATTTAAAAAAAAAATGTTTCACTCTTTTTACCTGCTCTGCCACTTTTTCTGAGTCTAACAAATTTAATTTATGTTTTATTATGTCCATTTCTCTTTTTAAAGTCTTTTTTGTGGATTCCTTTGCAATTCTAATTCTACCTTTTCAAATTCTTCTTTTAATAATACATATTGCTGTTTTCTCTGTTTATTTTTCCTTGCCATATACGTTATAGCTATACCTCTAAAGTATGCTTTAGCTGTATCCCATACATTTTGTACTGTTGTATCTTCTTTTTTATTTTCTTTGAAGAAGAATTCCATTTCTTTTTTTGTTAACTCTATAAATTCTTTTTCTTTTAATATGGAACAATTTAAAGTCCATAATTTCCTAAAAATCTTGTTTCTTTTAATTGGGGAATTCAGTCCATTTATGTTTACTGAGAAAATTCCATTTTCTTTCTCCATTTCCATTTATTTATATTTCGGTCTAGTAGATCTATTAGTCCTTTGTTCTCTGCAAAGTCCTTCATCCTTACCCTTTTGGTCATCTTCCTCTCTCTGTTCTTCTGTTTGTGCAGTTGCTCCTTGGATCCTCCCTTCTGTTTGTTTCTGCTCGTTACTCTTCCCTTGGCTTAGTTTCACTCCTTCATCTAAGATTGACCTGTTCTTCACTTCAAAATCTTTTGCTTTTCAAATTGAGTCCAGTCTATATCTTGTATTATTCCAGTTTATTAAGATGCATTCCAGAATCAGCCATCTGAAGTTTATACCATTGGCAATCAGCTTTGTGGTCAAAAAGTGATACTGTCTTCATGTGTCTCTAATTCTCTTGGGTATCTGCTTTAAAACCACAATTTCCTTATTTTTATATTGTATTGGTTCATCTCTAACTTTCCGTAGTACTTCATCTCTTGTTGTCTTCTTTATAAACCGTACATGTACTTCTCTTGGCAGTTTATTTCTTCTTTTGAATTGATGCAAAATACGTCATCTACCTCTAGATGGATTTCTCCTCGATCTGCCTTCAGAGCCTCCTCCAGGATGTCAATAATCACCTCCACTGTTTTCTTCTCTATCCTCAGGAATATTTTGAAATCTTAAATAGTGTTCCTCTTTTTCCATTTCTAAAGTCTTGATTGCATTCTCTAATTTTTCATTTTCTTGTAATAACATTTCTATCTTTTTATCATTCTCATCTGTTTTTTCTTCAATTTTGTGTATTTTCTGTTGATGTTTTATTATCATTTGATTCTGAGCTTCAAATTTTCCCTTTATATCCAAAATTTCTTCATTTAGTTTCTCCAATTTACTTTGTGTGCTCTTATGATTTTCTTGCATTTCCAGGTGGTTTTTTTCCAATGTTTCTTGATTTTTCAACATAAGCTCTTGAAGAAATGTTTAATGAAGTCTGTGTTTCACTTTGAGCAGTGCTTATCTTTTCACTTTGCAACATTGCTTCAATAGATACCTGTGTTGTAGAACTGGATTGTCCTACTGAAGGTGCAGAAGACGTTTTCTTCATAAGCCTAGTAATATTTGATGAGGTCATTTTACAGCTTACAATCTAGAGCCAAAAGAATATGTGTTTAGATTTAGCCAAATTCAATAAAAGTAGCTTTGAATCTCAATCTCACAACAAGGCACTCTTATCATTTGCAGGTGTTCTTTGTCAAGGTTACTTCAATCCACAACAATTTTTTCAATTCTCACAATATATCAAAAATTTCATTTTTCTTTTGCCACTAGATGTCCTCCTTGGCTTATTTATCAATGTCCGATATTTTTAACAAAGAGTCTCTCCCCCTCTTTATAATTACTCACCGCTTTTGACTTTAATCCTTCTGGGGGTCTTTACTTTTCAGCCCTTTCCCATCAGGGGTATAACATTTATAATCCTCAAGGAGAAGGAAAGAGAAAATCTTGCTCACCCAGCTTCAGCACACAGTTGAAATTTTGCTGATTTTAGTCCTTTTCTTTCCTGCTGGAGACGACTATGGCTGTTAGGTCTTGGCAGCCTTTTCCTTCATTTTTCCAGAGGGTCCTACAGTTTGCTCCAATCGGGTGCCCCCTGATCTGAGCTCTTGAAGTATCCCTCCTCCTTCATTGCCCCTCCAGGACAACTTTCCAACCCTTTAAGGGTTGTTATACGAAGAAAAACCAGGCTGGAAAGCCGAGCACCGGCTTTTTCCAGTTGTCCCGCCGGCTGCCAAATAGGAACTCCATGGTTCTAATTTACATTAAGTTCTGCACATTTGCAAGGTAATTGCCCCCAAAATAATCTAAATTCTCCCACCTGCAAAATAAATCAAGGCAACCTCAGTTGATTCATGGATGGCAGCCTGGAGGGGAACTACTAAATTGCTAGTGGACTTCCTTTCAGATATAATTTTGTATGACTGAATATAAGTCCAGCATTCTAGATGTATTGATAGATTCAGGGAGTCTTTGTGAAACTCTGCATAAATAGTTCAACACTAAAATTTGCAACTAAATAAATATTACAATTTTTTGGACAACATTGTACTGAAATAATAGGGACAGTTCCAGTGTTCCGGGGCAGAAGACAAGATCATTTTCCTGATGTTTAGCACCTCTGGATAAGAAGCCTTTTGGGAACTTCACATATGAAAGCTTGATTATCCTGAAAGAATGCTGAGTTATTAAAAGAAGAATTAAACAGCCTTATTCAAGATTTTTTTTCCTGTTGTAACTTTCTATGTAGTTTTTAAGTCCATTCATATACTTGCCCGGTGAAGCAATTTTGACTCCAAGTCATTGATTTCCTTTAGTAATAAACAATTTTCTATTGGTTAATGTTTGGAAACTAATAGGAATTGGTGTTTTATATAATAATAAAGGGTGTGGGTACAGGAAATCCTGCGGTTCAGTTTATTTGATTCTCCTTTATATTGTGGATGTGGATGGTCACATTTGCTCTTGAACATTTTGAATGTTTCTATATTCTTTTGATACAGTTCATAAAATTTAAAATACACTGCCAGGAAAAAAAAAGAATTCCAATTGCCTTATTTCCATAGATGTCATGTCCTTTTAAGCAGTTTAAAGATGGTTTTGAGCAACCTAAGTGCTAGATAAAACCTACTTTTATCTGTGCCTATTTGTCACAGCCAAATTTTCTCTTTTCAATGGCAACTGATAGCTAAAAGAGAAAAAGGATACTAATTGCACTTTTTACTAACTCTGTCTCTATGTATTTATTAGACTGCAATAATGCCATAATTTTTGATAGCAATTGATTTAGTTTTCTTCCTATTAAGAACAGAATAAAGACATTAGAATCAAAGATATATTTTTAATTACATTTTAATGATAACAATCAGAATGAATCTCTCACTGAATTGGATAGTGTTTGATGAAAATAATTTGATTGGAAAGTTAGATTTTTCACAACCACATTAGGAAATTGATCATAACTTTCCTCATCAATTTTTCCTATAAAATTCTCTAATTTCAGGTTTCCTTCAATTTGTTTCATAGAAGTATTGTTTTAAAAGATGCATCAACAGAAAGTGTCCAAGGATACTTAGTTACTACTCACAGGGCTGTTAAAGTTTAAAAATAAGAACAATACACTTTCTGCTATAGCAGAACAAAGAAAATAATCACAGAAGAAAATCTCAGAGAAAGAGGAAAAAGAGAGACAGAGACAGAGACAAAGAGACAGAGACAGAGGGAGAGAGAGAATTTAAACACAGACGAGAGTCTTTAAGAGTTAAGGCATCATTGTATACTAGTAATAGTAGTAATACAGTAGCAATAGTAATAGTGTACTTGTAGTAGAAATAGTATAATATAGCATAGATAGAATTACAAGCAATAGAAATAACAATAACAACAATAATAATAATAATAATAATAATAATAATAATAAACATTGTATTTGTTTGTTTCTTTGTTTACAGGTTGTCCTTTGACTTATGACCACAATTTCTGTTGCTAAGTGAGACATTGTTAAATGCCTCTTTTGCCTCATTTTATGACTTTGTTTGCCACAGCTGTTAAGTGAATCACTCCATTGTTAAGTTCGTAACATGGTTGTTAATTGAATCTGGCTTCCCCATTGACTTTGCTTGTCATAAGGTTGCAAAAGGTAATCACATGACTCCAGGACACTGCAACCGTCATAAATATGAACCAGTTGCCAAGCATCTGAATTTTGATCACATGACCATGGGGATGCTGCAATGGTCCTAAGTCTGAAAACAGTCATAAGTCACTTTTTTCAGTGCTGTTGTAACTTCGAAGGGTCACTAAAGAAATGGTTGTAAGTCGCGGACTACCTGTATTTATATGCCACATTTATTATTTTTATAGGTGGTAAATATATCCAACACACCTTCCTCCTCCCAACGTGTGGGGTTGGGATAAAGAAATAGGTAAAGCCAAAGTAAATTCTACATTTTACTTAACTAAAATTTTAATTACAATTCTCAAAATTAAATCACTGTATGAATACTCGGCCTCTGTTTAATAAATTCTTCCTTCCCACGATAATAAAAATTGTAATTTGTCAGCAATTTTAGGATAACTCTGAAGGCCATATTCTATGATTTCAAAGGTTACATAACAGAGAGAGACTCAGATTGTGAATGGAACATAAAGTGTTCAAAGACATGACCAATAATTAGCCTCTCTGCCACACATTTCATTTGTGAACCTGCATAATTACAGCAATAATACCTTAATATAAAGTATTGCAATTTTGATCTATCAAGCAGAAGCATAATTTTCATATACTTGCTAACTTTCTCCTTATATTAAGGAATAAAAAACTGGCAGCGGATTTCCTACCATTTTGGGGCAGAAAGTGATGAAATCCACTTTTTGCACCCATCCACTTACTGTAATTTGTTACGAGTGCTATCTGGCCACCAAAAGGTTGTCATCCCCCCCCCCATCTGAACTAAGTAGGCATAAATCTAAAAAAAAACAAAAATAAAAAATGAACTTGCTAAGTACAATTGATACAAAATATGTTTCACTTTTAAGATTGTATTAAGAAATGGAAATGTAATGCTTTTGATAGGTAGAAGTCTCTGAATGAATATAGAATTGATATCTATTTTGACTCGTTATTTTTCGCTATTTTTCGCTATAAATTTGCACAATAGTAATCTTGACTTATGTTGTAACTGGATGTTCTTGAAGGTTTATAGATTTTCTGCTCCTCCACCAAACTAGTCAGTTTCTAATGAGCTAAGTAGGCAGAATTAGAAAAAAAAACATATTGCATTAGTTACACTGCTAATTTACAGAAAATTTTCAAGAGTTCAGTTGTTATGAAAGATCAATACATGAAGTAGTAATGAGAAGAAATTGTATTATTTTCTATCTCAATGGGACTGATTAAAAGAGATCAAAAAATTCTTGGAAACATTGGAAAAAAAATCTTGTTTACTGTCAGTTAGGTTACCTGGGGGTTGAACTGTGAAATCGGTCACTGTGCTCTTTCACTTTACTTTTCCACATAGCAATCATTTACTTCAACACTATTTTACCAGGCTTCTAAGTAGTGAGGTTCTTTATGATTTCATGATTTTATATTTTCAGGATGCTTTAGCCAAACAAGATCAGACTATTAGGTGGCTTTGTAGACTGCATTCTTTTTAAATGTGTAGATTTTCTATCACTAGAGACAGTTCTACAGTCTTTGTAGATTTTTTTTAGCTTACCTGCTACATATGATATCTCTATTTAGCTGTAATCCTTTCTTCCCCTGAAGATCGTAAGGATTCCATGATAAATTATTCCTTCCTACATAGCATTATTTACCTCTGTGAAGATTTTTAAAACCTACTGTTTGAAACTCCAGAAGTTAAACACACACACACACACACACACACACGCACACACGCACACACATGCACATTAAAACAATATCCCAAAGAGGCTCAGCCTGAGCTTTAAGCTTGTCTACATTTTGTAGCTATTAACTGCCATAAATTATAATAACAAAGCCATAGTAGATTTTAAGTTATACTCAACCTTCTGTTTAGGTGATTTATTTGCAACCTTCCTCCTGTTTCATCCTGAACAGACTGTTTTCCAATATAGTAAATATTACTGAAATCTTTCAAATATTGTTGACGTGGTCTTTAATGAAAAGCTTGTAATTGGATTTCTGGTTTGTTACACAGACACTATGGACGGCTGGGAGACTTGCTCTCTCTCCCCTGTCCAGTTTCGCATCACTGGGGCCCCCTGAAAAGGGCTCAAAGTTGCCCAGAAGAGGTGACCAGCAAGGAGGGGTGCTTGCTGGATTGTGGGAGAGCCGCAACTCTCCTGTTAGATCTGGTGATCCCTCCAAACCGGCAGACAAAAGGACTGGCCATTATGGCTTGTCCCTAGGATGTGAACAGCCGAAGTCATATTTTCCAGCAGGCAACTCTTAAAGCAGTGCAGATGAGACTGGGTGAGATCTAACTCTTTTACACCCTAATTACTTTCTGTACATCTTTAATCTGCTAAGCATTTTGCCCCCTGCGGTGAGGGAAGGGGGATTTTTGCCCTCCCTCCAGAAAGAGCGGTGACTAAATACCCAGGGACATTTTAAACGTTAAAAAGTAACTTAATCCTAATTGGAACTTTATTTCTCAAAGCATGTGGATTGAAAGATTTTTTATTTCCTATCGAAGAAGTATCGTTTGCAGACCTTAAGAAGAAGCTGACTGGGCATTTTGAGCCCAAAATGTCGGAGATGGCATGGTGTTTTAAATTCGACCAAAGCATGCAAATACTCAGGGAGACAGCTTCAGAGTTTATCGTGGGCCTAAGGCAGGCCTCACACCTTTGCAAGTTCTCGCACTTAGAGGAACGACTGAGAGACCGGCTTGTCTGTGCCCTTCGAGACAGAACCCTCCAGCAGAGACTGTTTGCTAGACCTAATCTCACATTCTCTGAGGCACAGGATGAGGTCATGGCTGACGAAGCTGCCGGGGGTGCAGTGCAGGCAGTGCAGCCCACCAAACCTTCAAAGGTTAAAGATTCCGTCCATCTTGAGGTCGCCAAATGTATCAGAGAATTGTCAGAAGATGACAAGCTCCAAAGGCAACCAAATGCGCAAAACCGTGGTAACCACCAACGAGAGAATGATTACAAGGCACTTCTCTTACCTAGATGTAAGGGGTGCAGAGGCAACCATCTTCACGCCAATTGCAGATTTCGCTCGGCCACGTGTAGAGCTTGTGGAAGGACTGGCTACATCGCGTTGGTTTGCAGAGCCCGCCAGAGAGACAGGCCACCCAAACACCAGTTGGAGGAACCGACTAGGAGAGGAACTGGGGCCCAGGGTCCAGTTAGTGTGGGGTTCTTCAGAAGCCGGAGAAGCGTTTGCCACACTGGGGCTCATCGCCCCCTCAAGCCTAAACTCAAGCTCTCGGTAGAGGTATAAGGAGTTCCATGTAAGATGGAGTTGGACTCCGGCTCGGCAGTATCTATCATTTCACAAGACACATTCAACTTTGTGTGTAGGTGCAGTAACAATTGGGCCAAACTAAGGCCCTCAGATATTATTTTAACGGATTTTCAGAACACTCACATTAGAGTTAAGGGTGAAGCCACATTATTGGTAAAATTAAAAGGTTTTTGGGGCACCTGGATGTAATAGTAGTAGAGGGCCAAAGAACGAGTCTTATTGGACTTGATTGGTTTGATGCTTTAGGCATTCAAATTACAGGCATTAATCGGACACAAACAGCAGTCCTCATGACTGTTTGCGAGGAATACATGGATGTTTTTGGGTCAACCCTGCGGACTTACACTGGCCCGCCAATTTCTTTTAAGTTAGATCCTAATGTTGTGCCAATTAGGATTAAGCCTCACAGGGTCCCCTTTGCCCTAAAGCACAAAATCGATTACAAAATCGATAAGCTTTTAGAACAGAGCGTATTACAACCTGTTGATGGGGGGGAGTGGGAAACTCCTATTGTCACCCCACTGAAGTACAATGGGGAAGTTCGCATTTGTGCAGATTATACTGTAAATACACATTAAATAAGGCCCTTAATCAACATGCTTACCCGGTTCCTGTAGTCAGCCATATTTTAGCCTCTTTGCAAGGGGGAACCATTTTTGCTAAACTTGATTTAGTGCAGGGGTATCAGCAATTTCCAGTTGACAAGGCCACAGCCGTGGCTCAAACAATAATAACTCACAGAGGGGCATTCAAAGTCAAATGCTTACAGTTTGGAGTCAGAGTTGCACCAGATATTTTCCAAGGGATTATGAAACACACACTTAAGGGTATTCAGGGTGTCTGCCCCTATTTTGATGATGTTCTCATTGCTGGGGAATCCCCAGAAGTGTTGACCAATAGGCTCAGGGCTGTTTTGCAGCCCAAGCTCAAGTACAGTTCCTGCAAGAATAAAAGAATGAGTTTCTCTGTACTCAGCCTTGTGTCTTCATTCCTGCTCACCAGAGCCCACGACTTAACAGTATTGATGAAAGTAATAAATAGGCCTATATAGACCACTAAAAACGAAAATTATCAGTTTAAGCAATAGATAGAAGATACAAACAGGAAGGGAGGAAGTGAATTAATTGATACAGAACATCACTGTCCCCGGCAATCTAAGAAAATAGGGGAACTCAGGCACCACACAAGTTATGTAGCAAGTAAATCAGGGTCAGTCATAAAGGACTCAAATTTCTATACACCAATGCGCAGAGTATGAACAGTAACCAGGGTGAACTAGAAATTCATGTAAATGAGGGCGGATATGATATTGTTGCCATTACGGAAACCTGGTGGGACAAAACCCACAAATGGAACACATAGCTAGAGGGATTTAAATTATTTAAAAGAAACAGACTAAACAAAAGAGGAGGTGGAGTTGCTCTCTATATAAGAAATAACTTTATCTCTACAGAAATAGAGCACAACAATGATGAAAACTGTAAACTTGAAAGCATTTGGGTCAATATAAAAGGGGAAAAAATGACCTTGCCATAGGTGTATACTATAGGCCGCCCAACCAAGGAGACAAAATAGATGAACTTTTTGCTAGTCAGCTAACTAAGATATGTAGGAAGCACATCACAATAGTAATGGGGGACTTTAATTATCTTGATATCAACTGGGAGACAAACTCTGCACCAAGTGGAAGATCAAACAGATTCCTGACAAACCTAGCAGACAACTTTCTCTCCCAAAAAGTAGAGAAGGGAACTAGGGGATTAGCCATATTGGATTTAATTCTCACTAACAGAGATGAAATGATAGAAAGTGTTGAAGCCACAGGAACCTTGGGGGGAAGTGATCATGCAATATTGGAATTCAACATTCTGGAAGCACAAGCAATAGAACACAGTCAAACTAGAGTCTTGGACTTGGATGAGCTAATTTCAATAAACATAGAGAGACCTTGGGAAGAATTCCATGGATGAGTATCCTAAAGGGGAAAACAACTCAAGAAGCTTGGGAAATTTTGAAAAGTGAGATAATAAAGGCCCAGTCTAGCACAATACCAACAAAGAAGAAAAATAGCAGCTCTCAAAAGAAACCAGCATGGCTGCATAAAGAACTCTCTGATAAATTGAAAGATAAAAAGGACAAGTATAAGAAGTGGAAAGAGGGGCACATAACTAAGGCAGAATATCAGCAAATAGCCTGAGCCTGCAAAGATGAAGTGAGGGAAGCTAAGGCTCAAAACGAACTAAGGCTTGTGACCAAAGTCAAAAATAACAAAAAAAGCTTCTTTCAACATATAAAAAACATGAAAAAAGTTAAGGAAATGATTGGTCCATTAGTGGGGGAAAGTGGCAAGAAGGTGACAAGCAACAGGGAGAAAGCAGAACTATTTAACTCGTTTTTTGCATCTGTCATTACACAAAGGGAAAAAACAGTCCAACCTACCAAAACCAGTGCCATAAAAAACAAAATAGAAACACAAGTTAATATAGGCAACAAAATGGTAAGTAAGCACCTGTCCACGCTAGACAAGTTCAAATCACCAGTACCAGATGGATTACACCCCAAGGTTCTCAAGGAACTGGCAGATGTGATCTCAGATCCACTGAACTATATTTTTCAAAGATTCTGGAGCACAGGGGAACTACCGGAGGATTGGAAGAGAGCTGATGTAGTTCCTATCTTCAAAAAAGGGAAAAAAATAGATCCAGGAAACTACAGACCTATCAGCCTGACCTCAATACCTGTGTTCTGTACCAGCCTGCCACCGGCCCTGCAGAAAAGGCAACCCCTTTACAAACGGCAAGAGGCTGGAATTACGTCTGCCAAATTTATTACTACAAAAACAAACAAGACACGAACCAAGATACAGGAGCTTTGAAACACTATCCGAGCGGTTGCTTTCAACAAACCAGCCCTCCCCACACATTCCCCTTATAAAGAGTTCAGGGCGTGGCTTCTCTCTACCTCCTTCTGAGAAGCCCCATTGCCTTCCTCTGTTTACTCCTACTTGACTGCATCCTGCGTCGGGCGTCCTTGAACAGGGCCAGCTGTGGGTCATCTTCATCCACACTGTCAGGCTCACACAGCTGGGTCTCCATGGTGACCAAGTGGGAGGGGCCTGCCTGAGGGCTATCATCAGCAAGATCTTCAACCCCCTCAGCAAGGTCTTCAACACCCCCCTCCTCCTCTGAGTCGTCCGACCCAACTGCCGAACCCACAGGCTGACCCTGAATCACAACAACCTGGGAAGATTCAGGAAAAGATAATCAAACAACAAATCAGCAAACACCTTGATGCAAACAAAGTCATCACTAAAAGCCAACATGGGTTTGTCAAAAACAGATCATGCCAGACAAATCTTATTGCATTCTTTGACCAAGTGACAAAATTAGTGGACCAGAGGAATGCTGTAGATATAATTTACTTGGACTTCAGTAAGGCATTTGATAAAGTAGATCACAACTTACTACTTGATAAGATAGAAAAATGTGGGTTAGACAGCATCACCACCAGATGGATTCGTAGCTGGCTGACAGGCCGTACTCAGCATGTGGTCCTCAATGGAACTGCATCTACATGGAAGGAAGTGTGTAGTGGGGTGCCCCAGGGCTCTGTTCTGGGCCCAGTGCTCTTCAACATCTTCATCAACAATTTGGATGAGGGGATAGATGGGGAACTCATCAAATTTGCAGACGACACGAAGCTGGCAGGAATAGCCAACACTCCAGACGATAGGCTTAAGATACAGGAGGATCTGGACAGACTCGAACACTGGGCGCTATCTAACAAAATGAAATTCAATTGTGAAAAAAGTAAGGTTCTACATTTAGGCAGGAAAAATCAAATGCACAGGTATAGTATAGGTGGTACCTTGCTCAATAGTAGTAACTGTGAGAGGAATCTCAGAGTCCTAGTGGACAATCACTTCAATATGAGTCAGCAGTGTGCTGCAGCTGCCAAAAAAGCCAACTCAGTGCTAGGCTGCATTAACTGAAGGATAGAATCAAGATCACATGAAGTACTAATACCACTCTATAATGCCTTGGTAAGGCCACACCTGGAATACTGCATCCAGTTTTGGTCACCACGATGTAAAAAAGGTTGAGATTCTACAAAGAATACAGAGAAGAGCAACAAAGATGATTGGGGGACTGGAGGCTAAAACATATAGGGAACGGTTGCTGGAATTGGGTATGTGTAGTTTAATGAAGAGAAGGGTGAGAGGTAACATGATAGCAGTGTTCCAATATCTCAGGGGCTGCCACAAAGAAGAGGGAGCCAAGCTATTCTCCAAAGCACCTGAAAGCAGGACAAGAAGCAATGGATGGAAACTAGTCAAGGAGAGAAGCAACTTAGAACTAAGGAGAAATTTCCTGACAGTTAGAACAATTAACCAGTGGAACAGCCTGCCTCCAGAAGTGGTGAATGGTCCAACACTGGAAGTTTTTAAGAAGAGACTGGACAGCCATTTGTATGAAATGGTATAGGGTTTAGGGTTTCCTGCCTGAGCAGGGGGTTGGACTAGAGGACCTCCAAGGTACCTTCCAACTTCTTCTTCTTCTTCTTCTTCTTCTTCTTCTTCTTCTTCTTCTTCTTCTTCTTCTTCTTCTTCTTCTTCTTCTTCTTCTTCTTCTTCTTCTTCTTATTATTATTATTATTATTATTATTATTATTATTATTATTATTATTATTATTATTATTATTATTATTATTATTATTATTATTATTATTATTATATACTGAAATAAAAAAAGAAATTTTGATTACTACTTAAAAAAAACAAAACTGAAAATTAGCAAAAAGGAAGGATATCATATTGTATCCTCAAATTGTTGACATAGAGGGTGAGAAGTTAAGTAAATGGGATGTGTATCTTGAATATTAGATTTTGTGAGGAATGGTGATAGATGAATTGGGAGTATATTAAACATTTTGGGAATGATAAATATCAAACGTTAAATCTAAATGTTAGTGGAAATTAAAATTGAAATTAAAATTTATTAGGTCGTTGATTGTCTAAAAGATTGTATGTTAAAACAACTAGAATATGTGTAAACTTAAAACTATGGATATATGTAAGAAAGTTATTTTTTATGTGATAAAATCTGTCTTTAAATTCACAAATAGATAGTACATATGAAATGAAAAAAGAGAGGAAATGTTTATTGTAGCAATCTGAAATCTGTACTAATGATATTTGTATGTAATTGAATTACTACTACCCAGCCACCATGCTGCTTTTCAAATATGTAAATGTAATATTACAAAATCAATAAAATTTGTAAAAATAAAAATAAAAATAAAAACTTGTAATTGTGCTCTTATAGTAGTTACTGGAAAAAGGCAGAAAGTCTTCGTATTTTCTGTTTGATTGACTTGACCTTATTCTCTAAAAAAAAAATCCTTTTATTCTTTTGTCCTATGTATGTATCATTTTAAAGGTTAATTTTTATGAAAAGATTAACATAGCAAACAAACAAACCCAAAAAAGGAAAATGAACTGTTCAAGAAAAGGTCAAGAAGTAAAAAAGAGTAAACTGGAATTTAGTAATTCAGCTCTGAGCTGGGAACTGTTCTTTCAGTCTGACAACCAATCCCAGGTACGTATCTTATAAAATATATTATTGATGCTTCAATTAACAAGGCATTATATTTCATATAAGAGAGCCAGTTTGGTATAGTAGTCAAGAAATCAGGCTAGAAATTGGGAGACTCTGACGTCTAGTACCACTAAGGCAGCTGGCTGATTTTGAGCCAGTCACTTTTTCTGAGCCCTAAAAAGGAGCCAATGGCAAACCACTTTTAAAACTTTGCAAAGAAAACTTCATGGAACTGTCTGAGAATTGGACAGAAATGAACAGAAGAAAAAAAATCCTATAATTATGAGACAATTTATGGGAACGCTGGTGGCACAGTGGTTAGAATATATTATTGCAGGCTAATTCTGCCTACAGCCTGGAGTTCGATCCTGCAGGGACTCAAGTTTGACTCAGCATTGTATCCTTCCGAGGTCAGTAAAATGAGGACCCAGATTGTTTGGGGCAATATACTGACACTTGTAAGCTGCTCAGAGAGTGCTGTAAAACACCGTGGAGTGGTATATAAGTCTAAGTGCTATTGCTATTTCTAAAATATAACATGACTCACAGTGTGACTTTTTGAGATTGTTTCATTTACAGTATACAAAGATACCATTTTTATGAACCCCTTTCACTAAATTATTATGTGCATTTTCAAGAGAAGTGTTACAACTCCGTGGTACAGGCCAGATATGCACAAAGAAAATCCACTACTTCTAGTGAGACAAGGAGAAACTCTTGGAAGAAATGGCTCTCATAACTCAAGTCTGCAATAATATGTTAGTGGTTCAGTAATTTCTTATACAATTAGTGGGAGTATGTTTTAAAACTGCAATCATCCTTCAAATTATTTATGATGCCTACAGTCCCTGCATGGCAGTGTTCATTGATATAAATAGATGCTGAGTGATTTCTTTGGTTTTGATTTCTAAACCATGGTTTATTTTACAGTCGTATGAAAACCTGAGCAGGTTTATTCAATAAACCAATCATGGTAGTCATTATGATGATAGACATCTAAGAGCTTTAGTGATACATATTGTTGCTTGAAGCATTTGTTCACTCAGTCATACAAGTATTTGCACATATAATACCACATCTACATTTTTAGTTATTACTTTGTTGCAATTGTATAATTCACTTTTAAAAGCCATAATCATATATGTGTGCATACAACCTTTGCTTATTTAGAGGGTAGTTTCTGTCAGACTAATAACCGTTAAACAGTCAACACTTGCAGTTTATAAGATTTTGCCAAATGAGGCCCCAATCTCATTTTATATTGAAGTGGCTTAATATTTGCTAGAAACCAGTCTTTTATTACCTCATGCCTGGTATGGGCTTCTCTTTGCCTATTACCAGTTAACTGAAGTCCACACTGGAAAATGTCATTTTAATTAATATATTGCAGTCTGTGAATTAATGCAATGCCAGTCTATTTATCTAAGCCTTTACAGAAACTAATACTAGCAAAAAAAAACAACAACCAGGCCTCTTCAGAATATGACTCTGCACATTCTGTCATTAGATCTATAAAGATTTTTAACTACAATCAGCTGAATTCATGAAGGTTTCGTCTTCCAATGGTTCTGATGGGGTCATATTCTGTCTGGTTTCCTTTTTACTATTTGACCATACGGAGGATAACATGGTTCTAAAAGTGACATGGGGCAATAGGATAGCAAATAAAACTGAAAACCAGTGGAAAAGCAGGAAGACAAAACATGAAAAATAGACAAACAGATCACAGATTAGTGAACAGGCATTTACTGGATTAAATTAAACATACCACTTCACCTTCAAGCCAAAGTAATCATCTAAGGCAGAATGGTTCTACTTCAGTGAATCATAACTGGAGTGTTACACCTTATACTCTATCTGTATTCAGAGTGAAGTGTCAAAGTAGATTCCACCAAGTTTCAAAGGCCATCTGATGATTTCGACCCCAGTTTGATGTAAAAATGATGAGGCTTTACTTCCCCACCAGTTGGAACCTGAAAGCATGAGAATGAGCAGTTCTCCCATCACCAAATATCCATTGGCTAATATGTGTTAGTCATTACCTTTCTTCTATTGGCAACGGCAACTTTCAGGCATTTTATTTACTTGTTTATTTATATTAAGACTTCAGTAAAACAACATTTTGTGTCATTAGTCAGGTGGCTGCCCATAGACATTTTTTAATTTCTGGGTTATATTTAGGTAAAGGTAAAGGTTCCCCCGTACATGCGTGCTAGTTGTTTCCAACTCTAGGGGCCGGTGCTCATCTCCGTTTCAAAGCCGAAGAGCCAGCGTTTGTCTGAGGACGTCTTCCGTGGTCATGTGGCTGGCATGACTAGATGTTTTTATTGTTATTGTAACTTTTAATTGGGCATTTGTTTAATTCTTTTTTAATTTTTGTATTGTTATTTATATATGCCCTGTTAACCGCCCTGAGTCCTTCGGGAGAAGGGCGGTATACAAATTTAATAAACATAAACAAACATAAACAAAAGCACATGGAACGCTGTCACCTTCCCACTGTAGTGGTCCCTATTTTTCTACTTGCATTTTTTATGTGCTTTCGAACTGCTAGGTTGGCAGAAGCTGGGATGAGTAACAGGCGCTCACTCTGTTACACGGCACTCGGGATTCAACCCGCCAAACTGCTGACCTTCTGATTGACAAGCTCAGTGTCCTAACCCACTGAGCCACCTTATCCCTTGGGTTGTATTTACTCAGACTTAAATTCAGTTGCAAACTGATATCCAACAATGTATAACATTCTTTCTCTCTCTCTCTCTCTCTCTGTCTGTCTCTGTCTGTCTCTTTCTCTCTCTCTCTCTCTCTCTCTCTCTCTCTCTCTCTCACACACACACACACGTGCGTGCACACAAACACACACACCCAGAAAGCATCTGTTGTATAATTATAAACATTTTTCTGGGAATAACAACTTGGTTCATATCTATATTGCTTCAGATTCCCCCTCTCCTAAAGAAACTAAAATATAGAAATATATATTAAAAATAACCCTCACTAGGAGGGTTCCTAATGCTTTTGGCAGCTGCTTTTGTTTTGTTTATGGTATACCATGCTATCCATCCAATTAAGGGAAAGGATTGTTTTACTACCCTTGCTGTACAGAAGCCAGGTGATTACTTTTTCCATAATTGTGTTAGCATACTCATAAGAAAGCATCAACTATATCTAGCACATGTGTTGTCATTTACATGGTTTGTTTGTATTTGCTCTTATGATATAGGTTTGAGATGCGTGATGCCTTTCACAAGGATGTAAAGTTGCACAGAGGGCAGTTTTCTGTTTGATTTTTTAGAAGGAAAATATGGTTGTAATCTCCTCTGGGCTTTCCCTATCAATTGCTGATTCAATAAAAGTCATCGATTCAAATGCCTGTTTGTTGATTTGTGTTTTTAATTAAGCCGAGTTTGTTGGTTGTTTGCAATCAAAATCAAATCAAGTCAAATGCAAATTAGCTCCCAGAGAAACATTTCTATTACACCCAGACAAATTAATATGACTTCAATAAGCAAAAGCTATAATTCAGCAGTCCTAATTTGAAGCATGTCAGTTACTTTTCAGAATTTTCAATCTAGATCGGTATATAGTGAGAATAACTATTATTTGAAAAAGCTTAGATTTTTCCAATTCCAAAAGCCTAGCAAAATCAAACTCTGAGAGTTAACGTCAGATTAATCTAGTCTAGCTTTAAAAACTTGTGCCTGGTATTATTTCTAAATATAATGTGAGCTAGAGAGTTATTGATCTTCTTATCTACAGTATCTCTCACTCTCTCTTTTTAAACCCAGATAGGAATACATAGAAACAATGGAAATTGTTTTCTATTATGTCAGACTACAGACCATCTAGTTCAATATGAATGTAAACCTATACTGTAGTCAATGACCAAGTTCAAACTCATTTCCATTAGAAGAATTGCAGAGCTGGGGAAAAGATTAAAAGTTTCTAGACAAGGACAAGGGACCTAAATGCATGAATACAGGAGAAGATCTAAAATATTTAAAGAGCTAATTTTTTCTTAAATGTAACTATTAAATAATGCAATCCTGGATTATTGAACTGCTGGGATACAAAAATAGCTGCTAAAAATAAAATTAAAAATAATCCTAGGTAAATATGATAAATTATAAAGCTATTATAAAGAAATGGTTAACTTCCTAACCAACATATCTCAAGTATGAGAAGCTGTTTTATGATAGAACTTTTGAATGAGTTGTAGTTACAACTGTATCAAATAAAATGCTCCTAAATTTCATAACTGATTTATCAGATAAAATTAGAGAGCAAGTTTAGTATCTTCAGGATTTTATAATATAGAGAGGAAAAGGTATTTTAAGAATGACTAGCTGAAGATTATCCACATAATTTCACAAAGGAGTTTTCCAGAAGCATTTGTACAAGCTACAGAGCTGAATGCAACAAAATTTCATTTTAACGTATGCTGATTAGTGTACATTCAAAGTGACAATAAAGTTATTATTCTACTCTACTCTACTCTACTCTACTCTACTCTACTCTACTCTACTCTACTCTACTCTACTCTACATCAAATCTGGGACTATATGGATGTAAAACACATTACTGACAGATGAACTATGGGTCTTCCTGAATAATATAAATATTGCCATGAGCTACAATTGAAGTGCAAATGCTTCTTTATAAGTATTATTCCTATAACCTCACAACTATCACAATGTGGAGGAAAAATAAGTGCAGTAGTAAATGGGCACTTAATTCACAAGTCTTCCACTAAAATGGCTTATTCTCACTTTTTTTGAGACAAGAATTTCCCAGGGAAGCAAAAGTTAAAAGCTTTCTGAAATGTTTCATTTATAAACTGAGGAATATTTTTCCACACCTTCAGTCATGTGGGTGATAATGAAGACATTTACCTATTCTAAAGGGATATTATTAATGGTTTATAAATCTTTTCTGAGGTTTCCTTAAGCAGAGTGCTACAAAACATACCTTTTAAATGCTATTATTATCGTAAGTTATATCTAAAATAGGGAATGCTGAATAATTAGAAATGCATGCTTCAGTGGGTCATGTGCCAAAAAAAGGAATTGCGCACTTGAGAAAATTGACAATGCACCTCAGCACTCGTCAGTCATTTCTAACAGTTAAACCTTTTCTGTATTTTGATTTATCTCACAAATGTTGAAAGAAAATTTTCTTTGGATTTCATCCAAAATTTATTCCATGTTAGTACAAGGTCATGTTTGAATATGTTATAGTGTAAAAAAAAGTGTCCCTTTCCAACAGGGACAAACAGTGGGTTACATATTATGCTAAACCATGAATTTTAAATCACATTTCTTGAACTAATCACAGTCCTTTGCTCCACATTATGCTATAGAAGTATGAGATAGTTTGAGGCTAAAAGCAAACAAACCCATATTATAGCTTAGCACTATATATGAAGTGGGCCAAATAGTAGGCAGTGATCTATGTTTTAAATACAGATGCATTACTGCTTCTCATGATGCATTAAGCTATGCTGGCATTAGGTTATCCCAAATCCTGAATAGAGATTATGCATCAGAATATGGTTATGGCAGAAGAACTTAAGTATGCTTCTCCATATAATTATAGCTCTGTGCCTTTCAACTTAATCATTATGCAGAGTATGGTCCAAATGGAACCACTGTAATAGCTAGCTTATTTGGAGTAGAGAATTGGGCACAGAGTAACACTGTTGTTTTTCCTGATAGATTTTTAGCCATCATAAAAATTAGAGCACTAAAAAAGTAAGATGGAACATAGCTTTCTCTCTGCTGTACTGATTACTCTTGGTCCAAGGTTTTTTGTCGGTGTGTTTATATGTGCATGTGCAAATGTGAGAGACAGAGAGAATACATTAAAGCAAAAACAAAATAATATAAAAGGCCAGTAAACCATACTATTCGGGGGGGGGGGGAATAAGAACATGCATGTAGTGATTTGTTTCACATTTCAACATTTATCATGTTGCCTCATGTGTTGGAAAATATCTTAGGAATTAACTGTATAAGTCATTTCATCACTTCCCTGCTTACCTCCTAGTTATAGAAATCCAAAGTCTTGGCTTGTTAGTCACTGCGTCGGTTGCCTAAATCCAGGGGCTGCTTAAGTGCTACTTGTGATTTTCTGTTGGTCAATGTCCTTAATAAGTGTATAAATATACACGTTACCAGCATAATAACGCAAACATTAAAAAAAAGATTTGTCCATTCTGGTGGCCATCTGATGGTAGTGAAACTGTAGATGGCTAAAAACCTTTGATTTCTCTTGCTGAAGCCATTTCTCTGTGCTGTCCAGAGGCAAATTAGATGGAAATAGTCCTAATAAGAATATAACTTTGAGTTTTAAAAAAGGTAGAGTGTTCTCAATTAATTTCACATTTTCTGATTCAGAACTATTGCTGCAGTAGGGTTTTACTGCCAACTCCTCCCAGCTTAAAATGCACCAATGGATATAAGGTTTAAGGTTTAAGGTTTATTAAATTTATATGCCACCCTTCTCCCTGAGGAGAACAACTCATCACTCTAAACAACTCATCACTCTAAACCACAATTCTGTATTTGAAATAGACAATTTAGAACGGAACACTTAATCCTATGAGCATATATCTTTATCAACTGGTTTCGATTTGGGTGCCAGACAGCACAATTCTAGTTTAAAATCTGAAGGATCTGTTGGTCCCATTTGTAAATCACTTGCAATCTGTTGATAGTACCTATGCAAAAAGATACTGATATAACTATTGACAAAAATGTCATTTTATTGTTGTTGTTTGTTGTTATCATCATCATCATCCTCTTCTCTTGATTTTAATCAGACATTAACAGCTAATAATGCTTCATTTCTTGCTGGTTTCTGCTGAGATTCTGTTTTCCAAAGCACAAGAGTTACCTCTTTCTTTTTTTATGGGATATTTGTTAACAATTTAACAACAGCCTTTAATTGTATGCACACTTTCACTCTCTCTATATAAAATAACAATATCTGGGAGCAAATGATTGAGCGGTAAACTTATATACCACTGGTGGGATTCAATTGGTTTGCACCACTTCGGCAGAACCAGAAGCTATTTTTTTGTTGCCGAGGCCCAGAATGGACTTCTGGAAGCAGCATCCACACAGAGAACCAGTTGTTCCCATATTTGAATCCCACCACTGATATATACCACATATTTGCCTGCAAGATTTAAAATGTATTATTCAACCTGCATAGGCTTATAGTTGTCCTGTATTCCTCGTCCGTTGTTAGAATTTTGTCAGACTCATAGTAATTTGTCACATGAAAAGTCAAACTAAAGTGCTTTAATTACAGTGCTTTAATTACAAAATCAGTGGCTGCAACTTTATTTCTTATGTAGAAGAAAGTATATATATGCAAACTAGAATGAAAAACATGAAACTGCAGGTTGGGTGATGTAAGAGGCTTCAGTTCTTTGCCATCCATCTCACTTCCATTCCGAGTCTGCACTCTATATCTCTTTAAATTAGACTGCCAGAAAGGAATTCCCCTCCTCATTCTGGAAACCAAATCTGGGCTGGTCCCTTTGGATTTATTCTGATTAAAATATGAAGGAGAAAAACAGCTGCTTGATGCATCTTTAAATTAACATGTATTTTGTCCCTAGAGTATGAATAATTCAGACAGGAAAGGTATAAATCAGGATGAGCTACTTCTCTTTTTCAGAATTCTCCCTTTTTTTCAGGTGTACTCAGGGTCATCATCTTGTGACCTGGTGATAATCCTGAAAGAAAATGATGTGAGAGTGTGATTCACCTCCAAGGAATCAAATTGGAAGACATCAGAAGAAAGCTAGGATGGAGCTGAATCCTAGAAAATTGCCCAGTGATTCATTACAGATGGGCATGCATGACTTAGGTGCAAATGAGAAGGAAAAAGTTTGACAAAAGTAGGATGAGTCCAAAGGTTTGGGGAAGAAAAAGAGGAAATTGTTGTTTTCTCACTTATTCACAAGAAAACTTATTTAGTCAGTCCTTCATAGTGTTTACATATTCCTTGCTCCCTGTGGATTGCCAGAAGTTTATATGAAGACACATAAAATCCATAAAAACATTAAAATCAGTAATGCAACATCCATTCTTCCCTAAGTACCTCAATAAAGCAATCATATCTTATTTATAAAGATTCTCAGCAATAACCCATTACTGTGAAAGAACCCTGTTTTGCCTGACATCAGGAAGGATTCTATCTATCTTTCCAGGGATAAAATATTCCAAAAGTAAGTAGCATAAGCATAAAAATTATGTGGCCCTGCTCTTCAATCCTTGGTCTCATAAAAGGTGAGACTCCCAACATTCAAGTAATAACAAACAATGTGTGAGTTAGTTCTACCAGAAGGAGGCAATCCTACAAACACCCAGATTCCATGCCTTAACAGAAAATGTCCACTTTACAGATCTGATATTTCAGAGTCAGTCTTTACCCATCTAGACTTACCATCGTTGTAGGAAAAATACCACATGGTTTTTAAACAATCAACATTCATGTATTGCTGGGGTTCATTCTTAGTTGGTTTCTTTACATTAAGTCTTTTACAGCCTTCAGGTGTTCAGCCAAGGCAAGCTGATGTCAGAGCATGACAGGAAATATCTGGCATATAAATCCTGGAGGAGAAAATTAACCTTGTGTGGGACTGGTTCAAAGAAAGGGAAGATATTGCATAGTAAGAGCCTCAAACTCTGAAAGGCTCTAATTATGGGTTCCTTTCCTGTGAAACTATAATCTTTTAAACCCCAGTTTTGTCTTGAATTGTTTCATCTAATATTCCCCAATAGACATTTGAAGTGAAGTGAGATTATATCAAAATGATTACACACCCATACAGTATCATCATAATGCAAATCTCACTCCTTGTGTACTTGAATTTCAAAGTCTGACACAAGTGGTTGTTGTTGTTGTTAGTTGTGAAGTCATGTCCGACCCATCATGACCCCATGAACAATGTTCCTCCAGGCCTTCCTGTCCTACACCATCTTCCTGGGTCCATTTAAGCTCATGTGTACTACTTCAGTCACTCCATCCAGCCACCTCATTCTCTGTCGTCCCCTTCTTCTCTTGCCCTCAATCTTTCCCAGCATTAGGCTCTTCTCCAGTCAGACCTTCCTTCTCATTAGGTGGCCAAAGTATTTGAGTTTCAACTTCAGAATTTGGCCTTCTAAAGAGCAGTCAGGGTTGATCTCCTCTAGGACTAACTGGTTTGATCGCCTTGCAGTCCAAGGGACTTGCAGGAGTCTTCTCCAGCACCATAGGTCAAAGGCCTCAATTCTGTGGCATTCAGCCTTTCTTTTGGTCCAACTTTCACATCCATACATTGCAACTGGGAAGACCATAGCCTTGACTAGTCACACTTTTGTTGGCAGGGTGACATCTCTGTTTTTTAGTATGCTGTCTAGATTTGCCATGGCTTTCCTCCCCATCTGCGGTGATCTTGGAGCCCACAAAAATAAAATAGATCACTATCTCCATTTCCTCCCCATCTATTTGCTAGGAATTGAGGGGGCCGGATGCCATGATCTTGGTTTTCTTAATGTTTTTTTTTTATTAAAAAGTTTTAGAATACATTTTATCTTTAACAAACAACAAAAGGAAAAAAAGAAAAAGAAACCCCAGCCCCCTCCCCTCCCACCCTCCCCAACCCTCCCCAACCCCACCCTCCCTTTCCCCTCCCCCCCACTTCCCAGAGCAGAATACAGGGTATAAAAATACAAACAATCATAATCTAACTTACGCAAACAATCCTGAACTATATAAACTATCGAACTTTAACTCATATAGATAAGCTCCAAACATATATATATATATATATATATATATATATATATATATATATATATATATATATATATATATACATCATATCAATAATTATTCAAAAACAAGATAATACTTTTCAATCTACCCAATAAAAACAATCACAAATAAAACAATTTATATCAATTGTCTAAAGCTGTTCTTCTTCCCAACTAAGCTTTAAATTCATATTATCCTGATATATTGTACAAATTAAAATACCATAGATTACTTCCAAACTTAATTTTTTTTATATAATCACATCATTCTTATATTCTTATATTCTATTACCTATTCCAATATTGCCCATAAAAGTATTACAAATTAATTTCAATCACACATAAAACAATTTATATCAGTTTTATAAAACTATTCTTCTATCCAACTAAACTTTAACATACTAAAACCAAGTTTATACAACCTTTCCTTCTCCTAATGTATTATACAACTTAAAATACCATACATTACCTTCCAGGCTTAAAACTTTCCATCCAAATAACAAAGCATAACCTACAAAATATCAATAAACACTACTACAAATCTTCCCAATTAAATTTTCATAATCATCTTAAAACTAATGCAACACAAAATATTATATAATTATTTTATAAGGGTGAAAAATGAATCCCCAAATACTTAATCCTTCTAGCATCCTTGTTACATTATTATCTCTTGCAATTATGCAACTAAATCCTCAGGTTTACTTCATTCTTCCAGAAGCAGCACACCTCTTCCAATTTCTGACCTTCTCCCGTGGTGATGAAATTTGACCCACTCCTGTAGCTTTCACATCTGTCTGCGTTAACCCTTCAACACCTTGTGGATTCTCTCTGGAACGTTGAGGCTCTCTGTCACCTTTTTTCTTTGTAGACTCCAAAGACGGTATGGGGACTGCTTTTAAAACATTACTGTAAAAGTCACGTGCCTGAATCACCGTGGTAAAACAATGCCTCGTACCTTCATAAGTCACCACCATACCCTCTGGTATTTGCCATCTAAACTTAATATCACGTCGTCTCAATTCTTGTGTCAAAAAGGCAAATTCCTTCCTTTTTCTTAAAATTCTTGCAGGAATCTCTTTTAAAATCAAAACTTTTTGCTCATCCATTACAAAATCAATATTATAGGAGGCCTGGATAATTTCATTTCTAATCTTTCTCTTTGTAAAATAAACCACCACATCTCTGGGTAATTTCCATTGTCTTGCAATCCACGAATTAACATGGAAGATTTTATCTATATCTTCCATTATTTCATCTGCTGGTCGCTCCAACACCCCTTCCAAAACCTCAGAAACCATTTTCGTCAAATTTTCCTTAGGATTTTCTTTTAGGCCTCTGATTCTCAAAGCAAACTCCATCTGAGAATACTGTGTCAAAATCAAATCATAATCCATTTTCTCTATCACATTTTCAGCTTCTGTCATTTTAGCTTCCATTCTAATATCATTTTGAACAAGATCTTCCACTCTTTCATCCAAAATCTCAATACTTTTAGCCATATTTAACATTACAGATGTGATGTCTGCTCTCATTTCTGCTAATTTCTCTGTAAACTTCTCCTCCAACTTTTTCTCCATTATCTCAACAAATTGTTGCATTTGCTTATCCATAGTCTCTTGCAGCAAACTCTGCAAATCTTTTACTGTAAAAGCTGATACAGGGGACAATAAAGTTTTCCCCGAAGACTGTTGCACCAAAGCAGGAACTTTAAAAGATAAAGCCGCCATTTTCACCCACTAATGTTAGCTACGCACTTTCACTTACAAGTTCAGCAAAGTCCATTGAGTTAAAGATCAAAACACCATCTTCACCAAAATCTCCTGCATCGCTCTGCCTGTGTCCTCGTTCTCAAAAGCTCTTCCTTGCTAGCAGGGATGGTTGCGAACACCCTGTTCTGCTCCAAAAAACCCAGAGCAGAGACGCCTCGCAGTCCGGAGCATGCCCAGGCTTCGGAGGGGCTCAATCCTTCCGCCGCAAAAAGTTCTTGCGGCCCCGGAGAGCTCTACCCCTACCTGGACGCTCACCCCCTCCTCTTCTCCCGAGGTGGGGGCTTCCGAGCCGGCGAAACAGCTGATCGGCGCTGTTTTCGGCGGCTCTACGGAGCCGCGAGGCTGACAGCCAAGAAATGGCTGCCTCCGGCGACGCCTTGCCATCCGGAAGTCCAGTTTTCCTAATGTTAAGTTTCAAGCCAACTTTTGTAATCTCCTTCTTCACCTGCATCAAGAGGCTCTTTAGTTCCTCTTCCCTTTCTGCCATTAGAGTGGTATCATCTGCATATCTTAGGTTGTTGATATTTCTCCCGGCAATCTTAATTCCAACTCTTGATTCATCTAGCCCTACCTTTCTCATGATGTGCTCTGCATATATGTTAAATAGGCAGGGTGACGGTATACAGCCTTGCTGGACTCCTTTCCCAATTTTGAACCAATCGGTGGTTTCATGTCCAGTTCTCACTGTTGCTTCCTGACTTGCATATAGGTTTCTCAAGAGACAAATAAGATGGTCTGGTATTCCCATCTTTTTAAGAACTTGCCACAATTTGTTGTGATCCACACAATCAAAGGCTTTAGTATAGTCAACGAAGCAGAAGTAAATGTTTTTCTGGAACTCCCTAGCTTTCTCCATCATCCAGCATATGTTGGCAATTTGATCTCTAGTTCCTCTGCCTCTTTGAAATACATCCTGTACTTCTGGAGGTTCTCAATCCACATACTGCTGGAGTCTAGCTTGTAGGATTTTAAACATAAGTTTACTAGCATGAGAAATGAGTGCAATGGTACGATAGTTTGAACATTCTTTGGCACTGCCTTTAATTGGAATTGGAATGTAAACTGATCTTTTCTAATCCTGTGGCTACTGTTGAGTTTTCCAAATTTGTTGGCAAATTGAGTGTAGCACTTTTACTGCACTGTCTTTTAAGATTTTGAATAGCTCAGCTGGAATACTGTCATCTCTACTAGCTTTGTTTTTGCTCAGATTTCCTAAGACCCATTTCACTAGGATGTCTGGCTTGAAGTCAGTGACCACCCCATCATGGTTATCCGGGGCACTAGGCTCATTCTTGTATAGTTGTTCTGTGTAATTTTGCTACCTCTTTTTATTCTCTTCTGCCTCTGTTAGATTCCTGTCATTTTGGTCCTTTATCATGCCCATCTTTGCATGAAATGTTTGCTTCATCTCTCCAATTTTCTTGAAGAGATCTCTACTCCTCCCTATTCTATTGTTTTCTTCTATTTCTTTGCACTGTTCATTTAAGAAGGCATTCTTATCTCTTCTAGCTATTCTCTGGAATCCTGCTGTCATGCCCCGCAGGCCCGACATTCAGCAGGGGCCCAACGTGCAGCACCGTGCCCATGGGCCCTTTTCATGGTGGGGAACTCAGGCCCCACCTGTCTCTCTGTGGATGCACCTCCCATGCTATGGACGCCTCCCGTGCTCTCCTGGCATGCAAGGGACACAGACCCCACCCATCTCACCATGGACGCACCTTCCTCGCAGCAGATGACACCCACACTCTCCCGGCTGGCAAAGCACCTGAGAAGGCGTCCCGGGGCTTCCCAGTCAGCTGTGAGGCACACGCATGCGCAGAACGGCTCTGCCAGGCCCCGCCCGGTGCCGGCAGGCTCCGTGGCCTCCTCGTCAGGGGACGGGCTCGTCCACATCGCGCTTCCTGCAACGAGGCTGATGCTGGTGCCAGCAGGAGAACACAGTGTTGGCAGGCCTGCTGAGGGGCAGCTGCTGGTTCCCATTCCCCGGAGCGCGTGGCAAGGGACTGGACCCACTGAACCCGCCAGCGTGGCTGGGGACTTGGTGGTGCCAGGGTCCATGGGGGATGGAGGGGTGTCTGAGGTCCAGGGTCGGGTGGGGGCCATCCGTGGGTGGGAAATGGTTATGGTGAATGGAGGTGGTGGGTAACAGGGCTGTGGTCTCAGGGTTGGGTGGGAGCTTACCTGACGGGAGGAGAGCGCTGGGTGTCAGGGCGAGGGGCAAAAGACACTGACAAGGGAGGGCAGGGTGTAAATAGGGGAAGGGCGGATGTGGGTGTGTTTGGGTGGAGTATGGGCGTCTGCCTCGGGCAGGTATTTAGCAGCGTTGGTTGCAGGTAGCAGCCAACGCTGACTTCATTTTCCTTTGGACTGCTGTTTTTTTTGCAATAAACTTTTCCTGTGGACTCGGCACTCGTTCCGGCTGCATTTTTTTCCTGCTCTTCCAGATGAGGCTGAGACCTGCATTCAATTGGGTGTATCTTTCTCTTTCTCCCTTGCCTTTCATTTCCTCTTTCCTCAGCTATTTGCAAAGCTTCCTCAGATAGCCATTTTACTTTCTTGCATTTCTTTTTCTTTGGGATAGTTTTAGTTGCTACCACTTGTACAATATTGCAAAACTTCATCCATGATTCTTCAGGCACTCTATCAGATCTAATTCCTTAAAGATATTTGTCACCTCTACTATATATTCATCAGGGATATGATTTAGTTCATACCTGAGTGGCCGAGTGTTTTTACCTACTTTCTTCAATTTAAGACTAAACTTTGCAACAAGAAGCTCATGATCTGAGCCCCAGTCAGCTCCTGGTCTTGTTTTTACTGACTGTATAGAGCTTCTCCATCTTTGGCTGCAGAGCACATAGTCAATCTGACTTCTGTGTTGATTGTATGGTGATGTCCATGTGTAGAGCTGTCTCCTGGGTTGCTGGAAAAGAGTGTTTGCTATGACCATCATTTTCTCTTGACAAAATTCTATCAGTCTGTGCCCTGCTTCATTTTGTACTCCAAGGCCAAACTTGCCTTTTATTCCAGTTATCTTTTGGCTTCCTACTTTAACATTGCAATCCCCCATGATGATAAGGACAATATTTTTTGGTGTTGATTCATAAGGTGCTGTACGGCTTCATAGACTGATCAATTTCATCCTCTTCAGCACTGGTGGTTGGGGCGTAGACTTGGACTACTGTGATATTGAATGGTTTGCCTTGGATTCACACTGAGATCATTCTGTCATTTTGGGGATTGTATCCCAGTATTGCTTTTCCTACTCTTTTATTGACTATGAAGGCTACTCCATTTCTTTTGAGGGATTCTTGCCCACAGTAGTATATCTGATGGTCATCTGAATTAAATTCACACATTTTAGTTCACTGATTCCTAAGATGTCATTGTTTAGTCTTGTCATCTCTTGTTTGACCTCATCCAGCTTTCCTTGATTCATGGATCTTACATTCCAGGTTCCTATGAAGAATAGATCTTTACAGCCTTGGACTTTCCTTTCACTACCAGATACATCCAAAGCTGAGCGTCCTTTCAGCTTTGGCCCAGTCGCTTCATTTTTTCTGGCGCTACTAGTACTAGCCCTCTGCTCTTCCCCAGGAGCATATTGCACGCCTTACGACCTGAGGGGCTCATCTTCCATTATCATATCTTTTTGCCTTTTGGTACTGTCCATGGGGTTTTCATAGCAAAGATACTGGAGTGGGTTGCCATTTCCTTCCCCAGTGGATTATATTTTGTCAGAACTCTCTGCTATGACCTGTCCGTCTTGGGTGGCCCTGCATGGCATAGCTCATAGCTTCACTGAGTTACACAAGCCCCTTATCCACAACAAGGCAGTATCTTAAAGCATGTTTTGTCTATTATTTTCTTCTGGATACGTCTTGCGTAAAATTACCCATTAGCACTTTAAGAATGGTCATCAATTTCATTATCTTTGCAATTCACACACGACACAAATTATTGAAACAGGGAGATGAGAGAGAGAGAGAGAGAGAGAGAGAGAGAGAGAGAGAGAGAGAGAGAGAGAGAGAGAGAGAGAGAGAGAGAGAGAGAGAGAAGAGAACGTATATTTTTATTCTAAACTAGTAAATAAAATCTCAATGTGTTTGTAATTGTTCTTCCTACTTTGGTACCATTTTCCCTCTATCTCTTAACAGACTTACAAGAACCTGCTGGTAGATTCATATTAGTCGGAATTCTAGTTCATAATGATCTGGCAGCTTCAACTGCCATTTTATGGAAGCCAGTGAGAATATATGCAGTTTGGATTTCATGGGATTCAGTACATATGTATAATTTAGCATTTTAAAAGCCTTACAGCTCAACAATACAAATTCAATCACTGAGCACTCAGAAGTAATACTTTTCTCCAAAGCACTGTGTTGTAGTAGGATTAGAACTTCCAGCACGTGTATTTTCCTTTGTCTTGTTCAAATAGCTCTGATTCATTTTATAGATAGAAAGCATAATTGTTAACTTTTCTTCGAATGTGCAAAAATGCAGAAAGATTGGGTCATTTTTGTTTCTGATCTTTCCAGGTGTACTTAGAAAAACCAAGCTAAAACCCCTTTGTGTGAATACTGTGCATTTTTGAAAGTGAAAAAAGAAAAGCCTTTAAGGAGAAAAAATGCTAGAAGACTTTATGGGATTGAAGAATGACTTATGCCAAGCTAAAGAGTAATGGTATCGAATTTTGATTCAGTTGTATTCAAACTTAAATGCTTTCTTAATTTTTTTTAAAAAAGGTATCTTGCTTTCATCCTGTTAGGTAGAAAAAGCTAAGACATTTATTAAAGTGAAGTAAATTTCTTTTCCATTTCATCTATTGCCACAGTACAGAAAAATCTTCAAGTTATCCTGTAGATCAAATTAGAATCTGATGCTGTTAGGAGGGTCTAAACCAGTGATGGCGAACCTTTTAGAGACCGAGTGCCCAAACTGCAAAACAAAACCTACTTATGTATCCTTGGGTGCTGGGTGGGCGTGGCCCAGTGGGTGGGCGTGGCTGCAGTGGTAACGGTAGACTGGGTGGGACTAAAAATTTCAATCAGTCAATTCCAACTTTGCGAGATCTTTTTTTTACTGCAAGAAGTTGAAATTGATTGATTGATTGATTTTTTTTTTGCACACAGCGGAGTCCTAAAACGAAAAGGTTTTATGAAACTCAGCTGAAGGCCTAGGACTGGGGTGACAGCGCACGTGCCCACAGAGAGGGCTCTGCGTGCCACCTGTTGCACGCGTGCCATAGGTTCGCCACCACGGGTCTAAACTGTTATATTCCACACAACTACTTACTATTTAGTCCCATATTACATAGCGCTGTGGGAATAAACTGCTAGCTTTAAAGTTGACAGTGGTAATTTCTTGGATATAGTTTTTTTAATTGTTTTACTTGGTTTTAAATGAGTGAATTGTGTTGATTAGTTTTTTGTTTTAATTGTGTGTACTGTTTAGAGTTACAATCAAGTGACACAGGCAGCTGTAGAAATTCAGTTAAATATTAAGTAAATGAAATTAGTGTCTTGGAAAAATGTTAGATCTGGAGAATTCTCCAGCCCATTTCCTGTTCAACCTTGAAAATCATGATACAGGGTTTTTTTTAACAAACAGCCAAAACAGCAAACAATAATCAATAAAATGTCTGAGAGTCAATACCAGATGCTCAAATATGAACAAAGAAAAAAAATGGGAGTCAAGATATAAATTAGAAATGGATGCTGTAAACCTACCCAAATGCAAAGTAATGCAAAAGCCAAATCAAGAATTAATTATGATTGAATAATTAACTGACTCCTGTTTCAGTTATTTTCTGTAACTGTTCTATAACTATTGTTCTATTTTGACTAAAGTCAACATGCACAAGGGAAGGTTAATTCTCAGAGTGATGAAAGTTATCTAAATAACCAGCTGCTCTACATGATGTTGTGTTATTAGAAAAGAGACCCACCACACTGGTTCACAGTATTGCAGTTATACAGAATATATAAAAGGTTCTGTCCTAATACACTTAGGGATATATTGGTTATTAGATAGGAAATGGTTTAACTACCAGAATTATTGTAACCCCACCCCTTTTTTATTAATACATCTTGCTATACAGACTTTATGAGAATAATATTTGGGGGAAAATGGTTTAGTCAGAAGCCAAAAATATTGACAACCCATGTCTGATTTTAGATTTGATCATGTTTCTTTGTAAACCTTGTACCCCTTCCTCTTTTTCTAACAGATTCCAGCTACAAAAATCATTACCTGCTTTTGCAAACTGATATTTTCTGACCAGATGCCTCTTCCTTGTTTAATTAATCAAAATCGGACTAATTTATTATTAATATATTTATTATTAATATATTGCCAAAACATTTAGGCACACAATAAAAATAGTGTGATATTGACATTTTTTCTAACCACAGAAGAAACTCGTATAGAATTATAAATGTAGTATACTCTATTGTATGGAGTCACTGAAATTAGAGAAAGTGCATATAGTATATGTGCCTTACTAATCAGGTGATTTCCCTACAGTTTATAGATTTTTCTGGACATACAGTATATGGAATATCCTTCAATTTTTAGACTACTGGTCATGTATTCTGTTATAGATTAATATATGAAATTTGATGTGTCAATGTGTTTTGAACAACCATTATCTTTTCTTATTTGTGTTCTTAAAATGCAAACACAAAATACTTTTCCCTAATAACATATGATAACAACAACAACAACAACAACAACAACAACTAATAATAATAATAATAATAATAATAATAATAATAATAATAATAATAATAATAATAATAATAATAATGTCAGAAGGGACCTTGGAGGTCTTCTAGTTCAACCCCCTGCTCAGGCAGGAAATCCTATACCATTTCAGACAAATGGTTGTCCAGTCTCTTCTTAAAAATATCAGTGTTGGAGAATTCACAACTTCTGGAGGCAGGTTGTTCCACTGATCAATAGTTCTAACCAGGGCTTTTTTTGTCACAGAATGCTCAGAACAGAGTTCCGGCACCTTTTTTTGGATGGAACCTTGTAGGGTAGGCAAGGCAGGTTATATGACATGTGTGAGTTCCAGCACCTTTTTCTTTTACAAAAAAAGCACTGGTTCTAACTGTCAAGAAAAGGTAATGTTTGCTCAAAACACATTGACACATCAACTTTCATATATCAATCTATAACAGATTTCATGACCAGTAGTCTCAAAAATGAAGGATATTTCATATACTGTATGTCTGGAAAAATCTATAAACTTTAGGGATATCACCTGATTAGGTGATATTCAGATGATGACTATAAGGGATATAGTTACTAAAACTGTTATGCAGTGAGGAATAAATCTAGAGTAACACTGGTTTTTGGTATATAAATATACTGGCACATATGGATGATAGGGCAATCTTACAGTGTATGTTTAAATAAATTATTTCAGCTAGAGTGCTTCAAAGAAGCAAAATGCAAACACTATGATTTTATTTTAGTTACAGCAGGAAATCTGCTCCTTTGAAACCTTAGACTATTACAGCCCATTTTGAATAAATGTTTTAAAGCTTAAATTGGACTTTAGATGCCTATACTCAATAATTGAGTGTAAATAATTATACATAAAGTCATAAGCATTACTTTATGAATTAATATAATAGGATATTCAGGAAGTTGATTTAGCTTCTATTGGCTTGTGACCAAAATGAAATTCAAGTGGAAGTTGTAGGGAAGCTTAATCATTAACTAATTCTGGAGATAGCAATATTAAATATAAATTAGTGTTATCCTAAACCAGTGTTTGCATTTTGAATTTTCTGTTCTCTTTAAGAACTACAACTGTGTGACTGGAACTGTTTCAAAATAATTTTGTTCACTCCTGTGAGGAAGGATATTATTAGGATTGAAATTGGCTGTTTGCTTATAATCCTTCTTCAAAACAATATCTTACCACTTAAATGTTCTGTATAATTTTAGTGCTAAACAGCAACTTGTATTAGGAAGCTAAGCTATGCAAAACATTTAATTACCAGCACATTATATTTTGATATACAAAGCTAAATGGAATTGTGGTAACATAAATTCATTCTTTACTGGGGTGATATGATGTTTTCCTACTGTGGAAAAGATGAAGATTCAAACCTAAGTGAGTTTGGTTATATAAATAGCTTTTTTAAGGTAGGAGCCCAATAAGCAAACAATTAGCAGAGTCACCAGACTGTCAGACAACTCTAAGTCTCTATTAGACTGTACGTTTGAATGCTTTTGTTCCTTCAGATATCTTTAAAACCTTCCCATTGAAAGTGGAAAAAGGTAATGAAATGTGCCAAATCTGTGCTGTAATTTTCTTTTTTTAAGATTGTTTTTTTCTTCCTTCCATCTTCTTTCCCAGATTGGTCACAATTCCTTTGAAATCCATTCTGTTAGTAATTTTGAGCTTCCTTATAAGGAAGTCTTAAGTGGATACTTGAGTGTTTCTGATCTACATCTCTCCATTGTTTTGCAGCCTCTTCAGTTGCCTTTGGTGCCTAAACTCAGAAGATTAGGTCGTTAATGCCATATTTGCTTAGGCTTTAAACATAGTGTAAAATGCTGACAACAATGTAGACAGCTAAGCAGATAAAGGTGCAAAAAAAGGAAGATGTGTACCCTCTTCATTACATTAGAATTAAAATGAACCCAAAAGCTGTGCACTTGAGCTTAACCCCCCCCAACCTAAAACTCCATATTCTTTGAACAAAGATATTAAAAGCAGCTGCCTTTCTATCTCATTAAAAATGAGAGACTAATAGTGCTCGAAAGCTTATTTTCTATTCAAATACATTAAGATAAGTGAGATTCTTCTTCAAGTAAATGATATGCAAAATCTTGTTGCTAGAATAGCCGTAATATATGAACACTAAAATTAGCTTTCTATGAAATCAGATTTTTCTGCAATAGATAATCTTAATCCCTGAAAATTGGGATTAAATATGAGATGAAGAGATTGGGAAAAAGTTTAAGTTACTCAGTGGAAAGAAGGATGGAAGACACAATTTTATGCTTTCTTCTTTTAATTTATTTCTTGTTCTCTATTCTAACTTTGTTATTGTTTATTTTGTATATTTTACTGCACTGAAAAATTCTTAGAGAATTGTTCCTGAGAGCACAATACAGAATAACAGAGTTGGAAGGGACCTTGTAGATCATCTAGTCCAACCCCCTGCTCAAGCAAGAGACAAGTGGCTGTCCAGTTTCTTCTTGAAAGCTTTCAGTGATTAAGGAATGTCTCCATAAAATAGTTGCTTGTGATGCAGTGGTGGGTTCATGTTATATATTTGGCAAATAATATTTTAATTAATTAATTAATTAATTTATTGAATTTATATACCGCCCTTTCCCGAAGGACTCAGGGTGGTTTTAGAAAAATCAGGATCTGTAAACTATTGCCTTAATGATCACTGAGATAAAGAATTATCCTGTGAGTTTAGCCCTAGTCCACTTATGCATCATAGGTTTCACAAGCAGACATTTACAGCAGGTAATATACCAATTTAGATATAATGATACATAAGTATATTTAGTTTCATTTGCAATTACAGCTCATTCAAAACAAAATATTTAATGAGAATTTCAATAAAAATATTCTGTGCTAATAATATCAAACCCCTAAGCACCTTGACCTTTTTAAAAGGAGGAGGATAAGGTAATTGCCTCTTCTAGAACACATGGAAGACTTCAAGCAAAGTATAGCCTAGTATTTCAAATCATATTTCTAATTCAAGAGACTAAAATAGTCGGTTAAAATGTAAAGACAAGAAGAGTTATTTCAGGATCGCCCACATCCTCTCCGTTATTGACCTACTGACTTTAATAGACATAAAAAATGAGGAAAACAATTTTATTGATATGAGTTAGAGCAAGAAGAAAGGATATATGTCCTTTGACCCCAGACTTAAACTCAACACATATGATTCACCATCTCAAACTGGAACTATACTGTTCTTAAAAAAGCAAAGGATTCTCTTTATCCCCTTTTATCCATTACCAATAATAATGTGGTGATGGTGGCAACAGACAGCTCTTCTTTGAAAAATCACACTAATGGCATCCCTAAAAAGCCTAACTCCAGAATTTGTGGATGAACATACGAAGGCTTCCACCTTGAGGATTATCATTTATGGAGATGTGTTCTTCCAGAGCCTGCTGTTTACAGCAAAGAGACTATTCATGTGCTGAATTGTAACTTTACTTATTAATACTTTTTGGGAAAGTCCGAAGGAACTAACATTGCTGTAAATCATAGGTTTTGCTGTATCATGCTAGTACAATGATGTTAGGTGGAAGATTTGCAATTGAGCTCCAAAACTTTGCTAAATAAAAGTCTAAGTATATTCTGGAGAGAATATATTTCTAAGAGAAGTATAGTTGAAGGAAACATGTCCTCCAATATTCTAGGAAATTTGGTAGATACCCTACAAAGGCTCCAGAATCTTTAAGAATGGACTTCACACCTTAAACAGATCCTGTTCCCATCTACCTTTCGAATGCAGTTCTATATGCCAGGCAAAGTCCTTAGCCAACACCAGGGCTTTTTTTCTAATAGAACGCTCAGAACGGAGTTCCGGCACCTTTTTTGGATGAAACCTTGTAGGGTAGGCAAGGCAGGTTGTAGGACATGTGTGAGTTCCGGCACCTTTTTCTTTTACAAAAAAAGCACTGGCCAACACTAAATGTCTGCCTCTGTTTTAGGGGCAAAGGAAATTGAATGGACTAAACATTATACTTGCACAAAGTTCATGTTATTGGTAAATTCAGCTGAGGATTTTAACATGAAACTCAAAGACAACAGAAGCTAGAGAAATGATCATGGCCATACAAGGACATGAAAAAGGGGATAGACCAAGGGTGTCAAACTGCCAGCCTGTGGGCCAGTTGCATCATACAGAGGCTGCACCCATTCCAGCTCCAGCAATGCAAAAAAAAAGTCATGATACATTGCAACATGTCACGTGACATAGCGAGTTTGACACCCGTGGGATAGACATTAGTAGTGTAATATTTTAATATGGAGAAAAGCACTATAATCATATCATCATTATGAAGTATCTAAGGAATTTCTCTATCTTTTTATAAGAAAAAAAAGCCCTCTTCCAAAATAGTTCATCTGAATCCACCTATCCAGGTGGCCACAGTTATTATTTGTTTTAGAAGTAGAGCTCTAGCTCCCCTTATGGAAATACAACATGATCTCATTGAATAGGAATTGGAGGTCCCCATTTTGTCTAGACAATGAGAGATTGTCTTAACATCTGTATTAACAATTTCTGTAGATCTTAGTCTGCAACCAATTCAACCAAAGGCAATATTTCAGACTTATTGCATTCCATTGTGTTTGTATAGAAGAGTAATGAGTAAATCATCCTATTGGAGATGCAATGAGATAATACATCATATATTTTTTTGTAATGTCCTAAAACTGTTGTTCTGGGAAGACATCACCACACCTATAAATTTGATTTTGAGAGATATATTGATATTTTTGAATTGCCGTATTCTTAAAAACAACTTACAAAACAAAACAGGTATGCTACAGATTCTATCACAAAAGAAGCTCCATCTGGCAGGACCCGGGTATCTATCTATCTATCTATCTATCTATCTATCTATCTATCTGTCTGTCTGTCTGTCTGTCTATCTAATTCATGTAGCCACCAATGACTTTGGGCAGCTCACATTGCAAAACATAAAACAAGAAATTACAGAACAACTTTGCACAAAAGCTGAGGCCTCTAGAATGGTATTCCAATGAAACCATGCATGTTAGGGTGTACTGACAACCTGGCCCATTGTTTCAGAGAAAAGTCAGATTTTTCAATTCTTTCTTACAGATTAAATGAATCAGGGCCATGTTATTTAGCAAATTCAAGAAAACACATTTCTTCTTTTCTTCATGCACCTGATCCTGCCCGTCATCAAATCAAGACTAAATTTGCATACTCTTTAAGGCAAGATACTGTTTGTTTGGAAACTACAGGCATCCATACTGGTTCTGGTTTCCTAGCAGACCATGATGTCTGATCTACTAATATGCCAAAATATTTTGGGGGGATTGATGAGTGAGCACGTGAAAGCTTTTTAATTTAGAGGACAGTATTTCCTTTAACCCCTTCATGGATTACTGCCTTGTCGTGGCGAAGGGGCTTGCGTAATTCAATGAAGCTATGAGCTATGCCGTGCAGGGCCACCCAAGACGGACAGGTCATAGCAGAGAGTTCTGACAAAACGTGATCCACTGGAGAAGGAAATGGCAACCCACTCCAGTATCTTGCCATGAAAACCCTATGGACAGTACCAAAAGGCAAAACGATATGACGCTGGAAGATGAGCCCCTCAGGTCGGAAGGCGTCCAATATGCTACTGGGGAAGAGCAGAGGGCTAGTACTAGTAGCGCCAGAAAGAATGAAGCGACTGGGCCAAAGCCGAAAGGACGCTCAGCTGTGGATATGTCTGGTGGTGAAAGGAAAGTCCGATGCTGTAAAGATTCTTTCTCCATAGGAACCTGGAATGTAAGATCCATGAATCAAGGAAAGCTGGACGTGGTCAAACAAGAGATGACAAGACTGAACATCGACATCTTAGGTATCAGCGAACTAAAATGGACAGGAATGGGTGAATTTAATTCAGATGACCATCAGGTATACTACTGCGGGCAAGAATCCCTCAGAAGAAATGGAGTAGCCTTCATAGTCAATAAAAAAGTAGGAAAAGCAATACTGGGATACAACCCTCAAAATGACAGAATGATCTCAGTTCGAATCCAAGGCAAACCATTCAATATCACAGTAGTCCAGGTCTATGCCCCAACCACCAGTGCTGAAGAGGATGAAATTGACCGGTTCTATGAAGCCTTACAGCACCTTATAGAACTAACACCCAAAAATGATGTCCTTATCATCATGGGAGATTGGAATGCTAAAGTAGGAAGCCAAAAGATAACTGGAATAACAGGCAAGTTTGGCCTTGGAGTACAAAATGAAGCAGGGCACAGGCTGATAGAATTTTGTCAAGAGAATACGATGGTCATAGCAAACACTCTTTTCCAACAACCCAAGAGACGGCTTTACACATGGACATCACCAGACGGTCAACACAGAAATCAGATTGACTATATGCTCTGCAGCCAAAGATGGAGAAGCTCTATACAGTCAGTAAAAACAAGACCAGGAGCTGACTGTGGCTCAGACCATGAGCTTCTTGTTGCAAAGTTTAGGCTTAAATTAAAGAAAGTAGGGAAAAGCGCTAGGCCAGTCAGGTATGAATTAAATCATATCCCTGTTGAATATACAGTAGAGGTGACAAATAGATTTAAGGAATTAGATCTGATAGACAGAGTGCCTGAAGAACTATGGACAGAGGTTCGCAACATTGTACAAGAGGTAGCAACCAAAACCATCCCAAAGAAAAAGAAATGCAAGAAAGCAAAATGGCTGTCTGAGGAAGCTTTGCAAATAGCTGAGGAAAGGAGGGAAGCGAAAGGCAAGGGAGAAAAAGAAAGATATGCCCAATTAAATGCAGAATTCCAAAGAATAGCTAGAAGAGATAAGAATGCCTTCTTAAATGAACAATGCAAAGAAATAGAAAAAAACAATAGAATAGGGAGGACCAGAGAGCTTTTCAAGAAAATTGGAGAGATGAAGGGAACGTTCCATGCAAAAATGGGCATGATAAAGGACCAAAATGGCAGGGACCTAACAGAGGCAGAAGAGATTAAGAAGAGGTGGCAAAATTACACAGAAGAACTATACAAGAATGAGCTTAATGTCCCTGATAATCACAATGAGGTGGTCACTGACCTCGAGCCAGACATCCTAGAATGTGAAGTGAAGTGGGCCTTAGAAAAGCTGAGCAACAACAAAGCTAGTGGAGGTGACAGTATTCCAGCTGAGCTATTCAAAATCTTAAAAGACGATGCAGTAAAAGTGCTACACTCAATTTGCCAGCAAATTTGGAAAACTCAACAGTGGCCACAGGATTGGAAAAGATCAGTTTACATTCCAATTCCAAAGAAAGGCAGTGCCAAAGAATGTTCAAACTATCGCACCATTGCACTCATTTCTCATGCTAGTAAAGTTATGCTTAAAATTCTACAAGCTAGACTCCAGCAGTATGTGGATTGAGAACTACCAGAAGTACAGGCAGGATTTCGAAGAGGCAGAGGAACTAGAGATCAAATTGCTAACATACGCTGGATCATGGAGAAAGCTAGAGAGTTCCAGAAAAACATCTACTTCTGCTTCATTGACTATGCTAAAGCCTTTGATTGTGTGGATCATAACAATCTCTGGCAAGTTCTTAAAGAGATGGGCATACCAGACCATCTTATTTGTCTCTTGAGAAACCTATATGTAGGCCAAGAAGCAACAGTGAGAACTGGACACGGAACCACTGATTGGTTCAAAATTGGGAAAGGAGTCCGGCAAGGTTGCATACTGTCGCCTTGCCTATTTAACTTATATGCAGAGCACATCATGAGAAAGGCAGGGCTAGATGAATCAAAAGTTGGAATTAAGATTGCCGGAAGAAACATCAACAACCTAAGATATGCAGATGATTCCACTCTAATGGCAGAAAGTGAAGAGGAACTAAAGAGCCTCTTGTTGCGAGTGAAGAAGGAGAGTGCAAAATGTGGGTTGAAACTAAACATTAAGAAAACCAAGATCATGGCATCTGGCCCTCTCAATTCCTGGCAAATAGATGGGGAAGAAATGGAGGTAGTGACAGATTTTATTTTCCTGGGCTCAAGATCACTGCAGATGGGGACTGTAGCCAAGAAATTAAAAGACACTTGCTCCTGGGGAGGAAAGCCATGGCAAATCTAGACAGCACACTAAAAAGCAGAGACATCACCCTGTCAACAAAAGTACGTATAGTCAAGGCTATGGTCTTCCCAGTTGCAATGTATGGCAGTGAAAGCTGGACCATAAGAAAGGCTGAGCGCCAAAGAATTGAAGCCTTTGAACTATGGTGCTGGAGAAGACTCCTGCGAGTCCCTTGGACTGCAAGGCGATCAAACCGGTCAGTCCTAGAGGAGATCAACCCTGACTGCTCTTTAGAAGGCCAGATCCTGAAGCTAAAACTCAAATACTTTGGCCATCTAATGAGAAGGAAGGACTCACTGGAGAAGAGCCTAATGCTGGGAAAGATTGAGGGCAATAGAAGAAGGGGACGACAGAGAATGAGGTGGCTGGATGGAGTCACTGAAGCAGTAGGCGTGAGCTTAAATGGACTCCAGAAGATGGTAGAGGACAGGAAGGCCTGGAGGAACATTGTCCATAGGGTCGCGATGGGTCGGACACGACTTCGCAACTAACAACAACAAAATTTCCTTTAAAGGCCAAGAAACAATACTCAAACCTAAGTAAACATGAGAGATACTTTATTTGCAAGTGACAGAGGAGGAAAAAAGCAGGGTACATGTTGCACCCCATAGTCAATGCATGTTCTCCATTCTTTTCCCAATTTCAAATTCATTTCTCTTCAGCACTGAGTAGAAAAGACAGGCAAGACAGCAACATGTCCATCTGAATTTTATGGGTGTTCAGGCTTGTAATATCAAACAACCATTTACAATGAAAGTTACTGTATTACATTAATTCAGGAAAAACAACATGGCTTTAGATTGAAACCAGAAACTTAGAGCTATTGTTCTTTTTTCCCCAGATGTATGGAAGCTCTACTAGTTCTATAAATGTATTTGACAGTTTTCCTATGCAATTTATCTATCTCCAATAACCCAGTCTTTGTCCAACAACAAAATCATTCATTTATTACAATATTATACAATATTGGCAGGAAACATGATTTTTAATGGATGTTTAAATTGAAGAGTGTGTGCAATGTGCCAAAAGAAGGAAAACTTATTCATCTGTAATATTTATTGAGCCATAGTCTTAATATGATCCAATATGTAATATTTTATACAAAGGAAGACAATGTTAAAATATGTCAGAGACCATTTTATTATTATACAATTCAGATAATAACATTTTACCAAATTCATTTACACACAGAGAGAGAAAGAGAGAGAGAGAAAGATGCACCATAGCAACAATATTTAATATTTAATACAATATTTAAACAATTTATTTTCATTAATACTTAATGGAGATGGTACTAAAAAGAGTGCTAATGGTATCGCCATTCTAGTTCTCGCAAGCATTCTAAAAATGAGGCAAGCTGCTCATTTGTGCCCTTGACCATATAATTTCATCACTTTGGGTACTTTTGATGTTATTGTGGGTAGAAGCCCTGGAAAACAAATATTAAACCTATTGGTAGAACATATTAGACCTATTGGCCCCAATTCTTTATTGCTTCATTATTATATTTGGTGATGAGATGTCACAGGTTACATGGGCTGCCCTTGCTCTAAGCAATGCAGCTCATCAATAGACTCTCACTACATTGAAAAACAATGTCCTATCTTGGTTGTGTCACAAGTGATTATCTGCTGTTAGAAAAAGTGTGTGGCCTTCACTAACTTGTATATCATAATATATCACTTAGATTCATCTCTTCTTGAATAAGGACTTTGTTTGTATAATTTCCAGAAGTGATAATGTCCTCTAAAACTGGTCACAAAATGAAATATTTTGAGTTATTGATCTTTATAACAAAACAAAGGCAAAGGCAAAGGAAAATCATTATTTTAAATTCATGCTTAATTTGGCTATAAATAAAACAAGAGTACAGTCTGGTTTTGTGCAGTAGCGCAGCAGTTGATGAATCACAGGGCTCTGCATCCTACAGCCAATTTCTGGCTGGTAGGGAATCCTAAATGGGCCTGAAGTTGCCCTATAAAGGCAACAAAGTAGGAAGGAAGTTCCGTCAATTGCGGAGAGATGGCCCTCCAGAAACCATCAGGAGAAAGGCTAGCTTAACTTCAGAATCTAGCCCAAGCTACAAGCAGCCAAAGCCCAAAAACACTACGTTAAGCTGACTGTAAACAACATGTTTGGAACTGGGTAAGAACATTGATTTTCTCTCTTCTACTTGAAAATTGATTTCCTGGAAGAAAAAAAGAAAAGAAATACTCCAAGAAGCAAAAAGTCTCTGAAAGTGAGAAGAGAGGCATCTTTGCCCCACCCTCTTGCAGATGGAAGCGCCAAATTAAACTTTTCAGTTGGAACAGAAATATATTGAAATGAAATAAATATATTATATAAGACTTAATTTGGATAAGTTTGAAATCAGTGAAATTTGTTAAGATTTGCCTTTTAACTCATGAAAATAGAAGTAAACAATTGTCTATTACTGACTAGTGCTGACATCTAGTGGTGGATTAAAATGTACAACAGCAGTTGCTTTAATACAGGGACTGGCAAAGCCCAGGAAAAGATAACTTGTTTTTTTGTGACCTTCAGTGTTTTAATAATGGAGAACAGCTGTGACAAAAAAGAAAGAAAACATTTTGGGCTCTCTACAAAGTTGGAATTATAAACTCTAAAAACAAGAATTGACTTTTCTGGATTACAAATACCAACTCAACTGTGACTCTAAAGCTGTTTGCAGAGAAAGGAAAACCCTGAATTTTAGCTATCATGGAAAACCAGAGATCTGCAGAAAGAATATACCAAGAAAAAACAAATACTTTCCAGAAGGAGATCTATGCTATGTTTCAACTAATCCAAACATCAATGATCTCAAACCATGAGAAAATTAAAAATAACTTTGAAAATATAAATGAACACATCGCCTATTTAACTTTACAACACAAAAATTCTCAGAAAATAAAACAGAGTGAGTAGAAAAAAACAGACAACTGAATAAAGACAGAGGAGAGAGATTTCAAGATGGAACTTAACAATAAAAGAAAGTACAACTTAACCCAGATGGAAAAAAATTTACAGGAAATACTGGGCATGGAAAAGGTAACCTATACTCTAAGATTACAAAATACGTTTGAGGACAAGAAAAAAAGATTTGACAAAATGGATTCTGACAGGAGAACTATAAAAACTTGAGAGACAATAAATAAATAAAATCAAGAAAGAAAGAAAGGAAAAGATTCTCAATGAATACGAAGGGGCGAAACCTTCCTATAAAAACATTTTACCTGTTTTGCCTTTTGTACCTGCAACAACATTTTTAAGATTATGGAAAGATTCTTTGATTCAGCGACACATATTGATCATGAAAGTTGTTTCGCAAAAAAAAAAGTTAAATGAGAATTAAGAAATTAGATGATTGAATTTACCAGAGGGAATATTTAGAAATTAAACATCTGTTTGAATATGGTTAAAGAAATAGAAAGATTTTGGATATAAATGAAGATTAGTTTAACCCCTCAAGTAACATAGTATTTTTTTTCTTTTTTCCTTTGTGGGTTTTTTTGGCATGAGAAATATAAAAACGTTAGGATGGTTTATATAAAAGAAATGTTTTCTCTGTTTGTTTTTTCTTTCTTTCTTTCTTTTAAGATATGAGAAATGTAAAAGTGTTGGGATGGTTTCAGTGGTGGGATTCAGCCATTTCGCACCAGTTTGGCAAAACCAGTAGCTAATTTTTTTTCCTGGGCCCAGAATGGATTTCTGGAAGTGGCATCCACACAGAGAACCAGTTTTTCACATATTTGAATCTCATAACTGGATGGTCTGTATGAGTAAAAACGACTTAAATACTTAAGTGTAACTAATTTTGAGAAAATCTTAAACAGTAAGAATGCTTTGAATATTGTGGGAAAACAAATTTAAATAAGAATTTTGTAAATAGAATCTATGATGAGTCAATCAAGGTGATCAATTAGAAAAGAAGCTTTATAATGATGTGGTTATTATTTGCAGAAACATGAGAAAACGCCTATATTTAATTTATTTTTTTGCAAATAATAACTGTATTAATTTAATGTTGGCAAAAAAGAATGCTATTGGAAGAAGAGAAATCAAGCAAAGCTATTATATGGACTATAGAATTATAGAAATTAATTGTTATTGATTGTTTATTTAAATACTAACCCAGGCAACATACTGTTTACCAAAAATTAAGGTGATTATGTTAAAAATCAATAAAACATATTTTAAAAATAAAACTAGACTAAACAGGAAAAGGCTAGATCCTTCAATTTTTGCATGATCCATTTCTTCCAACCTGGTGTCATCCAGATGTGTTGGGATAATGGCTGCTAGCATTCTCTCTCAGCATATCCTTCAGCACATCTGTCTAAGTATCCAGAGACTTGCACTTTACATATCTGGAGATAACCAGGGTATTATGACACATATTTGGGCATCTGGACATGAGAAGGAGGAAATCTTCATGTGCATCCAGTTGGACTTAAAATAAATGCATTTTTAATAAAGCAAGACTCCCTAAAAAGTCAAATAGTTTTATGGTATTATCTGTCTCCATTGCATCTTTCTTGAATGTTTGCAGAATTACAAAATACTTTGTAGTTGGCAACCTATTAACTGTAACTAGGATCATCACTGGAGTTTATTAAAAAATCAGTAACAAAACCACTTCCAAGAACAGATATTTGAATTCATATAGTGACAATTTTGGAAGAGCAAACTGAAATATTATGTTACATGGTCTGTATTTATCACTGCATTTTTGGCATTTAAATGAGCATTAGTCTTTAATGCTGTGGTTTTCATGTAAATGGATTATCTATGTAGAAACACCATTATGAGTATTGAGAGAAAAAAGAATGTATAAAGTAGTAAGTACTGAAAAAATTCAGAGGCGACAGGCCAACCAAATCCAATAACCTTAAAAGAATATTGAAACCTCACTGCTACTGACTTGGTTTTCTTCTATTATTTATGCACTTAGTTTGGCAGCCAAATTAACTACATGGCTGAGATCCTGCATCAAAATTAGAAGTCCAACTGAGTATAAACATAAGACTTGTTTATTTATACCAATGAAATATTAGCATCAAGATTGATCCTGGATGATTTCAGCATGATTTTCTTTTGCTTTTTCTTTCTTTCTTTCTTTCTTTCTTTCTTTCTTTCTTTCTTTCTTTCTTTCTTTCTTTCTTTCTTTCTTTCTTTCTTTCTTTTCAAAGAACAAAAACTTGGCTGATGGGATTGGGAAATAGAATTAAAAAAATAGACCATTTATGGTGTCAAAACGTCTTGCCGCCAAAACTGAAATACTTATGAGCAATGCAATTTGTATCAGCCAATTTCTTTTTTAAAAAAGTGTCAGACCTTCCCCAGTCAGCCCCCTCAGGAAAGTAAGACTCTTGAATACATTGAGTTGAATCAAAATAACTTTTATTGAGAGAAACTGGATGCAATAAAGTCAGGCAGAATCTGAGGACTCTGCACAAAGCACAAAGAACTCCAGTTGCCAGGGGTCACCATCAAACTTTACCCCAAGGGATGGGGTCTTCCAACTTTTCTCCCTTGCCAGGGCAGCTCCAGTTGGGGCAGTAGTTCTGGTGGCCCCCTTCAGTGCTGATCCTCTGGCTGTGGTAGTGGCTGCTAAGGTCATTGAGAAATCCAGTGTGGAGGCTGTCAATGATACTCTCCCATCACCATCTTCTGCTTGGGTCTATCGGGCCTTGCTGGTGGCAGCCTTGGCAAGGGACTCACATGCCTTGAGGGTTTCAAAGGTGTCCATTATGAACTTCATGGCTTGCTCCATCATCAGGTCAGCATGGCTGGGTTCTCCATCCTGAGCCAACATCACTTCTGTGCACTGTCCCCACAGAAGAGTGATAGGTCTCTCCAAGTTGACCAGTACTGCAAATTCTGCCTATTGTCAGACCTGCCCCAGTCAACCTCCTCAGGAAAGTAAGACTCTTGAATCTATTGAGTTGAATCAAAAGAACTTTTACTGAGAGAAACTGGACGCAGTAAAGTCAGGCAGAATCTGAAGATCTCACACAAAACCCAAAGAAATTCTTTCAGTTTCCCAATCCCAACCCCACTCATCAGTCCACCAGCAGCCAATGTGATGCCAAGAAGATATTTTGAGAACACTGAGGTGCTAGGCAGATAATAGTTCACACTCAGGGTGTGATCGCCTTGGAACCTGGTGAAAACTGTCTAGGAAGGAGTCCTTCCCATCTCGAAGATAGTCACCCTCCCTATTCCCAAGTGAACAGCAGAAGCAAAAAATCCCAAGCATGCTATTCCCCCTACCCCCCAGCACGATGGCAGGACACCAGAGTACAAATGGTGGGTCTGACAAAAAGTTACACTTACATCCAATTTCTTAGTTCTAATTAATTTGCTTACTTATTTTTTGCAGCTTCTCTTCCTTCTACCTATTTTATCCAGAGCAAATCTCCATTTCATATTTCATTTGCTTCTTATTAGATTATATATCTAACTTTTATATATCTAAAGATATATATATATAACTCTTTTCTTATATTTATATATAGTGTATGAAAGAACAACTGACTAAATGTTGTTTATTTCCAATCATTTTTCCCCTTAAAATCAAGAAGACTAAAGTGGTATTGATCATTTTGTTTTAAAAAAGAATTTATAATAACATGCTGGACTTGTCTTTAGATTTCAAAAGAAAAACATAAGAAACTCTGGTAAGCAAAGCCCCAAAGATCTTAAGTTCATAAATAATTAGAAAAATACCGTGGGCCGAGCAACTTCTCTTCCCAACATTTTTGCATATTTGAATTCATCATTGGCCTCAAACTCATTAGGTATTGTTCAATACAGTGTTATACAAAACTAGGTAATAGAACACATATTTAAAGGTATTTTAGTCAGAAACACAAAAAAGTTCTCAATCAAAATGAAGAACTTATGTAAAATAATGGTTTATAACTTAAAATGATATAATGCAAAGAAAAAAAGGAATAAATAAAGTAAAGCAAGAGCACACATATTAACATAGTTTTATTATAAAGGTTTCTTAGAAAGGCTGGTTACAAAAGGATTTTTGACATTTTCCACTGTATTTGTAAGCAGATAAAGTAGATAGATTTTCCCATACTGAGGAAGAAAAAAAAATGTCTAATTTATCAAGCATAGGATTCCATGTGTGTGTGTTTGTGTGTGTCAGTGCGTGTGTATTTTATTTTATTTTATGTTCTACTGAAATTCTGATCTAGTTTTGGTTCAGAAAAATGTTTTTGCTCAGAGACAGAATGTTTCTGCTTGGCATGAATCAGCACTAGTTCTCAATTACACAAAAAATATTCCATCAATTCAACAGTGTCACCATATGGGACCCAGGAGCTATGCTGTTATTGTTGTGGAACCTGCTCTATGAACCTTTTCTCCAGTCCAAAATTCAATTAAACACCACCACCCCAATTCTTTTGGCCTTTAAAAAGGCTTGAGGGACGCGGTGGCTCAGTGGGTTAAGACGCTGAGCTTGTCGATCAGAAGGTCGGCAGTTTGGCGGTTCGAATCCCGAGTGCCACGTAACAGAGTGAGTGCCTGTTACTCGTCCCAGCTTCTGCCAACCTAGCAGTTCGAAAGCAAAAATGCAAGTAGAAAGTAGAAAAATAGGGACCAATACGGTGGGAAGGTAACAGCTGGTGATGACCTATAAAGCCCTAAATGGCTTGGGTCCGGGATATCTGAGGGAACACCTGCTGCCGGCATAAAGTTCCCTTCGTCCAGTGCGCTCCCACAGGGAGGGTCTTCTCAGGGTGCCACCGGTAAGAGATTGCCGGCGGACGACACCCAGGGATAGGGCCTTCTCAGTGGGTGCGCCTGCCCTTTGGAACCAGCTGCCAGTGGAGCTGAGGACTGCCCCCGACCTCCGTTCATTCCGCCGGGACCTGAAGACCTGGCTCTTCGAGCTCTCTGGCCCAGGCTGAGAATTAATCTTAATTTTAACTGGGGTTTTATTTATGCAGGGACAAATATAATTTTTTTTAAATTTGTTTTTAACTTTTGTATCTCGGTTTTTTAATCACCCTGTAAACCGCCCCGAGTCCTTCGGGAAAGGGCGGTATATAAATGTAATAAAATAAATAAATAAATAAATAAATGAACAGCGTTCCATGCGCCTTTGGCATCTAGTCATGACATGACCACGGAGACGTCCTTGGACAAGTGCTGGCTCTTCGGCTTTGAAACGGAGATGAGCACCGGCCCCTAGAGTTGGAAACGACTAGCATGCATGTGCGGGGGAACCTTTACCTTTACCTTACCTTAAAAAGGCTGTAAAGACCCAGGTTGACCCAGGATGGCACATAAGCCTTTCGTAACTATATGACTTGTGTGGCTGTCCTATGATTTATTGAAAAAGGGTCCCTTCAAATAAATTTTGCAATTTGATGGACTTTTTTTAATATTTGTGCATATATTTTTTTTAAAAAATGAACTCAACATTCTGATGCAAGTTTTCTCTGTTTGACAATTCACATCAACAGTTAAAATCAAATGGACCAGTTGAATCATTTTGGGGACAATTCACACAGATGGTCATCTAAGGGGCAACAAATGCAATAATTTGCCACAATAAAGTATGCTTTCTGTGCAGTGATTTGCTCCTACTTTTCATCTCCTCAACTATCTTTCTACCTTATCTTCTTTTGAAGTTTTTTTGGGCACAAAATGTTTTGCTAATCCTGACTCACTTGGAAACACACAATCATGCACACAAATCTTTGCCACCAGCAGTAGTTTAATTTTGCTGAGAAAATGTTATCTTTCCCTCAAGCTTATGATGGAAACCGTTTTATGAGCAAATATATTAATAAATATTACTGCTAGCTAATATTTATAGTACATTTAGTTCAGAGAACTGAAATTGGTAGATTTTAGAGCAATACATTTTTACAGGGGTGCAGAAAATGTTTCATTTAAAAAAAACAAATTAATAGATAAAAGTCACTCTAAAAGTTAATACTTAATTGAGTTCCTTATAATGTATTGTCATGACTAATACAAGCATAAAATTAAGCTATGAGGGCAATGTTTCATTACAGACATAGAAGAAGAAAAACAGCTTCTTCTAGCAAAATTGCAGTTGATGAATATTCATCTAGTTCATGTCTGTGCTGTGACTAAGAACATGTACCCACATTTTCATTTCTTAAGATGGGAAGAACTTCTGCTCAAATTACTTTGAACCTAGAAAAAATAAGTATAATCTCCACAGGCATTTTGTCTCCTATAATTTTTGCCCCTTCCACAAATCTGGGAAAACTCCATGTAAATGCATTCCATATATCTAATTTATGCTGAGCTTGACCTATAGCATACTAAAAAACAAAAAAAAAAAAAAAACACAAGTGCGGTTTTCAGTGGACTGAAGATTTAGCTTAGACATTTACAATAAAAAAGGGAAAAATGAATGTTTCTTTGCTTTTGAAAATTGTACTTTCAAAATGTTGATTCATGTGAATCTTTTTCCTGAGTATGCTGTCATTAGAAGTTTTGCAGTATTCTACAAGTTTAAAGTCCTTCCTTTGATCTTTTGTCTGCCTGTCTAGTTAGCTCAGCAAAGA